>NW_004524593.1:4125378-4222783 GCF_000260255.1 Octodon degus | reverse complement strand
GAGAGAGAGAGAGAGAGAGAGAGAGAGAGAGAGAGAGAGAGAGAGAGAGAGACAGGCTCACATAAAGAGACTATCTTTGTTCCAGTGTGCTTGTGTGGCCCTTTATCAAAGATAAGATGGCTAAGTATGTTTACAATTGTGTCTGCATCTTCTAATCTGTTCCATTGATCCTCAAGTCTATCTCTATGCTAGTATCATGCTGATTTTATCACAGTAGCTTTATAGTATAATTTCAGGTCAGGGATTGTGATATTGCCTGCCTTTCCTTTGTTCCAAGATTTGCTTTTGATATTCTGCGTCTCTTCTGGTTCCAAATAAATTCGTAGAAAGTTTTCTCTAGCTCTGTAAGGCATACTAATGGTACTTTAGTTGGGATTTTGTTGAACCTGTATAACAATATTGGGAGTATGGCCATTTTCACAATGTTGATTCTTCCTATCCAGGACCATAGAATATCTGCATTTTTTCAACTGCTCTTCAATCTCTTTTCTCAGAGTACTTTAATTTTCACTGCATAAGTCTTTTATGTCCTTTGTGAGATTAAGTCCTAAGTATTTTTTTTTTTGGAGGGATGCTATTGTGAAAGGCATGATTTCCCTAATTTCTTTCTCAGTGCATTCACTGTTTGTGTACAAAAATGCTACTGATTTTTGGGTGTTAACTTTATATCCTGGCACATTGCTGAATTTGGTGATTAAATCTACAAAACGCTTGGTGGACTTTTGGGTGTCCTCTATGTAGAGTATCATGTCATCGTCAAAGAATGATGAGTTCACTTCTTCTTTTCCAGCCTTTATTCCTTTAATTTTTCTCTCTTGTCTAATTGCTCTGGATAATGTTTCCAGAATCACATTGAATAGGACATCCTTGTCTTGTTCCTGATTTTAGAGTAAAAGACTTCAATTTTTGTCCATTTAGTATGATGTTGTCTGTTGGTCTCTCATAAATGGCTTTTATCAGATTGAGATATAGACCATCTACTCTGATTATCTATAGGGTTTTTATCATGAATGAGTGTTGGACTTTATCAAAAGCTTTTACTGCATCTATAGAGGTGATCATGGTGCTTTTGTTCTTGGTTCTTGATAGAACCAAGTGTGGTGTATTACATTTATAGAATTGTGTATGTTGAAGCATCCCACAGTCCTGGAGTGAGTCCCACTTGGTTATAATGTTTCCTCTTCCTACTCATTTGCTGCATTCTGTTCGCTATTATTTTATTCAGAATTTTTGCATCTATATTCATTAGAGAGATTGGCCTATAGTTCTCTTTTTTAGTTGAATCTTTCTGTGGTTTTGGAATCAGAGTAATACTTGCCTCCAAGAATGAGTTTGGGATAATTGCTTCACTTTCAATATTATTGAATAAATTGAGAAAAGTTAGCATTAAATCTCTAAATTTCTTGTATAATCCTGCTGTGATTCCAACAGGACCTGGACTTTTCTTTGTTAATGTTTTTTTTTCTTTTGAAAAATATTTATTAAATATAAATAAATGTCCTATATATTGATTATTAAGAAATATTCAATATTGATTATAAGTTAGACTGTAATACTGAAGAAACTGTAGAAGTAAAATGTCCACTCATGATACAGTAGTGACAATTCCATTCCAATACTGGACACAGTACTTTGCTCACAAGACACCACAAAACATATCAAAATTCCATCATTGAGTCACCTATAATACCACAATAGAAAATGGTATTGAAACATAATATGAACAGTCTTAAAATTCTCATCTTTATATTATCAATTTATCAAGGTCACACTGAAACTATAGAGTTATACTATTATAGAAGTTATTAAAGATTCTCATTTCCTTGATTTTTTCAGTTATCAATAAATGAAAACAAGTTGAAGACAAAGATTCTTTAGCATCACGTTTCTAGTTTTGCCCCTCAGTATTTAGTTTCTTCGTGGCTGACCAAGATGAACCAGTTCTTTGGGAAAGTGAAACCCAAAGCTCGATCACCCAGCCTGACTGAGTGCATTGGCATGGTGGACAGCAGAGCAGAATCTATTGATAAGAAAATTTCCCAGCTGGATGCTGAGCTAGTGAAGTACAAGGATCAAATCAAGAAAATGAAAAAGGGACCTGCAAAGCATAGGGTCAAGCGGAAAGCCTTGGTAGATTTAAAACAAAAAAGGGATGTATTAATAGCAGTGGGACAACCTTGCCCACCAGTCCTTTAACATGGAACAAGCTAGGTTTTTTATTAGCTTTTAGGATTCATTTATTGTTATTGGATTATTCAGAGTTTATATATCTTCTTGACTCAGCTTTGGCATTTCATAGGAAACTGTCCATTTCCTCCGTGTTTTCTATGCTGTGAGAGTAAGATTTTGGAAGTACATATTGATGATCTGAATTTCTCTAGGGTCTGTAGTGATTGTGCCCTCTTTATTATTTATTGCATGAATTTGGGTTTCTTCTTTCCTTTTTTGATTAGGGTGGCTAAGGGTTTATCAATTTTATTTATTCTTTCAAAGAACCAGCTCTTTGATTCATTAATTCTTTGTACTGTCTTCTTCATCTCCAATTCATTAATTTCTGCTCTAATTTTCATAATTCCTGCCTTCTTTGGGCTTTGGGTCTGATTTGCTCTTCTTTTCTAGGAGCCTGAGGTATGATATAAGGCTCTTTATTTGGGCTAATTCCATTTTCCTACTGTGTTAATTTACCACTATAAATTTTCCTCTTAAGACAGCTTTCATTGCATCCCACCAGTTTTGATAGGTTGTACCTACATTTTTGTTTGATTGTATTTTTTAAATATCTTCTTCAATTTTATCTGTGACCCACTGGTTGTCTAAGAAGTTGTGATTTAATTTCCATGTGTTTATGGTGTTTTTGTAGTTTCTTTTGTCAATAATTTCCAGTTTCATTGCACTGTGGTCAGATAACATGCATGGGATGATTTCAATTTCTTTGCATTTATTTGAGGATGTTTTGTGTGTTAATATATGGTCTATTTTGGAAAATGTCCCATGTGCAGCTGAGAAGAATATGTACTGTGCTATTGATGGGTAAAATACTCTGTAAAGATTTACCAGTTCAATTTCTTCACAAGTTTGGGTTACTTCTGCTATTTCTTTTCTAATTTTTTGCCTAGTGGATCTATCTCTTTATGATAGCGGTGTGTTAATTCCCCCCTATTATACTATTGTTCATTTGAATTTTCATGTCTGCTAAAATTTGTCTTATGTAGGAGTGAGCTCCTAAATTAGGTGCATATATATTTATAATTGTTATCTCTTACTCTTGCAGTTTTTCCTTAACTAATATATAGTGACCTTCTTTATCTCTTTAAATGACTTTTCGTTTGAAGTTGATATTGTCAGCCACCAGGATAACTAGTCCTGCTTTTTTCTGATTTCCTGTGACATGGAGGATTGTTTTCCATCATTTGACTTTTAGTCTGTGAATTTCCTTTTGAGTTACATGTGTTTCTTGGTGAATTGAGGCCATTTACATTGATGGCTATAACTGATAGGTATTGGTTTGTCTTTGTCATGATATTTTCCTGCCACAGATTCCATATTTTCTCCTCTTTTCAATAACTTGCTCTGTTTGGTGGCTTCTTTCTGTTGTTCTTGAAACTGTGATCATTTCTGTGTCTTTCTAGAGCATCTTTCAGTACTCTTTGTAGGGTTGATTTGGTGGTCATGAATTTCTTCAATTGTTCTTTGTCATGGAGGGATCTTATTTTGCAATTAAATTTGATAGATAGTTTTTCATGGTACATCAGTCTGGGTTGGAAGTTATTTTCTTTCAGGACCTGAAATACTTCACTCCAAGATCTTTTTAATTTGATGGTTTGTGTTGAGAAATCTGCCATGATTCTGATGGGCTTTCCATTGTAGATAACCTATTTCTTCTCTCTAGCAACTTTTAATATTCTTCTTTTACTGAATTTCTGAGATCTTGATTATTATGTGTCTAGGTGTAGATTTATTTTGATTATGGCTGCTTGGAGTTTTATGTGCCTCACTTTTCTGTATGTCAGGTTCTTGTCTCATGTTTGGAAAATTTTCTGCTAGTACTTCTGTAAATAGTCTTATGTCATTTGTCTGTCTCCTGCTGCTTCATTGATGCCTATTATTCTAATATTATTTTCCTTTGCAGCATCTTATAGCTGCTGAATTTTTATTTCTTGGTTTCTTTTTAGTTTTAAGAGATCTTTCCTTTCATGTTCATTAACTGTACCACTGTCTTTGAGGTCTGAAAGTCTGTCTTCAGTTTCATTCAAATGATTTTTCCAGCTTTGAATGGAGTTCTTAATTTCCTGGTTATCTGTTTGAGTCTGTTTCATGCATTCTAATTCTTTCCTGTATTGTTCATTCAATGTTTCCATCACTTTTCTATTCTCTATTTTTTATCTATATCTTCTTTAGTTGTGCTGAACAACTATTCCACAACTGTTTTCATTTCTTTTTGGTTGTGAGAGATTATCTCTGATCTTATTTCTTCTATTTCCTAACAGATTTGTTTGTTTACTTCAGTTGCTATCATTTCATAAATTTGAGGTGTGTGATTTCTAAGTTCTTGCATGGTTTTTTGCCCTGAGTTTGTTCTGGGTGGGCAAGAGGATTGAGATTGCCTTTTGCTCCTGCATTTTGACATTTTTGAAGATCCCAATAATCACCCAGACAAAGTCCTGCCATCTGACCAGAATCCAACAAAGTTCTTAAATGGCTCCAGGAAAGCTCAATGCCTGCTTGCACTGGATCCACAGATCACAGCTTTCTTGTGTCCCACAGGGCACTCAGAGTCCTCCTAAGTTCTTAAAAGGTTGGATTGACACCAGCAGAAGCCCCATGCCTGTGCACTGGGAGCTAAGGAAGATCAGAGTACTAGAGTCCCACAGGCTGCCCAGAGTCTGCAAAAGCTCTTAAATAGCACCAGGAAAGTTCTGTGCCTGTGCACTCTGGGCCCTCAGATTGCCATCCCAACGATTCTTGAATGTGAGTTTCACCTCTTAAAACTTCTAACATATAAATGGACTGATATTTATCTATCTTGGCTTGAAAATCTTTAGCCAGGGAATTTACTGATTTGGTGTGGGAAATCCAGACTATGATTGGATTTAGAATAATGTGTATTCATGGAAAACCTCACTATTTTATTTGATGGAGAAGTAGTAAATGTTTATAATTATCAATGATCTGACATGGTATCTTCAAATTTTACTTTGAGGTCAACAAAGAAATCATTGAAAGGTGTTACGGACCTTAATAAGCATATTATACTTGATAGAGACTATTCGTTGGGAATTGGATCAGTGCCAGTGAACTTCAGTGCTTTCCTTCAGCAAATTTGTGCTTTAAACAAGATTAAGACAACAAGGACTTCGTTTCCAGCCTTAGTCTTCAGTCAGATCAACAGTGAGGGTGCCTCAGCCCTTGTAATTTGATGGCAGACACTAAGGAAACACAGTTATTCCTAACACAGGGTAAAAGGAGAGAATTTCTGGGTTCTGTCCCCAAGAAGGCCTGCTCATCGCACTCTCTGCCCTTTGCTATCCATAACAGAATGCATGTGAAGGATTCATGTAGTAGGAAGTTGCTTTCCTTGACTTTCCTGGAATGAGGAAAGTAAGTATTGTTAATTCCACATATGGAAACTGCTGAAGGAATATCTGTTTAACTCACTTCTATTAGAAGTTATTTTGAATCTCTTTCCTAATTTGGGCTCTTGAAGAGTGAAACCAAGCTGTTCAGTATTCTATCATTCCTACAAGTCAGTTTACTCCACACCTCCTTCTCAGACATATTATTTGTTTTTTCTGTAATGGTTCATGTCCAGTCTATGTAAAAAGAGATCTGATTTATCCATGCTACTGATTGAGTCCTTCCACTGGCAGGGTAAAAAGCTGTACATAATCTTTCTTTATTTCCTCTGCCATGGAAAACTGACATACCATGCTCTGCTTGCTATTTCACTCCTTAATAAGAAAATCTTTAACATGTGTCCTAAATTAATATATTCAAGAAATTTGGCTTCAACACTAGACTTTCAAATGCATCCTTCATAGACTTGTCAGATACATGTCAGAAAGTGTGGATCAGCCTTAAACCTCTATGAAAACCACAGACAGCTACATAAACTCCATGGTCCTCAAGCTTCTGACTTTTAATTTTTTAGGAAAATTCTACTCTTAAAGGGAAAATAAACTAAGCATATTCTGCAAAAACTTCAAAAAATAAGCATACAATAAAATCACAACAGAATTAAACTCAAGGCCATTTTTATTACTTGTATTACTTAGTATAATCCAATTGAAAGTTTGAAAACAACCTACTGCTTTGGATAAATGACTTTTTCTCCCTTAAAATAAAAAACCTTTTTTAATGACTTAATTGAGGTAAAAAGCAATGATGGTTCTCTAGAGATCAAAAGTGAAGAAAAAATGGAAACTTGGCATAGGCAACATTTCAGAAGATAATAGTTGAAAATTTCCAAAACTGATAAAAAGACAATAACGTTCAGATTCAAGAATCCCCAAAGGTCACCTCTAAGCCAGGACACAAAAGAGAGGAAAATGAGAAGATTGGATCCACGGGCTCCTGTAATGGCACCCTCCAAATACCTAAGCCTTCCTACCACACCCCACCTGCTGAAGGTTCTACCATGTCTAGTAGGACCGAGTTGGGGACAAACATTTAACATCAAGGTTTTTGAGGGACTTCAGAGCCATGTTATGGCTGATGGGAATCCTAATAGAGGAATGATCAAAATACAAAGTCTAGTCAGAAGATATTAGACAGCCACAAATGGCAGATTTCCTCAATTCAATGCCTGAGTACTCTGTGCGCCTCTCACACTCATTTCTCTTCCTGCGCATTGTCTTGTGGGGTGATTTTTGCTTTTTCTTCCAAAATTCTGATAAGAAAAATCTTGCTTAGTAGCTTTACTTAAAAATAAGGCCCTGTGTCTCTTCAGAATCCACAAAACTTCAAGTTGCAGCTCTACATGCCAGTGCTTTCACTTTTTATGACACTGAAGTCCAATATGACTCACTGCATTCATAAAATTTTATTATGGACTTTCAACTCCCATGACTTCTTGTTTTAATACTGCATCAGCTCATCTTTACCCTACATCTGAACTGGTAGCAGCTTTCACTGCATTGTTATTTAATTGTTACATTATCTATAAAGTCAGCTGGAGTAGTATGAAGAGAACTTAACCAATGATTATTTCTCACATTCATTTGCACATCCCGCATGCTTAATACTTTAAAAGTATTTAGCACACCACTTGTTCATAAGCAATCCGAAGTCATGTGATCAAGATTCTATCACTTCCTCAACATATAGCCACCCCTTTATAGGACTTGATCAGGAACCTGCCAACAGAATACACCAACTCAGTGCTCACTTGCCATCCCATAAGTCAATATCTCTGCCCACTCCTGTGTCAAATCCAGAAGCACTACTGCATATAAATCTCTTTTTCACAATCTCTCTGGTGACAAATCCCATAACACCACAGTGTGAGGAATAAGTGCATGTCACAAGAGCACAACTGGCAGTATGATGTAGATCATAGCCCAGTAGATTTGTAAGAGTTTCTTGGCTTTGGTAAACCCTCACTTGAATCTAGATTAACATCTGTTGGTCTCCTTTGATGAAGTCAGTCTCTTCACCCGCACAGAAGTTTCTACTAATGTTAGCATTATAACAAGAAGGGATAGTTCTGTTTATGGACATTGGTACTCCCTTTGTCATTGTGTGGATTTTCTGCTTTGAAGCCTTCCATTCTGATTATGCTCACCTACCTCATGTTGTATGGGTGAGTGGCAGGACATGCTCCTGAATCTTTGCTTCAGCTTTCTGCATTGGGCATCCACTCATTTATCACAGTAGCAAATTACTCCAAACATGGAGACTCAACTCCTCATCCTCATGAAGCCTCAAGGGTCACTCCCAAGTTCTTGTATTTGTAGATCCCCAGTCACTCCAAGCTTCAGCTCCTTTCCTCTACATGTGAGTAGGCTCATCATTTTGGTGAGTTATTTACTCTAGTTGGTCTTAGTATGCTTTTTATCCTTTGAATACTTTTTTCTTGTTCTATTCTAGCATGCTTTTTATTCTTCATTTTTCAAGTTTTGATACTTGATTATACTAAGTAATACAAGTAATAAAAATATCCTAGTGTTCATTGCAAATCAATATTCTCTTAATCTTAAGGTTCCAAAGCACTTTATCATGACAAAATTCTTTGTGTTATCTCATTTAATTCTCATAACATCTTTATCATGGACTTTTGCAAATGAAGAATCCAGAGAAGCATAGTGACTTGTGCAAAGTCATACAGCCATGACAGAAAGAGATGGGATGTGTGCTGTTTATTATACAAGGAAGTCTTAGGATGCTCAGATTTCCAGCACAGGGTGAAAATCACCTCCAAACTCTACCCCTTGGAATGACTACTTTGCACACAGGCATAGCATTTAACTCAGTTATTCCACATCATCTTGTGTGTAACTTCTATTTTAAAGACATCTGCATGATTAGATTTTCATTCACTGTTAAATACATTCATCTTTAATGTTTTAGAAACAAATAAATCTTTACCTTATTTAATAACAATCAGGTTTAACACCTGCCTAAGAGAAACATGTTTTTTGATGATGCACCCCTATAATTTCAGGCATCAGAATCAAAAGCTTGAGGTATAGCCTGGGCATCTTAGTGGACTTAGTGAGAGCCTACATCAAAATGAAAGCAAAAAAAAGTAATTAATTTTAAGAGATTGAGGCACTGTAGATTGGCTGCAGCTATAGCTGTAGTGTGAAGTTCATGTACTGCAAAGAAAAACAATTTTTTTCTGAAGCTAAATCAGCAGAAGCGGATGCCTCAGTCAATTGCGATGAGTGCCCAGGGGAAGGGAGGCAGCAGCCTCTGAGATAATAAACCTGTTAACTCCCCACTTATCCAGCCCTCATCTCTCTCCTCACCATTTTTATTTCTGCTGCCAAGGTTTCTGTCAGGTGAGAGACTCAAGTAGATCAATTATTTCTGATTTTTTTCCTAAGGAAAAGCCTCCTTTTCAAATTGGCATTTGAAGAGTGTTTGCATATTGTTCCACAACAGCTTTTAAAAGATTTGATTGGCACTGATCAAATTAACTGCAGTCCCTCCCCCCCAAAAAAAATCAAGATACACCACTAATTTTATTTGCATTTCAGTCTATTTTGAACATTCTTCAGAGAGATAAAAGTAGGTAATTGTTAAGGAAAGTTCTTTCTTAAAAAAATATGTACAACTTCAGAATTTTTAATTGAGCACAACAAAGCTCAGGTCGTAAGGCCTAGAAATGTATCTTCCCTGGTGCAGTCTGAAAATTCCTTTTCAGAATTTCAGAATTCCACCTGAATACCTGAAAAGAAAAAAATTAGGAAATATGTTGATATTTAAGGACAGAAAAATAGTCAGGGAAATTAAGAAGTGATTTTTCACACTCTGGAAACCTATTTCACTTGATCAGTCTTTGGGGGTGAGCATTTCCTTCCTTACAGGATAACTACCTGAGGTGATAGGTACCATAATTAGCATAGCTGTGGTAATCCTGTCACAATGTGTGTTTATATGAAGCACAATGTTATACACTTTAAATATATGCAAATTTTATTTGACATTATATGCCACTAAAACTGAGAAGAAATTCCACTTAACAAGAATAATTGGAAGTAGACTGTTAAATAAACCAAGCCAATGTTCATCTAAAACATTGATTACATGCCTGTGTCTGGGCGAGTATACTTATTATCTGTATGTATTCATGCATATTGTGCATGTAGTAGTACCACCTTATCTGAGGGACATACATTCCAAAGCCCTCAGGGAATGCCTAAAACCTTGGAGAATACCACGTCCTGGGTATACTGGGGTTTTTTTCTATATATAACCATATCTATAATGAAGCTTAATTTATAAATTAGTCTACTAACAACACCTAAGTTTTAAAAAGGACAATAATAAAAATATACTATAAAAAAGTTATGTAAATATGAACTCAGTTTATCTTACTGCACTAATCTCACCCCTTTTCTTTTTGTGAGGATGTGGGGTGATACAGTGTCCACTTGATGGCACAGCGAGATGAAGGCTAGCCAAGGTGACGGAGTATTAGGTCATGAGCGCAACAATACTGTCGAGGTCAGCCTGGGAACCTAGACAGCTACTAAGTGAAATGACAGGTAAGTAATATCCACAGTGTGGGTAGGCTAGACAAAGCAAGAACTCATATCCCTGTAGAAACACCATGGGTTGGTACAAGGTTTCACCACTAATGAGAAAACTGGGGCTACTGCATATTGAACAATGTGTGCGTATGGTGACGGAGCTTTTAGAATGAGAAACTTGAAACTGGGAAGGCATTAGGGAGAATGTTGAAACTATTTTAAATATTTTGTGTACCATTTTTTATTTTTATGTTCCATAGTACAAATACTTTATAATTATGAGCTGGTATCTTTATAAATTGTTCCACTCATCTATTAAAAGAATGATTCTGGTTAAAAAATAATAAAGAGTTTACCACATGCCTCTAATCCCAGATAGTCAGGAGGCTGAGGCAAGAAGATTAAAATTTGGAGCCCAGTCTGGGTAATTTAGTGACTTAGTGAGATCTTATCTCAAAAAAATTTTAAAAAATTTATAGAAATCCCATCAAGTAGGTCTTCTACTTTAAGTAACAATTTTTGTTAGTTTTCTGAGACGCAAAGTCAAATCAGAAGCAGTGTAATTCACTCTTGGGTAAGAAATATTTCAAACCAGATTTCAGCCTCTCTCTCAATGCAGATGTCAAGTCAAGATGACTTTGAATAAAGAATCACATTTTCAGAAAGGGAAACAGGATCACGCAAGTGAGGAATAGCAAAAGCTGGGCGCTGGGGACGGGGATGTCGAACTTGCACCGAAAGGTGATATTATCGGAGCAGCATCCCACATATGGCAACACATCCCTCTAACCAATTACTCAACCTCAGAAAGACCAGACTGACTCCTTGGAATTCCTTTGATTAAATTAAGAGATAGTGCTCTTTCTAAAGAAGTACTCAACTTAAGTTTTCCTTTAAATAATGTCATGGGATGGATGAGGAAGAAGAAAGGAAGGAGGAATAAGGAAGAGAAGAAAGAGTGCTTGGTATATATTGGCAAAGATAAATCATAAGCAAAAGTGGAAATCTGCCGTCTTCACTTCCTTCTGAGGAACAGGAGGTTGTGTCATGGGCTATCAGGAGAATTAAAAGCTCTTTCACTGGAGCCATGTTCTGCCTTTATATAGATAAAATAGTCCAGGTAGAGAGGCAGAGAATGAAGCAAAACAATCATTCTCACTTTGATGTGAATTTATTTGCCTGTTCATTCATTCATTCATTCATTCATTCATTCATTCATTCATTCATTTTCTGGTCCCCACTCAAGTACTGACTCTTAATGACCAGAAATCCTGCTGAACGTTAAGGACAAAACTTTAGGTATCATACATTTCTTTTTCTCAAGGAATCTAAGATCCAGGGAAGGAAATAGACAAGGGATTTAGTAATTACAATCTATATCAGATGATATACAAAGTGAAGGATGTTTTATGGAAATATGTACTTAGAAAATAGAGCTATACTGACTTGGAGTAAAAAGGAAGCTTTCCTGGAATAAGTGATAATTCAAATTAGAAAGAAGAACCGCCATGAAAAAATAGAAGGAAATATTTTAGGCATAGAAAAAAGAGAGACAACTTATGCAAACTGAAAACAATTTATTCTGCTTGAGATGTAGGTCTCTCAAAGAGACCAAAAAACTAAGTAAGTAAGGCTGAAGCAATTGAAAGACAGCTAATTTTTCAGTTATGTGAAAGATTTACATATAATATTTTATAGTTAAAACTCTATTTTTTTTTTTTGAAGGAAGGAAAGCTTTATTTAACTCACAGTTACTGGAGAGTTCAGTCCATATTCCACTGGCTCCAAGGCAAATGACGGCAGTTCACTGAGAGAAAACAATGAAAAGCAGAGGAGGAGCAGCAGACGATGCGGTGTCCGTCAAGCCTCTCTCTTCCTTCTGCACTGACTGTGAAGACTGGTGCTCCACAGTGAAGATTGCAGCTCCTCCAAAGTGGCATGGCTGCCAAGATTAAGCTCCTCCAAAGACTCGGACTTCTCCATGGAAGCTGGGCAGGGTGGCAGGAAACCAGGCAGGGCTGCTTCCTGCCTTTCTCAATTCCTGGGCCTTGCCTACCTGCAGGGCTAGGCCCCCATGCTGAGAACTGCCAGAGCTGATTCAGCCAAGTTGACACAATGTATTGACTAACACAGTAATTTTTAGGAAAAGGTCTACAGGGTGTTCAAGGTCTCACTACTAGAGCAGAGGCTGTTACAGCCTCCCAAGAGCTGGGATTACAGGCAAGCGCCACCATGCCCAGTCTCAATTGCCATCTCAGCAAGCCCCAGAGGCAGGGCTGGCACGGCAGGCCTGGTGATCGATCTCCTGGCCCCTATTTTATTATTTTTTAAAAAACTATTTTAAACTCAACAATTTCAGTCACATTTAAAAATCCCTACACTATTTCTCCACCCCACACACTCTTTGTTTTGATGTTATATTCATGTTTCTTAATAGTATTTATTCAGTAACAAATAATTTTAATTGTAGTTATGTTTAATACTTTTTGCCTAGTACCAAGGAACAAATGCATGACCTTGAGCTTGCAAGGCAGATGCTTATGCCACTGAGCTATCTCCCCAGCCTGTTTAATACTTTCATCTTTAAACTTTATACTAGAATCAGTATATAAGTAACTTATATACAACCATTACAGTATTAGAAGAGACTGAATTTTATCATATACTTACTTTTACCAGTGATTTTTTTATACTTTCCCATGTTTTCATGTTACTGATTTGACTCTTTCTGTTTCAGCTCAAAGAACTCCCTATAGCATTTCTTGTAAGACATGTCAAGTGGTGCTAAATTTCCTTAGCTTTTGTTTGGATAGGAAAGTCATTTTCTCTCCTTTGTTTCTGAAGAACAGGTCTGATGTCAAGTAGCCTTCACTGAGTTGCAAAATATCTCTTAAATACTCTGCTGATAGACTTTTGGAGTTTTCTGTGTATGTGAGGAACCTCTTTTCTTTTGCTACTTTCAACTTGTTCTTTGTCTCTGTTTTTGTTTGGTTATAATATGTCTTGATGAAGTCTTTGATTAAACCTGACTTACAGTCTTTGAAGTTCACATAACTGAATATTCATATCGTTCCTCAGATTTGGAAGCAGTTCTGCTCATTATTTCTTTAAGTAAGCTTACTGTCACTTTCTGTGTTCTTTTTCTGAAATGTCTAGAATGTAAAAGTTAGCTCAATGGATGATGTTCCATAAATTCCATTGGCTTGGGCCGGCTAAGTAGCTCAGAGGATTAAAGTGCCTACAAAGTGATCCATGATGTAGAATGTGCCTAAGGAGAGTCACATGGAGAGAAAACATTCTCTCAGGTTTTCACAGAGAGCACATTGGCCAAGCAATAGCCGTGACTCATGCACATAGCTGACACTGACAAAAGATCTACAATCTGAGGTACACAATCTCAAAATAAATCCTGAGGGGATTTGACTGACCTTATCAAATCCAAAAGCTGCAACTCTTGTTGCATAGGTCTTGCTTTATCTTGGTCTTAATCATCCAGCAGAAAAGTATAAAAATGAAGTATAAGAAGTAAAGCCATGCTGCTATGTTGACCTGTAGGGGACTCAGGTCAACAATTTCTGACATTGCCAGTGAAGCAGAAGACCTAATACTATTATGGACTACTGGACTCTTTTAGAATATTTTGCTGAGTTAACACACCTATAATATTCAAATGATGGAACTAAACAAAAAAAGGGATACAGACAAATGTCCATTTTGTATCTGTGTATTCAAAATGGTTAGGATAGATATATATTTACATTCTCTTAATGAATAGAGGGATTTGTTCTAATAGTGTTTGTAAATAAGATATCATGTCTGTATCTTGTACAGCAAAAACCACTAGGCAGAGAGTATGCCATGTGTTAATTATTGAAACTGTCCTACCAATTTGATTTGAAACTGTCTCACTGTTATTTGTTGCTCAATAAAATTATGGGGAAAAAAAGCACCAACAAGCAGGTGCAGGGGAAGGGAATTCAATCTTGGGGTTTGCCGTGCCAGCCCCACCTCCGGGGTACACTGAGACTGCAATTGAGATTGGGCATGGTGGCGCTCTCCTATAATCCCAGCACTTGGGAGGCTGTAAACAGGCAGACTACAAGTCTGATCTAGTAGTGAGACTCTGAATACTCTGTAGACCCTTTCCTAAAATACAGGGGAAAAAATATAATAGATCAATAAAACTCTTTTTTAAAAATTCCATTGCTTTCTTCATTCCTTTGTGTTCCTTTTTCTTTTTTCATTTGGTTATACACTTCTTAAAGTTTTGTCTTTAAATACACAGATTTTCCTTCACTTAGTCAAGGTTACTATGGATGCTTCCATTGCGTTTCTTCATTTTATTCATTGCATTTTTCACTGGGAGAATTTCTGTTTGATTTTTTATTATTATTTCTTGCCCTCTCTTAAACTTACAATTTTGTTCACATATTGTCTTCCTGATTTTGTTATCTATGTTCTCTTGTAGTTCTTTCAGATTCTTTAAAATAATTAATTTAAATTCTTAAGCATTTCTAGATCTCTCTTTCTTTGGCATTGGTCACTGAAAATCTATTATGTAACTTTGGTGCTGATCTATTCTCTTGGTTGGAGTTGTGGTTGTTGTTGTCATTGTTGCTCCTCCACCCTGGTACTTTCTGTGCAATTGATGTAGAAGTTACCTATTCCAGACTTCATAAACTGGCATGGTTATGGAAAGGCCTTAGCTATGGCTGGGTGTGAATACAGTGGCTGGGCAAGAATGTACTCACTGTGGTTCTTATGAGGGCAAAGTGGTTGAGTCTTTATGCAGCTCTGTTGGCCAAGATTGACATCAACAAAGGGTACAAGGGTCATCAGCAGCCAAAGCTGTAGTGTCTGCTGTGGCAGCAAAAGCTAGTAATCTCCCTTTTTGTTGAGTTCAGCCTGTGAGAACACTCACAGTGGCTGTTCTGTCACTGTCTGATGTAGTGGCACCAGGGCTCTGTGGTTAGTCCCTCCTCTGCACATTTGTAGAATATGTCAGGCTTGGATATTCATAGAGTGGTCCCAAATCTACCGTTCAGTATGCAGGTACATGCAGGCTGTCATCACTCTAGGGATCAGAGTTCCTGCTAAAGTTGTAACCTCAAGTCAGAAAGGTGACAGAGCCAAGACCTGAAACACAGGCATGCATAGAGGTACAGTAGGCCCAAGGTCTGCAGTGCAGACCACCTTACTGTGATAGTGGCTCTGGTTTTTGAGGTGTAGCCATGCACAATGATCTATGGAGCCAGGATCTAGAGCTAATGCAAGATTATGAGGAAGAAGGAAGCTGGGCAATACAATCATGGCTATGGTTGTAGGGGGTGGCACAGCACTGTTTCACAATCCAGGATGTTCAGAGTGGTGAAGGCTATTGATTATCTTAGTGACAAAATCTGCTGTATCCTTTACAGACCAGGCAAGTACAGATCCATGGTGATAACCTTTGGTTACTCTACAGTCTCCTTCTTCATTCAAGGTCTCAAGTAGGCTGTCCTCCCCAGCATCTTGTCTGTGTATTTACTCTTCACTTCTCCTCCACTGCATTCCTACAGATTCTTTCTAGGACCCTTGAGCCTTTCCAAAGCTATTTTCTTGTCAGTGGTTAACTGTTTTGTGTGAGGATCAAATCAGTACCTTATTCTGTCATATGGCTTATGTGACTTCCCTAGAATTTTCAATAATATAAGAAAATGTCATAAGTCTGACACTTCATACAGATCATAAGGTCTGTAATGTTTGCCAATAGTGTAGTATACACAATAGTGTAAGATAGCAACTTATCTTACTCATCTGGCTTGTTAACCAGTAATTTGTCAACATTCTGTATTTTTAACATGCTCTTACATATATTTAATATCTGTGAGGCTAGAGAGTCTAGTTTATTTAAATAAACAAAAATTATGAACTGCACTGGCTTGATGTTTTTCCACTCAATCTTCACAATCATGTGAGGTTTTATTTTTCCTGTTTGCATGGTGGCAGAGGACTGGAGGGTGACTGGTCTTAGACTGCAAAGAAAGCATCACTTGTCCTGTTGCCTGATAATTTATTGTCAACTGAAAATATAATTTGTGTACCAGTCAAGAGAACTCTTTCTGGAAGAGAAAGAAAACTTAGTCAAGGAACCCTTAAAAAAAATTGTATCCTAAGTCAATTCTAGACTTGCAGACAGTTGGCTCTAGACCCACATCACAAGATGTTCTGGTCTAAATGAACTTTTTTCCTATAAAATGAAGACAAAAATATCTGTCAAATTACAGTAAGTCATTCTTTTCCAAGACTTTTGCCAGTTCTCAAGTGTCTAGGCTGCCGCACAACGTGTCTATAATTTCCTAATTAAAAGCTTCCTTCTTGGAGGCTCAGTTGGCATCAGGAATGCTTGGTAGCACCAGGAAAGGAGAATAAAAATTTAAAAAGCACAAGTTCTCACAGATGTCTTCTGATTAGAAGCACATGGTCGTGTAGACTCAGAATGAATGCTATGAATTCCTTGCATCTTATATAAGGATATTTGCTCTTTGTAAAAGGAAGTTGAGGCAGGTAACTAACAATGACATAATTGATTTCTTTATGGGTAGATAATAATGATTTATGGGGTTTACTGATAAATTATATACATAAGAACTAATTACCTTCAGAAGAGATTAGAGAGATGAACCCTTGGGTAGCTATTTCTATATTACCAACATGAAGCCAAAAAAAAATCTATTACCAAGGACATGAGATGGACTTCTGCAATGAACATTTCTCTATTTAATGAAGAGCTTGCACTAATGAAAATGTTCTATCTTTCAGACATTGCATTATTTTGACCAAAAATTGACATTTGTATGAAAATTTTATAAGCAATTTCGATGTTCTATCTTTATATATGCTGCTTCTTCAAGGTAAATCATTTATTTATTCACAAACATTTATTTATACACCCCTTTTATATCTTAGCACTGTGCTGTGTAGCAAAACTCAGCATCGTAATGCTTGAAGAAATACAAATCAAATAATCATAATGTGAAATAGACAGTAATAAGTGTTATAAAAGAATATATGTTGTTTAAAGAGAAATCAAATTCCAGCTAGAATTAAAGAAGGCCTCCTAAAAGGCTTTCGTTTGATACAAAAATGATTCAACCTTTATTTTATTCTACATGTTATACACCACAGAATAGCAATGCTGCTATAAACACTGTTACAATCTTACAATTAGTAAAATTTAAAATACTTTTTTATGAGCAGAACATATTTATTGAGGGAAAGAAAGCTTAAGTCCAAGAGATGGACAGGAGGGGGGCCCAAACGGGTTGTCCCAGTAATATACTTTTTAAAATGTACTTTCTCTGTTCTCTTTTACCCAGTTTTTAGAATTATGCTAGAATTACATTGTCAGAGGGTACATAGATATTATATATTATTGTCACACATTCTTTGAACCTTGTTTTAGTAAAAACTGAATGTTTCATGGTTGAGTTTCATAGCTGAGGGTTTACCTAGCTATTTTAGTTGCTGGTGCTCATTTTCTAATAAATTCTTCCAAAAGGACTCATGGAAACATGATTTCCTGAACTTTTAAAAGTTTAAGACAATTGACTTGTGCCCATTATTCTTGAAAATCAGTTTGATGAGTATAAAATTTTGTCTCATCTTTTCTTTCCTTGAGTATTTCAAATTCCAACTTCCGGCTTAATGCATCTGTAGTAGGCTGAATAATGGTCCCCAGAGATACCCATACTTTGAATCTCTGCTTATCTTATGTGGGAAAAACACAGTTTGCAAATGTGATAAAATCATGGGTCTTGATATGTGGGCATTAGCCTTAGAAGTCTTAATTGTAGCTGTTTCTTTATTGCTACAGAGAAGGAAAAAAGCAGTGGGATAGTGAAATCAAAGAGGGATAGGAGATGTGTTGCAGAGCAAGAACAAGGGTCAGCAGCCTCTAAAGGCTAGAAAAGACTAAGAAACAAATCTCCAGACAGCTTCCAGAAAGAACCAACCCTGCTTGCATCTTGATTTGAACGACTTATTTTTAGACTTTTGGCCTTCAAAACTGTAAAAGAATAAATTACTGGCATTTTGAACCATTTAGTTATGACAACTTGTTACAGCAGAAATAAGAAATTTGGCTGGGGAGATAGCTCAGCCATCTGAGTGCCTGCCTGGAAAGCACTATGTATGACCCAGGTTCTATCCCTGGTACCCATGCTGGGCTGACCCCACCCTGGACATGTCATGCTGGCCACTGAAACCAGCTATGGGGAGGCTAAAACAGGAGGAGCACTAAGAGTGTGAGCTGCATAGCGAGACCCTGTATCAAATACATTTTTTTAAAAAGAAGAAGCTGATAAACTATATTAGTCACAAACAGTCTGATGATGATATTTTCACCTATTTTTCCTATTTATTTTTAATATTTAGGACAGCATTCACAGGGCCTCACTGCATAGATTGGACTCATAGTGACTCCCCTATTTACAGCCTCTCAAGGCCTCCCCAGCAAAATCCCAGGCCTGGCGTGTGTGGGGGACTAACAGCCTGCTTGTTGCACCCAAAACCCCTCCCCAGTCAGGCCCCAGGCCCTGTGCCCAGTGTCCTGTGGAACCTTGCAGCAGAACTCCCTGCAGAGAAGCTAGGAGCCAGACCCACCCAGCTAATCCAGGAGCTAAACATCTTGTCAGAGTGGCACAGCGGGTTCACCTCTACGAGCTGCAGCAGGAAGAAGCTGAACACAGCAACCAAACCAAAGCCAGGCAGATCTGGACAAGTTCAAAGGTGGTAGATCCAGATCCGGTAAGCTGGGACACTCTGCTAGACCCAGATCTATGAGAGTATCCTCTCTTTTTTACTCTTGATCTACAAAGCGGGGCAACAGGTAACCGGGTGAATGAGTCTGCCTGGAAGACCCCAGGTACATCAGGGGAGGGATTAGACAGAATTTAGGGGAGCTAACTTAAATACAAATTCCCAATTTAGTATCTGCTTAGCTGTACAGATACAATGCTTGCTTTTACTGTCTAAAATACAAACAATTAGTTACAAAATTTTGTCAACTGCTAAATATCACTACCCATTATTAGTGTTCCTAATTGTAATTCTGTAAATACAGAACTAAAACTGGCTTAACCATATAATCTCTTGGGTAAGAATTTTGGTAGGTGCTAAGGTTATAACTGTACCAAAGCTCTATAACAAAGGTCAGAGGACAGTGCTGTACAAAATGACAAAGACATTAGTAAAAAGTAAAATAAAATAAAAAATAAATGATAAAGAAAAGGAGCAAAATGCAATCTCAGGCCCCAAGCCCACCCAGAACAAATGCAGGACATGGCAGCACAGAAGAAATTGGGAATCACACAGCTGAAATGTCTGAATTAATAGAGTCTGAATTAAAAAAACAACTGCAGAAAGGAATAGAGGAAATCAGACCAGAAATAACCTCTGAAATAAGAAAAGAAATCTCTGAATTAATAGCATCTGAAGTAAAGAATCAACTACAGGAACATATAGAGGAAATCAGATCAGAAATAATTTCTGAAGTAAAAGAAAAGAAAGGATAACTATCATGAAAGAATTAATAAGGGCTTCTAAAGAAGAAACTGATAAAAAAAATTAGAGGAGTATAGAAAAACGATGGAAGCCTTGAATGAACAATATAGGAAAGAAATAGATTGTATGAAGCAGAATCAAAGAGATTAGAGGAACTTAAAAATCTCAATCACAAGCTTGAAAAACCATCAGTTTCTTCTTTGAATGAAAGTGAAGATAGAGCTTCAGATCTTGAAGATGCCATCATAGCCAGTGAAAAGGTAAGAAAAGATGTCTTAAAAACAACTAGGATGCAGGAAAAAAATAATTCATCATCTGCAAGATGATGCAAAGATGAACGTGAGACTTATAGTCATCAGTAAGAAAGGAGTCAATACAAATGATATAAAAAGAATACAGGCAGAAGTAATAGCAGAAAACTTCCCAAACATGGGGGAACAAACTGACATTCAGGTAACCAACACATATAGAACTCCAAATAATATCAACTCAATTAAAAACACACTGGGACATATAATAGTCAAGTCCAGAAATCAAGCAGAAGAACAATATACCAAAAACCACTAGAGAAAAGAAACAGATCACATATAGAGGAAAACCCATCAGAATTACAGCCAACTTCTCTTCACAAACCATGAAGGCAAGAAGAGCATGGAGCAGAGTACTTCAAGACCTCTATGAAAACAAAAACCAGCCCAGACTACTTATACCCTGCAAAACTCTTTCAAGTTTGATGTATAAGTGAAATATTTCCATGACAAAGAACAACTAAAGAATTTCACAGGGCAGGGGAGATGGCTCAGTAGAATAAGTGCTTGCCTGGCAAGCACAGGGTCCTGAGTTCATTCTCCAGAACCACAAAAAAATAAAAATAAAAAGAATTACACTATGACAAAGCCAATCCTACACAGACTATTAAAAGATATTCTAGAAAGGGACCAAATTGACCAGAACTCCATGATTGAGAGCAGAAAAAAATCAGCAAATAGGGCAAACAATTAAACAGGAGAAAAAGGAACAAACAATAGTAGGTAAATAACATGGCAATCATAAGGCAATACATGTCAATTATAACCTCAATGTAAATGGACTCAATTCACCAGTTAAAAGAAATAGACTAGCACAGTGGATTAGGAAGCAAAATCCAATATGCTGTGTACAAGAAACACATTTAACACATAAAGAAATTCAGAGGCTGAAGGTTAAAGGGTGGAAAACAATACTACATGCCCCAGCACCTCAGAAAAAAGCAGGGGTAGCAATCCTCTTCTCAGACAGTCTCAACTTCAAACCAAGAATGATCAAATGAAATAAAGAAGGCCACTATATACAGGTTAGGGGAAAAATCTAAGAGGAAGAGGTAACACTCATAAATATGTACGCACCAAACAGGGGAGCACCCAACTCAGTAACTTCTCCAGATCTTAATGGACATGAAAAATCTAATAACCAATACCACAATCTTAACAGGAGACCTTTACACCCACTTATCACAAAATGATAGATCAAGCAGACAAAAAATTAGCAAAGAAGTAGCATAACTGAATCAGAACTTGGAACGAATGGACTTAGTGGACATATACAGAGTGTTCCTCCCAACCACAGCTGAATACACATTTTTTTTCAGCTGCACATGGGACATAGACCATATACTAGTCCATAGGTCATGCTTAAGTATATGTAAGAAAACAGAAATTATCCCATGCATATTATCTGACCACAGTGCAATGAAACTGGAAATAAATGACAAAAGAAACCAGAAAAAAAAAAAACATAAATACACCTTACTGAGCAACCAATGGGTCACAGACGAAATTAAATAAGAAATTAGGCAATGTCTACAATTCAATGAAAATTCAAGCAAACTAATCGGAATTTATGGGATGCAATGAAAGCACTTCTTAGAGGGAAATTTATAGCTGTAAACTCACACATTAGGAAGTTAGCCTCCCAAGAGCTGGGATTACAGGGGCACACCACCACACCCAGTCTCAATTGCTGTCTCAGTGCGCCCCATGGGCGGGGCCGGCATCCCATTTATTTAAAGTTCAAATAATTTTACTGTACTGTCTCTTTATTGGTTACTCTGTAATCAATGTGGCAAAAATGGAACTGTAAACATTAGCTTTCTTTCTTAAATTCCTGATGCCTGAGGCATAACCATCACTCCCTCCTCTCCTCAGCCCAAATGAAGTGGCATAATTTATAGATATCAATCCCAAAAGTCAGGACCTATTTCCTTTATACAAGAAAAAGGGAGCTAAAGGTACCGGGGAGTGATACCACAGTACTGGAGATGTGTATTGTCTCTTTGTATCCACCCCCTTACTCTGTTCCTTACTATTATAGATCTTTGTTTTATAGACAGCTAAATTAGATTTAAAAAAAATATTGCAATCAGAAAGGGCTGGGCCCCCAAAGGAGCCAGTGCAGAAGATGAGACACCTTTCAGCTGTGGGGGAGACAAGCACCTCTGCTGAGGGCCAAACTTCAAGACAAAAGATAAAACAAATGCACCCACAAACTTTCTAAGGATAAACGTCAGGGATTGGTATTCTAAATAGGTAGCCATCACCTTGAGGAAGTCAGGAAGAACCACTCACCCAGGTCCTATGGGATAAGCCCATTCTGTATTCATGCCTGCTTGCAAAGTGACTGGCTCCCTCATTTGATCCCAACTTAATTTTACGCAAGCAATTATACTCTTATTGCCTGCCCATAGTTTTGTCCCACCTCATCCCACCTTGTGATTTTGCTCTACAAAAATCCCTAGGAAAGACAAGGCCATTGATAAGGCACTCGGGATCCCTTTTGTCTCTCTCTCAGATAGAAGCTTTTTTTCCTCCAATAAACTTATTCTGCTCTTAATTTCTGTTGTTCCTAAAATTCACTCTCCAGTTTGTAGAGAGCACAAACTCCTAAGGGGCATCTAGCAGGTGACTGGGAGTTTCTATCCCCTACATCCCTTGCACAGCTGTACACAAGCAAATGGGCTCCATGTCTTCAAAACTAGCTTTGAATAAAACCTTGTTCTTATCTCCAAAATAAATGATCTCTTTTGTTTTGGTCACTGGTGAAGAAACAAACCTAATCATATGGACCTTTGTGGCTGGGGACAATTTAGAACCACTGCTCTGAAGTATGCTCTATGACTTTTCGATAGTGGTTTTGAAACTTTTATTTCAGGAAAGCTTTTTAATTATGGTGGGGTTTTTTTTTTGGCATTTTCTCTATTGATTTTGTCTTAACTCCTATTGTCATGTATAGTAAGTGCTTGCTTGTTTTCAATGCTGTCTATTTCTCTTGAGCACTGAACCCCATGCGGAAAAGCAGGAACCTGTATCTGTCTCTGCCAACTTTAAGGAAACTAGTGACCTGCAAGTAGGATTAAAGCCCTTTGCCAAAACCCAAAAAACATCCCCAGAAAACAACATGGAGAAAAACATAAAGATCTGGGGACCTAAGTGAGTTAGGTCAGTTCAGTTACTAACCCAGAGGAACATGAGGAGCCCACAGATTAGCAGCAACCAGCATAGGTTGTCCTTTCACTTAACACGTTCCAAATGTTCTATAGATTTCTCCCTATCACTACATAGGGGAAAGAATCCTAAAAACTGTACTTCTAGCTTATGTAACTGATGCTACTACAAACTCACCCCTTGTGAGTTTGGCATCATCCATACTTGAAGTCCAAGTACAGACAATAGTAAAAGGACACTCTTGTTTACTGGTGCTGAAATCTTTTCAGCACCTTGTTAGTTCTACATTGAAATATGGAAAGTTTTTTTTACAGTATGGGGGATTGAACTCAGGACCTTGCACTTGCCAGGCAAGTGCTTATTCTACTGAACCATCTCCCCAGCCCGGAAAGATCTTCTTTATCCATCTTTAGATGATGCTCATTTCTCTGTTAGCTGAGTCACACCAACCCCCCAACTCCTGACTGATCTGAACTTTGAATCATCCTTTTTTCAGCCTCTCAGATTTCTGGGACTACATGCATGTGCCACCAAAACAGGCTACCTTCCCTCCTTGATGTCTTATAATTTAAAATATAAAATGTAATGTTAGATATAATCAGTTCATCTAGTATTAGATGACAGACAAATGGGAAAAGAAGAAAAATGTTAACTAATCCATACCACATAAATATAGCCATATCAAAATAAGGAAGAAATATTAATATTTATTAGTCTTTATTTCCAAGGTGGCTTATTAGTTCTGTATAGCATTAGAGACTTCCTTTATCTACTCTCTACCCACACAACATTTGTCCCTACCAGTATGTCACAGAGCTGGTTTCTTCTAATTTTCACATCTTCACTTATGTCATCTCCACAGTCCTCAATACAAGAGTTCCTTGTGTAATATTAGCTACCTCGTTATAATCTTCTTATAGGATTGTTTTTCTTTCAATTATTTATTCATTGCTTCTTATGTCCTTCTGGCTTTTCAAATAATATTTTGAATAAATGATCAAATAAAGTCCCCCTGTATTTATCTCCCACATGTACCAACCACCAGGTAACAGTAGGTTTTTTTTTTTTCTTTCAATCATGACCTATTTCAGATTTGTATCTTTCCTTCTACTCATCAACACTCATCATTTTGCCTGACATCCTGGCTTCTGACTCACCCCACTTCAATTCATGCTACACAGTACATTGAGTAATTGGATACTCCAAACTTGGTGACCAAAAATCATCTTATGTTTGTTTTTATAACACACAGTAGGAATCCAGTAAGTGTCTGTGGATGAGTTGATAAACTGTTATTAATGATATCAGGAATGCATTAAGAAATCTACTGACTCGGACTTTGAGATGCTTGTCATATAAATTCAATAACCTAAGAACAAAAGCAGGTACCATGATTCTTATATGGATCCTGTTCAAGTTCTCATAAGGTACCGTGTATTTTTAGGCAGAAAGATTAGACATTAGCCAGCCTTAACATGGGCAATTGAGGACTATATGAAAAACAGGGGTGATTTTTTTTTTGTTTTCTTTAGTCCTTTGCTCTCTGAATCCAAAAGAACATAACCTCCTCCGAGCGTGCTGACAAATTCCAGACCACGGATGAGAGACTGAGAAAACCTCAAGGTCTCAAAGCCAACTAGATGAAAACATGTCTCATGAGAAGGAAATGGAAATGTTTTCTCTCTGTGAAGATAGTCAAAATAGTCCCATTTTCCATGTGAAAGAAATGACCCCCGAAGAAGGCAGTGATATTCCTTAAAGAGTGACTTAACCACACAAATGTGGCTGAGCCTGAATTCACTGCAACTGCCATATTGCTGTTTTTCCAGCTTCGTGTTTAAAGGTTCATTCTCTAACAAACAAGCAAACAATCATTTTTCATTAAATTCTTCTTCTCCTTTAAATAACTGTCCACATAACTTGTCTAAATCTTTTCCTCAAAGACAAAAAGAACTGAAAAACATCACTGGTTTCTCATGCTGTTAGGATCTAGCTTCCCAGTGACGTATTTAACTGCTAAAAAGTGAGATTTAACTATCAATGAAGTAAAAATTGTTTATTATTTAGAAGCAATGTGTTTTCAGCAGTATGCAAGAATTTAAGATGTTACAAACACAATGTAAGGAGAAAATAAAACTATTACTGAAAAATATAGAAAGAATTTAGTACATTTTATCATTGCTGTTTGTTGACATAGTAGTATTTTGTAGTGCATCTGGATGATGCTTGTGTGGTAAAAGCAGAGTGGACAACAGTTGTGATGGCCCTGAGAGTCAAAGGAGCTCAAGAACGATGGGTAATTTTCACTTTCCTCAAAGAAGTAAAATACCACACAATGCCTGACACAGTGCCTGGCATATTTATAGGGGTAGTATGAATTTATGTCAACTGCCTGACTATTGACTGACTTATTGTCAATGATCTAACATTTTCATTAACTGAAAAGTTGTAGTTGCCTTAAGGAATACTGCTACTCAGTTCTGGGGACCTGAAGACTGTCTAGGTTCTTCTTGTCCTAAATTTAAAAATTAGACAAACGAGTACAAAAGGTATTAAGGTTTTATACTTGATAAAAACATGAAAAGAGGGCTGGCAAGATAGCTCAGCAGATTAAGTGCCTGCTTTCGCAAGCACAGGGACCAGAGTTTGATCCCTGTTCCTGTATGCTTCACCAGCCCCGCCACTGGCGCACATTGAGCTGGTGACAGAGTCCAGGTGTGGTGGTACATGCTTGAGGCTGAGGCTGAAAACAGGAGGATCACTCCAAGTCCGAGCTGTGTAGTGAGACTCTGTACCAAATACATAAATGAAAAAAAAAATCATTCAAAGACAAGAAAAGAGACATGCCATGCAGAATGAGTACAAGCCAAAATTAAAAGTAGGAAAAGAAATACACTCACTAGGTGAGAGTGAGCCACTGTGAAAAAGCACAGTAGCCAAGAGCTCAATGGTGGCCATCTTTGCATCTCCCACTCTTTAGGCTGACATCAGATCTATGTCATCCTAACAAAAACCTGCTGAGTCCTCACTAGAGGAACTGGCAATAACACTTTCTGATCAGTCCAAGTGCAGGGTTTTGAGAGCTGTTCTGCTTATGTGTCCCGGAATTCTGTGACTGGCAGGTCACACCCACTTCCCCAACCAATTTTCCATGCCCTAATCTTCTGCTTTAATACACTATAGAATGCTCTGTCTTAAAACTAATTATAATGGGATGATGGTTGGTGTGCAGGTGTCCCCTCAAAGCCTCATGCAGTCATGGGGTAGCTTCTGGAGTTTGTGATTGAATATTGTGGATGTGGGTGCTATACCTGCCCTGGGGCAGATGATCTGTGTTACAATGTAAGGAGGGGGAAAAGGCTAGCTAGCTTCCACAGCTGCTGCCATTCCATTGCCCTTCGTCACCACCAGGAATGGCTGCTCTGTTCCATGTGCAACTCTGCCTTGCAGCTAGCTGAGTAGGAACTGAAACCTCCACTAACTGTGAGCTAAATAAACCTTTCCTTCCTTAATTTGAGATGTTGGATATTTTGTCTCAGCAACAAGAGAAAGATAACTAAGATAAATAGTAAATATAGATTGCCATAGCCTACAAGTCATTAAAGTGTTATATTTTCTTATTAATAAATAGTTCAACATAAATAAAAATAAAGCACTAGACTAGTAGTACCTTTAGAGATTATTTCTTAATATATAATTATTAATTATTTTTATTTTTGTTTTGCTTATTATTATAGCTTTAAGCCTCAAGAGCTAAGAAGTTTAAGACTACATAAATCAGGATGAAAAATAAGCCTTTTATATCCTTCAGCAATAAAGAGAATATATATAAAGGTTAAATATTTTCCTCCCTCAGAATTTGGCAGAACGCCAAGAAAAACCACATGGTAAGAGTCTGTGTTTAGGTTCTTAGCATCTCTCTGTCCCTTGGCATAAACAAGCCATGAGGAAATGAATAAAGTCAACCAGTTCCCTTAACCAAGAGACACTGTTCAAGACACATGTTTAACCATGCCCTGGGGGATGGTAGCTCCAGATTTTGCAAGGGCTTTGGCATATTACACAACATGTTGAGTACTTAGTCTCCTGTTTCTTAGACAATTCTTTGTTCCTAAAATTAAATGCTAGCTCAGTGGACCCCATAACCCCCAGAGGAACTAAAGGGCCTTAAATCCATACCTTCAAGACAAAAATACACTATGTAATCAGCTTTTAGGAAGAACCTGAGGGGGAAAAAAACATCAATAGCTTTCATGTGACATCTCTCCTAAGTGAAATTTGCATTTGCATTTCAACCACCTCCTTTCATGCTTTGGTCCCATGGAATGAATAAGTGTCTATAATATATCCTGTCTACTGACAAGAATTCCATTAGCAAGCCTTGAACCACCCCAATTCTCTGTACGAGAGGCCACTCTAAGAGTGGGATTCCTAAGACTTGCCCAAAATTTAATTTTGGAAACAAGATATATTTTAGTATTAAGTTATACATGTACAGAATAGTTGAAATCAAGGATTATGTTTAATGGTCATAACCTCCTATTTGATATTTTAAATTGCTACTGAAAACTAGCCAGAACAGCCTATATTAAACATTAACTCTGAATGTAATATGAAGCACAGCATATATCATTTGCCAAAATATAAAGTTGATTCTTATACTGCATTTATTTTCCTTAGTCTTTTCTGAATAATTTTTAAATTTCCAGATTATCCATTGTCAGATCCAGGGTTTAAAACTAAGTTCCCAACACCATGATTTTTCCGCCATGACACTCTGTCTCATTTTGGTTGTCATTTCATTTATTCCTTAAACTAATGCATATCACATTATTCATGAGACCAGCACTCACTGAGTCAAGTAGACCAGGAGGAAGCTTACTGCTAGTCAAGAAAGTCAGCAAAGCCTTGTGCCACAGGCTTGTGGATGGAGACTGTGTGAAAGAGGAAAGTAGCAAACACTGGGACTTCTTAATTCAGAAATTATTATAACACTGCCAGCCAGCATCATGGACAAAGAGGAAGAACTTGGCAGAAAAACAAGATGTTTCACTGAGAGCATACTGAGTAGAATCCCCCATTTGGAACATAAGAAACTCATAGAGGCAGAGTAGCAATGGTTAGAAGCATGGTCCTCAGTGTCAGCTACTGTTGAACTTGAACCTGATCCTCACTTCAGTAGTTCTTTTAGTTTTAAAGAAAATTTTTAAAAACAACAAAAATGGCACAGAAGTTCACTAAATAAAATAATAGGAATTCAATAATAATTGTTATATTGCATATTGTTGTCTTCAAATTAGTTGTTTAGATTACCAGATATAAGCATGAAAACAATATTTAGTAGCTGCAAGGCTTGGGGAAAGCCAATCTCTTAGTGTCCTAAGTTATCATATATAAAATAGGAACCATAATAGTTACCACCTCGGAGTCCTTGGGAGAATAGAATTAAACAGTTGTTATAAAATGGCTAACAGGTATGGCACATAGGATGAATACTCAATAAGTGGTATTTTCTTATTAATCACACCCATAATGACAATAAATGTGACATCGGAAGTTATCTGGGCTGAAGATGATTTTATATATTGTTGGTATATATGATCAGAGATGATTGAAGGCATTATAGATGATCAGTGAGACTGGCACATGTATACAGTAGAGATTACAACTCACTTCAAGGCCAGGCAGTAAACAATTCAAGTAAATTTGTAGAAGCATATTCACTCATTTTACAAGTGGTGGGGACTGTGGGGAAGATAAGAGTATTGAGGCCAGAGATGGGTAGGGAAGTGGGGACTGCACTATGAGAGGCTGAGGCAGGAGGATTGTAAATTCTAGTCAAGCTTGGAGACTCTGTACTGAAATTAAAATTTTTAAATGAGTGGGAATCTAACTCAATGTGAAGGCCTTAGATTTAATCTCCAGTACTGGAAGAAAAAAAACAGCAAAAACACAAAAAAAAATCCCTGAAGAAAAATCTAGTTTTCTTCTTGAGATGAGTTCTGTTTTCAGTTTTCAAACAAAGCTAGAAATTCTTGGTTTAAGTGCTATCAACTACATTCCATTTAACCAATTAAACATATAGATGACTACAGCCTCTGGCATGGAGAAAGAAGAGAAGTGAACAGAGCTCTGAAGGACTCTAGCACTGAAGAGGATGCAGAGAAAGAGGAAGGACAGTGAAATACAAGAACTAGAAGGAACGGGAAGGGAAAGAGAAGCCCAGAAAGATGAGGTCAGAGGAGCCAAAGAAGAGACGCACTCCCTGGAAGAGAAAGTCACAAAAATCATCAGTGGTAGCATAGGGACAGCTATGTCCAGAAATATGCCAAACGAGCCCATCAACAGTTGTGAGTACTCTCTGAGACAGCAGATGTAATTATCAGTAAGCAGAGAAGAAAGAACGCTCAAAGGCACCATTGCAGCATTAGAAATAAGGGGAGAGGTCCTGAGGAACTGCAACAATGCAGAGAAGTGCTTTATTTGCATCCATCTCTTGACTTGTAAAGAGGGGCTCTGGGGACTTCTAGAGAGTATCTTTGCAAAACCTAGATGGACATTCCAGATCAATCATCCCCTGGACAGAGCTCTGATGACCAAAATTAGAGGCAAATAAAAGTAGGGAAACCTCTACAAACTGTAAGCCAAAATAAAGCTTCCCTTCTTAAACTTCAGGTATCGGGTTTTTTTGTCTCAACAATGATAAAAGTAAGGTAGAATCTGGTATCAGAGAAGTGGGCTTGTTGCTGTGACTGTACCTTACCATGTGGTTTGGAAGCTTTTGAATGGGCTGGTGGGAAGAAGCAGCCTGGGAATTCCTTAAGCTATACTGCATCAGAGCTCCAAAGACCCAAATGCTAGTATAAATGCTGCTGGTAAGAAAACCAGGAGGTTCTGCTAGGAAGAGGGACTGCATTGCTTGTTACCCTCCAGGCAGTGTATATTATGTATACCTTGGTAGCAAGTTTGTCTGCATTTTGCTTGTATCCAGAGATGTTGTCTGAGACTTAAATGAATGGTATCAACTAATTAATCTTGAAGAAGAAATTTTGAGGCAGTCTAATGTTGAAGCAGTGGCATGGCTACTATTGGGGGCAATTAGCCACATCGATGTTGACAGCCAAAAGCAAAGATCTAAGCAGACTGATTTAAAAGGTTGTGAGTTTGGCCAGAAAGAAAGATTTAGTAAATCTGTGGACTGTAGAATAGAACAGCAGAGAACTTGGTAGGTGGGAAGGAGAAGACAATGGAAAAGAAGGCCTAAGGATGTCAAAGGAAGCAGCAAGGACTACAGCTTTTGCAAAAACCTCAAGGTTTCAAAAGACAGAGAATTTTCTTCAAGAAGCATCATGTTCCAGAGCACCATGTTTAGCATGGCAGTGGTCTAGAGAACTTGTTCCTTGGGATTGGATTCAGAGTGCTCAGCAAACCAGGTACTTGACCCTTAGTGCCAAGACAGAAGGAAGCCTGGCTACTGCTTCAGCTGGAGGCAGACATTGGCATCATCATATGGTGCTGGCTTTATGCATATGCAGAGTGGGACAGCTGTTCTCTAACAGCAATGGAACATCTATCTCTGACAAAACAAAGCAAAAAGGGGGGTATAAATGAAAGATCATTTTATAGTGGCATATATATAGATATATGTATATACAAAATAGGATACATATACAGCTACTTTCTCTTAGTTCAATGAGTAGAAAGATTTGTACTAATATTTTTTAGACAACAGATCATGTCTGTGTCTTGTACTGTGAATAACTACTATGAAGATAATATGCAATGTATTAGTTATCATAACTGTCCTAATAACTTGCTTTGAAACTGTCTCATTGATATTTCTTTCTCAATAAAATTTATTTTAGAAAAAGAATGGGAATGCTGTGAGGTCAGGAAGGCATTCACACAGATTTCGGAAGAGACAGTGTGAAGAACTGAGAGGGTCGTTTGTGAAGCTGTAAGTATGAAGCTATGAGTACGGTGGAGAGCCCAGAGACTCGGAGATGCCAGGAACATGAATAATCTGAGGAAAGCTGCAGTGACTAAGCAAAGATAGCCCAAAAGAAAAACCACAGAAGCTACAACCATCTCCAGTGTTTTAGGAGCAGAGCCACCCAACCCATTTGAGGTTCACATTTTGCCACAGATTACCTCAGATGCTGCACATAGATCCACAAGACTTAATGTTTTCCCTGATGAAGTTTGGGTTTATTTTGATCCCATTCCTTTCAATCTCCCTTTTTGGAATAGGAATGTTTATCTTATATCATTGAACATTGGAAGTACTTAACTTTTTTCATTTGTAGAGGAGGCTTGCAGCTAAGAGTTTGGCTTAAATCTTTGAGCCTTTAAACTTAGACTTTTCAGTAGTGCTGAAACTGTTAAGACATTGGAACTTTTGGAAATGCATAAAGGCATATTCATGAGTCTTTGAGGACCAGGGACAAAAATGTTATACCTTGTGTCTAGATGTCCCTCCTAAGCCTCATGAGGTCATAGGTGAGTTTTTTTATTCTAAAAAGCTGGATCTAACATGTGTGATACTGGGATTAAGTGTGGGATGCTGGGATCCCATTACTAAATGAGTGCATTATGCTCATTAATGAGTAAATGATGAGTAAATGAGTAAATGATGCTCATTACTAAATGAGTACACTGATTGTTTTAGCATAGTTCTGGGTCGGTTACTAGTGCCCCACACTGGGTATGAGTTCTACCTCCTCTAAGGGTGGATAGCCTGGATAGAAAATAAAAGTTAGAAAGAGAGCTGCTGTCATCCCTGCTTGCTGTTTGCTGCTGCTTCCTTTTTGCTATCTCCTGCATGTTTGCCATGAACTATTCCTCCTCTGCTATGCCTCTTTGCTATGGCCCCCCAGCCTTAGAGCCAGCCAATTATGGACTGAAAGTGCTACACCCTGTGAACTAAATAAATGCTTTTCCCTTTAACTTCAGGTGTTGAATACTTTATTTCTGCATAACTAAAACAAGAACATCACTATAACAAGAAACCAGAAAACTTGTCCATCCTCCTCTCATCAGCAAATTAGATAGTCAAATTACAGAGAAGCAAAGAACAAGAACTCTACCCAGTGCTGAATTTTGAAATCTTTTATTTCTTTCCATGTAAGTATCAATATTATTATTAGTGATATCATTAACATCAATAATTATATTTCCTGAGAACACCAAAGCACTAAATTCAGAAATATGGCTTAAAATAGGGAACCCACACATTATGATTTAAAAACATTATGACTTGGATTAAGATGTACCATACAAGAAAAACTATGAAATAAATTTAATAAATTTTTTATATTTCCTGGATCAACATTGGAATCCTTTAAACATTCTTTAAATAGAAAGCCACAAACTAACAATTGTTGACCCTTTTAAGAAATTGCCAAGGAGGCCAAAGGAAGATGTTTATCATGTATGAAGATAATAAAATTAAATCAATATAATAAAAGGGAAAGTAATCCCTCTTGAAACATAATAACAACCAGTGTGTAAACATTATGTGCATTTTGAGCTAATATTATGAGAAATAGATTCTAAACTATTAGAACATTTAATATTCTTGTCATTTAATATGAGAGGAAAGCAGGGTACATAAATACAGTTATTTGTCTCAAGTCCCATGGCTAGTTAATAACTAAGTGAAACTGAGAATCCCCATCTTCTGACTTCTCTATCATGTACCAAGTATAGGTTAATTATCCCCCTGTAGGATGTGACTTCAGGGTCTGAGACACAGAACAGATCTATTTTGATGGGTAAAGGGTGGAGGCGTGAGGTTGGTGCACAGCATCAAAGCTCGGTGTGGAGGAAGGAAGCACAGACGAGCAGACCAGGACCTCTGAAAGGAGTGGGAGGTCCTCTGGGAAGAGGCACCGTAGCATCAAACACATCAAACAGCCCAGAGAATTTAGGAGGCTTAATCCAGGCCTGTGTACCGAATGCCCACAAGAAATACAGAAAAAAGCCAAACTGGAAAAAAAAAGGCAAATACAGCTTGGCATGGTTTCTTATCCCTATAATTCTAGCACTCTGGGAGGCTGAGGCAGGAAAAGGACAGGTTCAAGCCCATCCTAGACAACTTAGCAACTTAGGAAGATTCCCATCTCAAAGCTTTAAACATTCTTAAAGGGCTGATGATGTAGGTGAACGTGAAGGCCTTGGATTCAATCACCAGTACCAAAAATAAAGTAGACATACATTAAAAATATGATCTGTAATCATAAACATTTACTTTTCCAAACATCACTTATTAAGTAACAGAACTTTTCAAAACACAGTCAACAATAAAAAAGTAAACTATACAGAACAACATACACATATCCATATTCTAAGGAACCAAGGCATGTCAGAATCCAAGAAAATAATTTGACCCAATGATTTTGCAATGACAGTGCTTAGCCATAATCATAATTCTCTGACTAGATTGGCAGCCAGTCAGAGCTTGACTACTTTTACCTTACATATAAGTTCTTCTACATATCATTTAGTTAGCTTCTTTCAACAACAGGTTGGACTAGAAAAGTGGGAATATAGGGCGAGATAAATGCTTAAGAGGAAATAAGAAACTACCAAAAAGTAAATCCAAGTGATACTGAGACCACTTAGTGTGGGGACAGTTTTCTGTCCTCTTGGAAGTCCTAGACACAAGCATTGTACTTCAATAGAGGACAATCCCTGTGATGACACAGAATCATCAGAAAGATCTTATGATATGTTGTATCCTCGAATTGAGATAGCCAAGAAATGTTTGCTACAATGTAAACACATAGATAGATATAGATATAGATATAGATATAGATATAGATATAGATAGATAAAACATTTATATTTGTAAGCTTTGGCACAAAGAACTTACAAATTATCTGGAAATTTGACTAAAAAATCAAAAATTTCCCCAATGATATATATATGATATATTATCAAGTTAAGGGGGGACATTTAAAGTACAAAAAAGGGATCCTATTTCCTTTAAGTCTTGATATTGGATGATTGTCCAGTGTCAATGATCAAGGTAAGATCACATGGGGTATTATGGACTGTCTAGACAGGGATCATTTTTTTCCAGAAGGTACAATAGCTTCTTAGTGCTCTTTGACATAAAATCATCTTTGATTACAGCATTTCTTCATTTTCTTTTTGATACCAGAAATGTGGCATACGTGTACAAGGCATAGTGCCAAATGTGAATCTCAGTACAGACAGGGAAATAAGCATGTGCCTACTCTGATAAAGACTACTTTTTCCTCCTCAGATTGTTGAAATCCATTATTGACTTTTACCCTGAGAGTTTATTTATTACTGCACCATGTGATAAAGCAAACTTTACAAATCAAACCTCACATCTTTTCCACAGAAAAGTTTTTCTTGATTTTCTTTATGTCACAGATTAGATTTTTCACAGTATCACATACCCAGGATGATTCTTTGAAGAGAAATTTCTATTAAGTGTATCTGGAAACTGGTAAAGAAAAACACCCACATACATAACATTTCTTAAATAGCTATTTCATGCCCCGATTTTCACAAGATGATTTTCCTCTTGAACTCCCATCCAAATGAGACTATTTAGGCAATATGTAAACGGTAGCAGATTTAACCTTGGAGGACTATCTGTGGTTCCCTGGGGTGGGTAGATACTATCTTTCACAGGTTCATAACCTGTTCCTTGCTCCTCTTCACTTTGACAATACCATGCACATCATTTTCCAGAAAACAGTGGTCAATCATCTTACAGTGACATAAGGATATCTTGACAATTGCCTGACCAGTAGAAATAATGTAAATGAAAGAGACCCTTAGGTTTTTCATTCTCACAAAGTTGCCTAATGGGCTCAAGGCAATCAGCAATTGTGAGGAATGAGTTAGGTGGTTTGAAGATTATATGATAAATAAGGTTAATTGGTAGATAAAATAATGTTTTAAATATCCCTGAGTCAGGGTGTGGAACAGGATAGGCTTCTGCTCACATCCCATTGGCTGAGCTAGAACACCTTCATTCACAGGGAAGACTGTGTTCTGTCCACCCCAGCCTGGAGTTCATGCTGGTGTCTGGTTTGAAGTCTTGTATCAGACCCTCACTGGGGCACAGAATCCACCAGGATTTTGTTGGATGAGATACAGTTCTCCACCATTCATCTTGAGGTCTTCACAGGAAGTTTTCTGAGACTTCATACTCAAGTAGACTTTGTCTTTGTAAGCCAGAAAGACCACTGTGGTGAAGTCAACCTGCAGGTTCTTTCTCATGGGGATGGAGATGGGATTCCTACTCGTCCGGTAATGAAGGCTAATGCTGACCTCCTCCAGGAAGTAGCCCTTCACGGAGATGAAATAAAACCCATCACAGTTGATGATAATTGAGTTGTTTTCCACCTTCATGATCTGAGCATCATCTGGGACGAGGGACAATTTCTCTTTCTCACATCCTAAAGAGAGTATGATGAAAATTTGAGGGGAAAAAAATGATCTCTGAGCACAACATTTGACAACAATCTTACCCTACCTAGAGAACCAGGTGAAGAGAAAGTGATAGAGGAATATTGAAAAAAATGAAGGACAAAGAGCTCTGTTTCTACCTATGAGTTGGAATCTGTTTTACCTGTGGAATGAAAGGAGTAAAACCAGGAGAAACTCAGGAAGGACTGAGACTCAGACCTGAGAGATTACAATTGTCACATCATACCTATGGCAGAAAAGGTAGTATTGGGTCTCCCTAAGTTTTCAGAACTGGGAGACACTCACAGTTTTGATACTTTCTTGCTCAGAGGGTGAACCACAGGAAAGAGTGGCAACAGTGTCCCCTGACTTGATTCCACATATGACTACTTAGTTTGTCTCAAAGCTCTATCTGCCCAAACAAGAAATGCATATTTTTCACATGCTCTGGGCATCAGACTTCATTTGCTATTAGTAGTTCCCTATGTGTCACGATGCAGATTCAAAGTGGGATCAATCAGATGCAGATGGAAGAGGAGGAGGAAGAAGATGAGGAAGAGCAGCAGCTTTAGTAATTTTTGCAAAACCATTTCAAATACAAACAAAAAAGCCTAACTTTATTTTATTTCCACATTATCCCCAATATCATATTGAATAGCCAGGTAAATGCCTCTGGACATCTGTTTTGGATTATGTCACTGGGAATGGGAAAGAATACTTTCCCACAATTCAGTAATTCTTCCTTGTACCAGGCCCAGAAGGCATATTTTGAAGTAAAAATAAGCACTACTTACTGAGGGCAAAAGGCATTTCCCTTTAGGCTCAGAGAACTTAACTAAGTAAATATCATGTCGGATCCATTGGTGGTTGGATTTAATCATAGACCCAAAGGATGTTCTCATAGTAGTCTAAGTATCTTTTTTCTTCATATCTAGAGCCTTTCTCAATTTTAATTAAGGTACAATATTTTCCTAGAATAGAATTAACAAGTTATGTGCTTTTTTGCAGTCAGACAGAGTTGTAGAAAGTAAAGTCTTAGTCAGTCTCCTTAGCTGGAAAAGTCAAGAATTCCTACTCAGAGAATTCCTGGGGTAATTAGATGAGACATGCACAGTGCAGAGACAATCATGTATTGTTGTGACTACTCCCTCCACTTTGTAATGTGTATCTTTTTTGTTTCTAATGAAAACAACATTCACACTCTGAAAATTTGAAGTACAGGAAGAGAACAGATCTTCTATTCTGGAAGAAATTAAGAGGCTAAAGAAAGGAGATTCTTTTAAAAACATGAATCAACTAAACTTTTGACAATACTTACCAGTAAGCAGTACACTAATGCTTTGAATTGGAGGATGCTGCCCCTAAGGGAAGAAAAGAATATTTTTGTAAAGTTAATAAATGAAATTTGCAAGTCATACCAATGAAGCAGAAATACAATGACTTATGAGGGAGAAGACTTGGCCTCTTTTATGAGAACTAAACCCAGAATTACTCCCGAAATCTCCTTTTTTGTAGCATCTTTTAACGTTAAGTAAGATTATTCTGCTCTCTCATGTAAGCATCTGAGATCTATCATCATTTCTGCCAAGCTCTTCTTTGGTAGATTGTTTTGGCTTACTTGGTCCCAGATCTCCAGTTGGATAACAGTGTACTCAACAGCCTGGGTTAAGAAGCCTATTCACAGAGATTCTCTCATGGAAGATTCTTTGACCAGTCATGCTGTTATGGCCACAGACCCCCAAAACACACTCAGAGTAGGTTCTGGAAAAGCCCTGCATGCTTGTTCTGCAACTGTCATTTGGAGAAGTGCATCTTATTTTAAGGGGAGAGAGTCAACAAAATCTGAACTTTAGAGTTTGCTTTCTTTTTTCTCTCTTTTTTACACATCAGATCTTTCCCTTCTCTTCAACAGTTTGAAAAAATTTGAGCCAACTCAGTACTTAATAGAAAAACAAGAAAACAATGAACAAAAAATCTTGATAGATAAATTGCCCATGGTCATTAGGTTACAAAGACAATGAAGTTCAACATGAAACAAAAATGTCGATTAAATGAAATTACAACAAAATGAAATATAAAGTGTATTGCCATGTTTGTTTAAGTAAACCCTTCTGTGGGGAATTGAATATATCTGAAAGAATGTACACACACACACACACACACACACACACACACACACACACACAGGTTGTAAGCTTTTCCTCAGGAAAAAAAAACCTGGACTGCTGAGATCGGGAATAGAAATGGGATACTTACTTCTCCTGATATACTTTTGTTTCCCATACCATACGGTTGTGTTCCCAACTAAGAAAGGAAATAGGAAAAAAAAATGTCTATTGTGCCTGCCAAGAACAACAGCTCTACCCACGAGTTTATTTTTGGCAGGATGTCCTAATCAAAGGTGTGGGGAGAGATTTGTTTTCATGCCCAGGGCAATGGAATTCGTGCTTCCCACTCTGCTGGCAGAGTCCTAACCTCAGTCAAGCAGACGACACTGGGGACTCCCCACACAGATGAGGAATCTCCTACTTGCTTTGTGATCACAGGCGTTACCACACTGAAGCCAGCAAGCAGTGCAGGAAGAAGGGAGAGGCCTTTTCAGCACTGCAAGTGGATGGATGTGAGTTCATGTGATAAGCCTGTGAAGGAAGTGCTTACTTGGGTCCAAGTAGAAGTCTATGGCTCCTGTCTCTCTTGGTAGCATTTCCAGAGATCAGGCTATTGTTATTTGTATTTAAGGCAGCACTCTGAAGAGGATTTCTCAAGAGGGTATTATATACTACTACCACCACCACCACAACAATCCTCAAGTGAACAATTGCTACCATTGTTCTCAGGCTCATGGTGCATGTATGAATTGCCACTTGTTAGAGCCACAAAGATCTAAAAAGGAACATAGGGCTCAGTGTGAAACTCTTGGTTTCCAATACTAGGCAGATATTTGAGCAAGTTTCATAAGCACTCTAAATATCAGTTTGTCATCTTTAAAAACCGCTAGAAGACCATGGTCATCCCTTCCAGCACTAACTTTCCATGACTTAGATTCTAAAAGTTGTAACTCCAAGTCTTTTTTAATAAAAGAGAAAAAAGACATGAACCTTCCACATTCACAAAGTTACTAATTGCTCTGATCTGAAAGCCTTGATGATTTGATTACTGTGAGTGACTTTACAGAATCCTCTGAAAGATTCCTGCTAATCAAGAAATTTCCCAAGTTTCTGAAGTACCCTGCTACTGTGACGCATGAAGGCTTCGCTTGTTGGGTTGATCTACAGAACTCCAGCCTTAGACCATGACATAACAGTACAAAAGAAGTTATCTTCTCCCTGGACATTATATTTTACAGATGAAAATATTAAGGCCTGCAGAAGCAAGAAGACTGGCCCTCTAATCCTAGTACAATTCATATTATATCACACAAGAGGTGTTCTTCCGATGTAAATATGGAATGAGAAGTTGCTATACAGACTAAGTTAATCTCCCATTCTCTGTGATATTGTATCTACTTCAGTACCAACCATGAAGCAAATTTGCCACACAGCAGATTGGAGACGACTTCATCATGAGAGGATATAGGACAAATTTAAGGCCCAAACTTCCCCTCCTTCATCCAACTCCACAACCTTAACTTCAGTCCTGCCATATGAGAACTAAACAAAACAAAACACAACCAAGTACCCACTTAGCAAATATGAACTATTTGACCAACTGACCCAATAACACCTATATTGTGTTTATCTAGAGGCAGATAATGATGCAACAGGAAGGTTTGCCAGCCCAGTGGTCCTTAAGTGCTAATGTGCATGAGAATAATCTGAGAAATTTGTCCAAAAACATGAGTACAGATGGCCAGTTTATTCACAAAAATCCTCTTACAAAGGGTAAGGTGTATCCTCCTGAAGATCCAAAGTGCAGAGACAGTAGTTTTAACCACCCTGGGTGGTGGGGTGGAACACCCATCCTCAAGCTGGTGCTCATTAGACCTTTGCTTTACTATGAGAATTATCCTGTAATTGAAGGATAGTATGATTACCATGTAAATTGGTGGTTTGGGGAGAAACTGGATCAATAATTATTAAGGATTGCTACATGGCAAACATTACACTCAACTCTGGAAACACAAAAGTATAGAACATATTGTCTTTGTTTTCATCAATCTTGTACTCTGGTCAGAAAAATAGTACCTCTACAAAAGGAAAAAAAACACTTTTAGTAAATACCAACAGGCAACACAAACTGTTAAATTTCAGAATACTGAAAAAAAAATCATCTTAGGCTTTGGTTGTGAAAGAAGAAAGAAGCCAGAACTAGGATTCTTGAAAAGAGAAGAGAGAAAAGATCCAATTGTCAGAGAGGTTCAATAGCAGGAAGAAAGGTCTGCAAAGTAAACCATTTTTGTGTTTTCAAGAAAAAGATTGAAAACTCATTGAGAGCTTACAATATGCCCTGCACTTCAGTAAGCTCATTGTGAATATCATTCATTTGCTGTGCAAAATAAGCCCTGTGTTTTACAGACAGGAAGGTGAGAATCAGTGCTATTAAGAACCTGCTCAGGAATAAAAGGCAACACCTTGAACTCAGTTGAAATCCAGGTTCATGCTAATATTCCTTTTCTTTATCCTACTCAATCTTGAGAATAGAAAAATACATAGGAAAGCATTTATCCTGGAGTCCAACATTAGTTTGAACTATGTTCATCAGGAATATTAAATGAGATTACTTTTAAAATCTTTGTATAGGGTTGGGGAGATAGCTCAGTAGAATAAATGCCTACCTGGCAAGTGCAAGGTCCTAAGTTCAATCTTCGGTACCACAAACAAAAAACTTTGTATAGTTGTTGAAACACTCTGATATATTTTAAAATACCCAGATGTTCTCTAAAAAGAACTCCTCAGTCAGCCCTACGGGGGATGTCTGTATAGTGTACATTACAAAGTTGTTATCTGGACTCTGCCCAGATGTAACTGTCCAGACAAGGAGCACCAGGCCGTGCCCAGGCACAAAATAGACTGCAAGGAGAAGTAAAATTAGATCCTTTCCTGGCCTCTCTCTGCTTTGAGTGCTGGGCTGTTTAAGAATATAGATGAAAACTGGGCATGGAGGTGCATGCCTATAATCCCAGCGCTGGGGAGGCTGAAACAGGAGAATCACTACAAGTCCAAGCTGCATAGCGAGACCCTGTACCAAATACGTAATTTAAAAAAAAAAAAAAGAATATAGATGAAAAAGTCTGATGCCTAGTATGTATCTAGCAGCCTGTACCTTGTTTCCAAGAAGAAGGTACTTGTTTCAAGAGCTCCTCTTGGGAGAGTGTAAGCCTCTGACTCTGACTCACTAGAATGTGGTCTGGGGCTGTCAACCTTATATTCATTTGGCATTTGTCTAGTACGAGGTGTCTAGTCCAAGGTGTCTGTGGCAGGAGCCAATGCTATTCATCAAATATGAAACCAGCACATGGGTTCCACACTCACTGCGTGACAGCAGGCCACAATGTCAGGTCCTGGGAAAGATTGGGGCTGAGGTGTGATTCAGTAGAGGATAATAGAGAAACAGACCTGTGACAGTGGCTTGCTGGCTCACCTCCACTGGGACAGAACTGCTTATCTCCCCACCTCGGGCTCATGGCTAACTCGGCAGACCCACGATATCATAAAAACACATCACAAGCTCTCAGAGTGTGTCTTGAGGGACCTCAAAAGAGAACAATGGACAATTCTACACCTACCCAATACAGTAGACTGAAGGGACAGACTTTTATCATAGAGCAATGATGATGAATCTTTTAGAGACCAAGTGCCCAAACTGAAACCCAAAACTCACTTATTTGTGGCAAAGTGTCAATGCTGCAATGAAATCTGCGTGTTTGCCTGCTGGAGCAATGCCAGAGAAGGCTGTGCATGCCCACTGCAGCATGCTACCTTAGGCTCACCACCGATGCACTAGAGGATTTAGTGTGTAGTTCATGAAAACAGCCCTGATGCAAATGAATGAGCCCTTATTTCTGATCAAGGAAATTCAGAGCCCCACCAAGGGAAAGAAACAGGAGTAATGGGCAATGGGTTCTTAGGTCAAGGAACTTTCCATATTAAAAAACATCCCCAAGTTACGTGTCTTGAAGACAAAGATGTGTGGCCTTGAAGGTCAGTTTAAATGATGAATTTGCTGAGATTTAATGAACCTAGAGAAAAGCCATTCTTAGTGTCCCCCAGAACATTGTCTTCCACTCTGCCCATGCTGACAACTGCTGCCATTCCCTTTTCTCTGCACCTCCGCTCTTAACTTTCACCCCCAACCCCACAGCACAGCTTGTGTGGCATTTCTAACAACCTCTCCCCAACCATTCTGAGGCCTCTTATCAAAGCTACCCTTAAAGGTATTTGAGTCTCTCCTCAGAGGGACGAACCTTCCTCTGTCTCAGAGAACATGAACTGTGATTTCACTGTCCTTGATACTTTGAAACTGGTGGTTTCTAAGAGTAATCTCAGATATTCAGGCAAACGATGATGCCTTCTTTGTGACATGCACACATCTCGCAAACCTGCAAAAGTATTGATTTAATGCACTCCCTGTGTATACCCTCAAAGGGAAGAGTTTTTTCTCTTTCTTTCTTTCCTTCTTTCTTTTGTGATACTGCGGATTGAACCCAAGGCTTTAGCAGTATGCTATATTCCCAGATATTTTATTTTATTTTATTTTATTTTATTTTATTTTATTTTATTTTATTTTATTTTGTTTGAGACAGAGTCTTACTAAGTCACTAAATTGTCTATGCTAGGCTCAGACTTGTGATCAAGCCCCTTCCTTAGCCTCTAGAGTACTCCCCTCCTCTCCTCAGTGACTAAGTCATAATAGATTTGTACCAGCTTAGTCTCTAGGGAACTGGAAGGATAGATTTGTAATGTACACACTTGTACTGTTATAATTCCAGCAATTTCTCAAGTATAATGGCACTCAGGAAATAAATGATCTCTGGACTAAGGTGGAATTTAACCCCTAAGATCATGTTGCACCAATTATTTGCTAAAGACCCTTAAAATCATTTTATTTGTCCTTGGATACAAAAGAAGTCACAGAATTACTACAATCAAAAATCTCTCAGTTTGAAATCATTTATTCTCCACCTCATTTGCTATATAAAAAGGAGAGCTTGTTGCTCTCAGGAGACAGCCGAGTAGAATAGAGCAGGCATTAGACTGGCTACAGGAGACCTGGATTCCAGGCTGCATTTGGAACCAGTCCTTTCCCTTGCTCAATTTCTAATATCCTTATTTCTATGCCCCATCTTAGCTAAGGTGTCTAAGGATATTCCTATTTCAGGAATTACGCAAACAAATCACAGTGTTCAGAAGTTAAATAGTAAGCATTTGGGCAAGAAGAAGCTTTTCTAAACAGAAATTTTTTTCAACATGGTTGATCCCTCTGCTGTAACAAAAGCAGCAGGTCTCTCTCCCTAGGTGGCTCTCTCTAAACGGTTACTGAGAAATAAATCCACATTATGCCCGGTGCGGTGCATGCAGTGAAGCATCGTTTGTGCAGGCTAAATGATCCTCAGTGGCAGGACAGGGAGCACCGGGTCTGCCTCGCTTACCCTTGCATCCTCAGTGCCTGCCAGGTAACCAGCTGCCCACAGCTGACACTGAAGCAGCATATGAATAAATGATTTGCAGCGGGCTGAACAGTGACTGCTTACAAATTCACATCTATCTAGAAGTCAGAATGTGAACTTATTTGGAAATAAGAGTGCTACAAAGATGATAACCAGAAGTAAATAGAGTTAGGATGGGCCCAAAGTCCACTATGATGGATGTCCTTAAAAGACTTCATACAGAGATACAAACAAGGAAGGAAACCCACGTGAAGATGAAGGCAGACTTTGGGGTATTGCAGCTCCAAGCTGAAGAACACAGAGCATTGTTGGGAACCACAGAAGCTAAAAAGAGAAGAAGGAATGTCGCCCTTCCAACACTTTGATTTTGAATAATCTCTAGTCTTCGGTACAATAAGAGAATAAATTCCTGTTTTTAAGTCACCTAGTTTGTAATAATTTATAACAAAAGTCCAAAAGAACAACTGCATGGTTCAGTAGGTATTTGTATACAGTATGCAAATGACATTGTCACATTAAGGCTGTATGATAGAATTAGAAAGGCCTGGGAGATTACGTAGTATAATCTCATTATTTAAAAAATATGAAATGAATATAGGCCTCCTCTATAAATATATCACATGTGCAATGCTTTGTTCTATAAAAAAACTTATAAAGTAGTATTTAAATGTTAAACCTGCATTAATCATGTTATCTACAGCATAGTAAGTAGATGTAAATTTTGTAACAGATCTTAAATCCTTCCATTTTTCTTCCAAAGCAACTGATATTAGAGAAGAAATAATTTTTATGCAGCCAGACAACATGAGTGCAACGAAGAGGCAAGTCCAGAATTTAGATCTGACCTTAATTTCTAACCCTGACCTTTCTATGAGACAGTAGACAAATCTCTAGGCCTCAAATTTCCCCAGCACATAAATGTCAGTCCTATCTTTCTCAGGGATGTAACTAAGAAGTAAGAACTGAAGCAGGAAAAAGCTCCAAAAAAAAAATGAGGAACTGTCAATGCAAGTAGTCCCTGGAATCATACTCCTTGACCTCCCAGTTACGGATCCCCATCCCCACAGAAATAACTTTGAATTCCCAGGGTACACAGTCCCATACACAGGGCCAGGTCTATATCTTGAGGGGCTTCAGAAGCTAAACTAAAGAAACGCCAACACACAAGTTATTCAGAATATATGGCCTACTACTAAACTGTAAAAGCCAAATTTTACAATGTACTTTATAACTCACCAAAGTATTTTACAATTCCCATCAGTGAGTATTTGATGTTTCTTTATCATTTCTGTAATAGTAATTATTACCTCCATTCTTATCTTTGACCACCCCCACAAGCTTTCCTAGCCCGTGCTCCGGCAGCCTGCTCAGCCCCACCTTGAGTGTCTGTCACTTAAGCTCACAGGAGCCCTCAGTTCTCCACTTTTACAATACTGGACATATGAAGGCTTTCAAGGCTCAAGCTCTTATTAAATAAGCATAGGATGAATTAAAGTTTGGGTCTGTCTCTCTTCTTGTCAGTCAGTATGTGTTTATAAGTAGTATTCATATGTTCTGAAAGCTAGATGAATTTTCACATTTTAACCCCCTTAAGGCACATTTCAGAATGAAAGATCTACCAAACAATTGTTATGCCCGGCACAGCTCTAGCATTTCTAGTACTGTGAACCACACCGCTCGTCTCTTATAGACATAATTTTCTACGCCATTAGCAGCCAAGTCACTGGAGAACTGGGTGAAATGTGTCCAAATGAAGAGAAATGGAACCAGGCTGGGTCATGTCTTCCAACTTTGTAATTTGAGATTCGTGAACTGCTTTCCATCAGACACTGACCCTAGTAACAAACCATGCCCTTAAAATTCTCCCTTCCTTTCTCTTTTATTTTCTAGTACTACTATAAGGTCATAATTAGAAATCTATGTTCAGAAATAATCAAACTATTTCAAAGTAGATTTTTTAATCCTTAAAATTATACAGTTAAACATTGTTGATGAAGTTAATCTTAACTGTGATATGCTTTCTGAGATTCGGGTTATGGGTCATGTGTGAGTGTGTTTATGCATCTGTACTACAAAGTAAATACTTCAGTGGCAGTGTGCTTAAGAAAGTATGGTTGTAAAGCGCCGGCCAAATAGTTTAGTGGATTAAAGCGCCCGCTTAGGCAGACACAGCAGCCAGGGTTCGATCCCTGGTGGCCGGAGTTTGATTTCCTGGCATGCTTGCCAGCCCTGCCCCCCAGGGCACTCTGATACTGTGATTGAGACTGGGTGTGGCAGTGTGTGCCAGTAAGACCAGCTCTTTGGAAGGCTGAACACAGGCGGATCGCTCTGCCTAAGCAGGCACTTTAATCCTCTGAGCTATCTGCCCGGCCCCTTGAGAGTGTTTTAACATCTTTAGCTAAAAAGATGTGGTTGTCATGGGTAATTACAAACAAAATATACAAGGCATAGGATGTGGGAGACTTTTTGGTCAACCAAAATCTACTATGTATTTCTTCTGTGGCTGTAGGGAAATAATCTTTTTACTTCGGAGATCAGAAGTTCCACTGGTTTTGAGTTTGTTGCTGTTGTTACTGTTTGATGTTTTTTGCTTTTTTTTTTTCTTCACCATTTAAATACTGAACTCAACACTATGCAAGCCTCATCCTACTCTCATGACTTCAAGGGATTAATGTTCATTTTTAGAGAAGGGAAAAATCCCTGAAATGAGGTGGGGCCTTCAGATTCTCTGACAGTAACAGACATAAAGCAATTGCTATTAAAAGAAACAGAATTGGAGCCGGGCCCTGTGGGGACTCCAGAACACCAAATCTGGAGCATCACAAGTTTGAGCCAGCCTAGGCAATTTAGTGACTTAGCACAACCTCATCTCAAAGTAAAAATAAAAAATAAAAATGATGAGGATATAGATCAATGTAAAGTTCCTGGTTCAATCCCCTGTAAATGAAGAAGGAAGGAAAAGAGAGAGAGAGAGAGAGAGAGAGAGGAGGGAGGCAGGGAAAGAAGGAAGGGAGGGAGGGAGGAAGGAAGGAAGGAAAGGGAAGAAGGGAGGGAAGGAAAGAGGGAGGGAGGGAGGGTGATCAACCTTCCTCCACAGCTGGTCTTCTTAGCACTAGTAGCTAAAGGCTGAGGTCATAGATACCGAGTATGGAGGAAGCATAGATCCCTAGGTCTACATCAAATGCATTTCTGCTCACTGCCCAATTATTAAATATTTTCCAGCATAAACTCCACCCAAATTATTGTTCCATCCTGAGGACTTGGATCAGAATACATTTGTTTTTGTTTGCTTTTTTGTATTTTAGTACAAGGGTCTACAGGGTCTCACTATGTAGATCGGACTCGTAGTGATCAGCCTGTGTTCAGCCTCCCAAGAGCTGGGATTACAGGTGCATGCCACCACACCCAGATTCAATCGCTGTCTCAGCATGCCCCAGGGGCAGGGCTGGCATGGCACTCCAGGGGTCGAACCAGGCCGCTGCTCTCTGCCTAAGCAGGCGCTTTAATCTGCTGAGCTATTTGGGCAGCCATGGATCAGAACATATCTGTACCTAAAATTTTCCTCTAGAAAACACCATGATGTAAACAGTGAAGAATATTGGCCTCTGCCACACCATATTGTTCATCCTGTTCTCTGGGTGACACTTGGCTTCCTGAGATGTTTTGCACCCTATCCCCTCAGAAAGAGGTTGTAGTCTCTTAGGATATGGAGATGGTTAGTTTTACTGTGGTGCCCCCTAGTGCCAAGTGTGATTAGACTGACTTCTGTATCTGCTAATACAGCATAGAAACCACATGAAAGGAACCAAACTTTGAGACACAACGGTGTTGATCATTGTTCCTGTATTTTCTTTGGCATAGAATGGAATGAAATAAGACCCCTTAGTATGATTCCCAACATTCTCTGCTACCACCCTGGCCTAGATGTTCAACTTTGTCTTTTTCTTCTTTTCTGCATGAACACTGACTGCAGCCCCTCTGGATCACTTGCTCCACCTGCCGAAGGCTTTCTCGCCCTTCCTACCCAACCTCATTTCTACTGGCTGCGTGAAGAACTTCCAAAATCAGCTGAGGCCTTGCCTTTCCTCTGGGTTACCTAACTTCACAGAAAATTTAGGTAGTCCCTGCTGCCTCCTCTGCTCTTCCCGTTGTCCTTGAGCGTGTCTCCACGGACCTGTGGTTCATTTGCCCCACCTGTGACTTTGCAATTCATTTAAAGAGTTCAGAAACCTTCTTCAATGCAATTTGTGTGTCTTAAGCCTCAGACGATACCCAGTACAAGGAGACACTCAGTGGAACAAATTCCAGAATGTTTTGTTTGATAATATTCAGATAAGCCCCAACACAGGAGTCAGGAATTTCTGATTAATTAAATAGGTAGCCAATCATGAGCAATTTACCTATCTTCTCTGGGTTACTGTTTTCTTATCTGAAAATATATCTATTTTCCTGCTCAAAAATCTAATGATTGATTTCATTAATGCCTGCCTTAAGGGCCTCAAAATACATTATGGTGAATCAGGTCAACACCCCAGGTGTTCCTTTTTAATTCTCAAAGAGGTGCTATAGAAAGCAAACTGCATTTGCATTCAAAATTACTTTATTTGCAAGTCTGCCACAAAGAAAGAATTTCTAAGACATAGTTGAGTGGGTAGAGGAATGAGAAAAGAAGAATCAAGTTATGTCATGAACTGGTTTAAATTCTCTATGAACCATGTGATCATCATGTGTATCTAAAATGTGCCAATGTCATCTGATTTTAAAAAAGAACAGAGAGAGCAGGATGTCAGGCTTCTGAACTAGAACTTTCCTTGTGGTAATGAGGGAAGACCAGTCACCACCTGGCGCGGAAGCTGCAGCAGGTTTAAAAATAGGTGATGTTGAGAAAGGCAAGAAAATTTTTGTACAGAAGTGGGCCCAGTGCCACACTGTTGAGAAAGGAGGCAAGCACAAGACTGGGCCAGATCTCCATGGTCTCTGGGCAGAAGACAGGTCAGGCTGCTGGCTTCTCTTACACAGATGCCAACAAGAACAAAGGTATCACCTGGGGAGAGGATATATTGATGGAGTATTTGGAGAATCCCAAGAAGTACATCCCAGGAACAAAAATGATCTTTGCTGACATCAAGAAGGGAGAAAGGGCAGACTTAATAGCTTACCTCAAAAAGGCTACTAATGAGTAATAGTCACTGCCTTATTTATTACAGAACAGAAATGTCTCATGGATTTTGTATGTGTACCATAATTTAATCTCATACACCAGAATTCAGATCATGAGTGGCTGACAGAATATTTTTGTTGGACAGTCCTGATTTAAATAAAATTGGCTTGTAGTTAAATGAATATCATTTTTTTCTTCAAGGTTTGATAGTAATTCCAGTTCAGTAAATACTATCACTGTTTTCACTTCTAAATAGATGGTTGGACTTGATTAGTAACGTTCAACTTTTCACAAAGATTGAGCATATCATCTCAAAACTGCTGAAGGTTGGTTTTATATTTAGATTTATATAACTAGTTATGTGAATATGTTTAAATACTGAGAGAATCTTTCATTGTCTCAAAACCATGCAAGACTCCACTGTTTCAGTTTGTGTTTATTAGCCTGTTAAAGGGAGTGGTTGAAGACAAGAAAGCTATGTCTATACTTTTAGTCTTGACTATGCCAATTTAATTAGAATTCCCTATATCTAAAAAGTGTTGCCTTTTACTTATTGAAAGGAATTTTAGTGTGGTGTATGTATAATACCAAATAAAGAAAAAAAAAAGAATATTTAACATTTCTCACATTTTGTAGTTGATCTGTAAATTCAGATCCTTTTAAGAGTTAGCATGATCTAACAGCAAGTTCTACTTTTGATTTATTTAGGTCAGACTGAGTTACTGTTCATGGTAGTAATTAAACAGCTATTCAAAAACTCAAGACTAAAACTTTTACTGTTGTATGTGTGATTGGTAGTGGTGCTTCCTGTCAGCTCATTAGAAGGACTAAAGTGAGGAAGGTACAACATGAGCACAAATTTGTATGTGACCATAATACTTAATTAAAAACAAATCAGATTGAAAAAGAAAAGAACAAAAAGTTGGCTTACATTCAGACATTTCAATTGAGCTAATCCGATACAAAATTTTTTAAAGCAAATTCCTCTTTGCTTCAATGATACAAAATTGAAGTTCTAGCGTGAAACTTCATCACAGAACTGCTTACTCTAATTCCAACTCTCGGTGACACAGAACTGGTGGACCCACCATGTGCCTCCAGTTCTGTCTTTCCCAGCAGAAATGAGTGATAAGAATGTAAATCTTTGACAGTAGAACTTGCTAAGGAATTATCACTAAAATCACTTACACCTAAAGAGAATCCTGTTAAAGGTGATGATAGAGATGGAGATGATGGAGGAGAAAGAGACAGGGACAGAAACAGAGACAGAGATAGAGATATATGGAGATGGAAGGAGGAGAGAGGGAAGGGAAAGGAAAAGGAAAAGGGAAAGGGAAGAAGCCGTCTTCAACTGCTCTGGGACACACAAGTATAATTTACAAAAGCTTTTCACTTTATAGTCCAGTTTTGGGATATTTTTTTCTGCCATAGGTGCCGAGCTAAAATTCCCAATAAGACTGACAACCTGACATTTCCAACAACAGCCCCAATGGAGAACCCAGTATGAAATGATTTTAGGAAGAGCAATATACAATTTTCTACATGTGTTTTGGATATTTTTCTAAGGTATCTATTTCATTCTCCTTCCAAGACAATGTATTTTGCTAGCTCAGAATAGGTTTATTTAGACAAGTACAGGGAATAAAAAAAAAATGAGTACAAAAGGGCTGGAGAGATAGCTACAAAGAACAAGTGGCTGCCTGGTGAGTGCAAGGTCTCAGGTTTGATGCCTGGTACAAAAAAAAAAGACTATAGCTACTTGGTGCAAATTTGGTCCCCTTCCCTGCCCTTCCTAAAACCCAAGAAATCTATATGTATTGGCATAAAACTCCTTTAGCTCACATTTTATACTTCTCAAATGTTTATACTTCTTTCATGAATATGTAAATAACATATTCATAGAATTTTAAGCTGTAAGAGATTTTAGGAATAATCTAGCCTGCCTGCCTTATGTTGTAAATGAGAAAATAGAAAATCAAGGCCCCAAAAGGAAAGCAAATTATATGAGGAACCAGTAAGAGGTTTTATTTACTGGCATCTCAAAAACAAAAAACTTTTGCTTTTTATGTTTGTACACAAAATTCAACCCAGCACTGAGAAAACAGAAGTTACTAATAAGCTTAACTGGAGGGAGAAATTGACTGCCAAACAGAGGTTAGAAACTATATTGGTATTTTTTACAGGCATTCACATGGCAGCTCATCTCTAAAACTAAAATTATATTTATGAAATAAGAGGACAAACGTGATTGTTTTCTAAATACCTTTCTCCTACACTAGAAAAGATCCAATTTAACCAGGTAAACAGGGGCCATTTCATCTTCGATCACCTCGGTGCACATCGCTAAAGTCAATGATTCCCAGAAGTCAAGACTTAATTGTATCACTACTAACACCTCCCCATCCCTCAACCAAAACGCATTCACATGCACATTGCAGCCACCAACACTATATCATCCTGTTCCAGGGAATATATACACCAACTGCCTGAGTTCTATTTCTCATAACAGAGTGTATAAGAATAAATGTAGGACTCCAGATGCTGCCTGGGGTCTTATAACAGGATCAGAAATTACATCAGACCAATCCTTAGAAACAAAGTTAGATTACAGAGATGGCTTCCTAAGGAAACTAAATGGGATTTAACTTCTTGTAACCTTGGGCTATGCAAGATTGCCTGCAGGTACTTACTCAGGTGCAAGATAACCAGAAACTAAAACAAAGCCCCAGGAAATTTAGTTTGGGTAGTGGTCACAATGACCCTGAAAGCATTGTTTGGTGTGAATGAATTTGTTTACCAAACAAATGTGGTTTCATGTTTTAAAAGCCCCCTGCTTCCTGGGATAGCTGCTTTTCGGTCCTCTCCTGCATGAGAGCAGACTGGGGGCCCTGAGCTCAGTAATAAATGGCTTTCCAAATTCCAAAAAAAAAAAAAAAAAAGAAATTACATCAGTTAAAATGGTCTAGCTGGAAATAAGAAAACATTTAAAGTTAATGTCAAGAGAAGAATCTCAACTATCTGAACCCCTCCCCGCAATTTTTTTGTTCACTGAGTATACATGGGTCTGTTTAGTGAGCCATGAGCTCCAACATACCGTATATGCTTTTGCTTCCACTTCTGCAGCATCACTACAGAAAGCTAACTCTCTCTCAGAGATCGGCTCACTGTGGTTCTAGGAGCCATCTCGCAGCTTTGCTTCCCAGCTCTGCTGCAGAGTGCTGGATAACTTGCAGAAAGGAGCCTGCTTCCTCTCACATCCCCGGGTACTGATGGTCCAACGTGGCCCAGGACAGCAACAGGCCCTCCATCTGTGTCTCACCTTTTGTTCTTTCCTGTCCGGAGAGCCCCTGTGCACTTGGCTAGCCTTGTCTGGAATAACTGTTCTGTCTTTATCATCCCATGAGTAAGGAAACACCCAGCAGCAGGGTCATTTGAAATGTACTCTCCGGGCTCACAAGCCTGCTAAGTTCACTCAGCAGTTCTATTTTTGGTTGCTTTGTTTGCTTTCTTCTCAGAAAAGCCTAATTCCGGTCTGTGTTTTGAGCATCCTGCCATGGAGACACAACTCTTCCCCTACAGACTCTCCCCAGAGCACTTTGTTTAAGTCCACCCAGAGGACTCCTCCCAGGGAATGTATGTACCAGTGAGAAGAGAACAGGTGTGCTGCTGTCCTAACTGATCTGCAGGCTTGAGTGCCACACCGGCCACAGGTCTGGAATCTGGGGAGCACAAGCACTTGCTGTGGTTGAGTGATCACGACCACACACACTCCCACCAGCCCATGTGCAGAAAACCCCCACTTCCTGTAGGCAAGGACAAGCCCAGGCATCTACTAGGACTCTTCAGCTTATCCTGATGTCATTTCTCTGTTATGGCCACCAAAAGTCAGTCTCCAGTGTGTTTCTCTTGCCAGGGAAGAACATTTCTAACCCAAAGCAGTCAGCTAGGGGAACGAGAATCAGGAGAGCAGCCCCAACAAGGGGCCTGGAGAGACTGCAGAGCTAATTTCATTTCAGTGCACAGCTACAGGAAAGAACGTTCTTAAATACCTAGTGATGTTTGTATAGCAGAATCAGCAAATAAGAAAAAGAGAGAAAACAAGAAGGCAAAAAGAAGAAAGCATGGGATGAAAATAAAGAGATGAAAAATGGAAAGACATTTACGTGTAGAAAATACTAGCAATCTGCTCACTTACAACATCACCTAGTGGAAACTCACAAAAAGTTGTCTTTAACTTGTGATTGGCAGAGGCAGGCTGTGAGAAACTGCTGATTAAGTTGTTGGATTGAATGTGTAGGCCTGTAGGCACACAAACATTACTGCCTGTAAGGTGCAGGGTTAGCCATGTAAAAGAGCTTACTACTGACACCTTTAACATTTTTAAAAGCAGTCCTCCATAAATGTCTGTGGAGTCTGTGAATATGATAGGAAAGTGCAATTGCTCTCCTTGCTCCTTTTAGATCAAGCTTGAATAGCAGTCTTTCAAAATTTCCAAGCAATAGCTGATCAAGGAACCCCAAGGTTTTCTCATTGCAAAGAAAGAGAAAAAAAATCTGCAAGGAGGTGCCTCTGCCCTGTCCTTCCTGTGCCTTAGAACCACCACTGTGAAAAAGAAGAAAGGAAAGGAAAGACAGAAAGGTGTTTGACCACACTTAACAATCACTTACAGTGGTGAGGGAGACTCAACAATTTTGGCAGTAGAGTTCTGCCAAACGACTGCAGCTGTTGCAGTGCCATCAGCATGAGTTGGAGAGAGAGAGAAGTACACAGAGATGCCCCTTACCTGAGGAGCAGAGAAGTGCAGGCAGATGTAGGTGAGGCACAGAAGCAGCCCCAGCCCTTGGATCACAGAAGCCACCAGCAGTAGCTTGTTCCACTGGCATCTAGGCTTGGGTGCATTTCCCCCATTCTCGTCCTGGGGTTGATCCCCCTCCATGTTCATAATCTGGATGCAAGGAAGACGCAGCTGCAGCTGTGGCAAGGAGGAACCTGGGGAAAGCCTGATGTCTTCACCACAGAGGAGGAGATGAAGCTAAAGCAAAGCCTCTCAATCAGAAGACAAAAGTGCCAGGACCTGAGACAAAAGACGATTGAAAGAACAGTGAGGACTCTCTCAGTTTTAACTCTGCAACTTCTGCAGGCAGGCGGGGGAACTTCTTTGTGACTAATCTGAATTTCCCCTTTACTTTCTTTCTTTTTTTTTTTTTTTCCCTCTGGGCTAACAGGGAGTTGTTTTTGTGGCATTCCAGTTCTGATTTGAGTGACTGTGAAATGACAGTCCTAGAAGTGTGCTATTTTCTTAATTTCTCATTACACCAGTAACCAATCTGTGGGTCATTTGATGATGATAAAGATTACCACCCATTGATGGAGGATTTCACACATCCCTTCCTTGAAGCATGTCATAACATACAAGAGATATAAGGAAAATGCTGTCCCAAATTCCTTGGTTTTGCTGTATTATGTAACTAAGTCCTGAGCCCACTTTACAGGTTTAGAAATAAATCACACACGGGTCATTCTTGAAATGAAAAAGACAAAAGAAGAAATGGATTAGAATGATGGACTAGGTGGAAATATAGTGTGATCCTCGAGTTATATTGTCCATTACCTTAAAATAAATAAAGTAGTATTTATGAAGTATTTTCTAAGTGTCAAATGTTGTATTAGACAACATGACCATCTTTTTATTATTTAATCATTTTAGGAAAATTTAATAAACACTTATATATTTAACTTTCTGTGAGGAAGATGGAAGAAAATTCTTGTTTTCCCCCTTCCAGTTTCCACATAGAAAGTTTTTGCATAAGTTCAAATAACCGTTGAGGATTTTTCTGTTCTTTGAGATAATAGCCAGACTCAACACTGGAAAGTAAAAATATTCCACAAAAAAGTCTCATTTCTTTTCATTGTAGAGACACATAAGGAAGTAAAATAAATGATAATATTTTAACGCCAAGTTCAAATTGTCAATTTTTTTCCAGCACTGGGTTTAAACCCAGGGCTTTGTCCATGTGAGGAAATCATGTTACCACCAAGCTGTGCCCTCATCCCTTTATATTTTTACCTTGAGATAGGGTCTCATTAGGTAGCCCAGGTTAGATTCAAACTTGCAATCTTCCTGTGTCAGGTGGAATTACAGGCATGGTCCACTGCACCCAGCCAAACTGCCACGTATTTAGGACATCTGTTGGTGTTGTACTGCACAACATGGAAATGCTGGATAGGGCCTGTTTAAAACATGGAAGAGTATGTGGCTCTGATCTCCCACCGAGCACCTAATAGATATTTAAGGAAAGAAGGGAAAGAGGACTACTTTAGGTATCAGTGATATGCGATGTTCTACATGACTTTGTTGCAGGAAAAATGGGTGTAAGCATATTCAGAAGAGGAATAGTTTGTAGTAAATGGAAAGTAATGTTGCAGTATTAATCAATTAAGATTAAATTAATACCCTTGTTACAATTGTGCATTGCACTTAGAAAACATATTAGTCTGCAGAAGAGTCAACTTTTATCCATAAGATATAGTAGCTATATCAGAGACATGAAGCCAAAACTAGAAATCAAGTTCCATTTAAGCAGCTCTGTAATAGTTACTCCCCTAAGCACAGTATGTGCAACATACATGGAATGAAGACAACAATTGAATGAAAAATTAATGCATGGAGCCAAATTTTATGTAATGCTTACTAGTCATAAATAAGCAACAAAATCAGTAACTATTTAGGCAACAATTTTCAAAAAATGACAAAGAGTAAAAAGCAAAAAGTCTAAAAACTGCTAACAGAAAATAGAGACAAGCAAAAAAAGGAGCAGTTCAAACTATTCATGCTGAAAATCACAGAAAATATTTTATAATGACGCTAAAATGATGAAAAAGATAAACATGTGAGGGACACAAATTTGTAGTTTTATGGCATTCCTTCTCTCTGTTAACATCATGACTTCTGCAAAGAAAAATTGACAGATACTGCCTTTCTTTGTAGACAGTAAGAACTGTACAGAAGAATGAATTTCAGTTCTGTGCTGTCCCAAGAAAACCAACAGCTAGACCTCCACATCTGTGGCACAGATGGAGGGAACACTGGGGTAGATTGTAGGGTCTTCTCACTGAGCTACATACCTGGTCCTTTTTGTTTATTTTAATTTTGAAATTGGGTCTCTTTAAGTAGCTAAACTGCTTAGGTTGGGCCTACATCCTAGTGGTGGGGAAAGGACATGCACAGTTTCCAGGACCGAAGGGAAGGATGTCCACAGCCACAAAAATCCCAAGGCTAGGGTGTCTCTGCAAGAGGAGAGGGTTACAAGGTGCTGCAGGTATGTTCCGCCATTCCCAGCTCAGTGGCACACTTCTTCTTTCCCTTGCCCAGCCTCTGAGTATCATATTTGGTCTAGTGGAATTTCTGAGGTGTAAGAGATACCAAATTGTTTCTTTTCTATTGACTGAATTATCTCTACTTTTTCACTTTTTTGTAGGAAGAGAATATACACAGATGACACATGAATGCATGAGCACAGGCACGCGCAAACACACACACACACACACACACACACACACAGAAACTGGGCTAGAAGTTCCAAGTAACTTTCTGACAGATCATATGAGCAGTTCAAAATTTATCACCAGACTGGTCTAGCAGTAGAACACCACTTAGAGACCATCAAAGATATCACAGATGAACATTTTTCTTTTCTTTTTTTTTTTTTTTTTTTTTTTTTTTTTTTTCATGACAGGGTCTACAGAGTTTTCAGGGTCTCGCTACTAGATTGGACTCATAGTGATTCTCCTGTTTATAGCTTCCCAAGTGCTGGGATTATAGGCACGCACCACCATACCCAGTCTCAATTACTATCTCAGCATGCCCCAGGGGCAGGGCCAGCAGGACAACTGATAGCATTTTAAGGCATCTCATAAAGATCAAATACATATGAGGTGTGATTTTTAAAAAAAAATCATGGTGTGTGTTTAAGTTTTTAAAACTTTTCTGCAATAAAAGATATATTGCCATTAAACCCCACCCCCTCCTGTGGAACACTTATCCCACTTCCTTTTACCACCTTCTGAAGCAGTTCTGGGTGTCCGCTTACGTGAGTGTCATAATTGCATGGTCATCAAGACTGTCTTGAGGTTCTTAGTTGATTCCAAACCCTTACCTTTAGGGCTAGTGAGATAGCTCAATGGACTAAGCTCCTGCTCAGGCAAGTGCAGGGACCAGGATTCGATCCCCAGCACCACGTGCTGTGCCGGCACTGTCCCCAGCTGCCCTGAGCTGGCTACCAGGTGCAGTGGCACACACTGGTGATCCCAGCACTGGGGAGGCAGAAAATAGGAGGATTACTATGAGTCTAAGTTGCATAGTGAAAAGCTGTGCCAAATACATTATTTGGGAAAGAGCCGAAAATGCCAAGTGGATGAGAGCTCATCACAGTGTTTTCACAAGCCTACCTTTCCACTGGATGGATTCAGAAGCTGCATTCACTGTATTTTTTATTATACAGCGCAAGGACATTGATGAAAGAGAACTTCAAAACTGCTTCAGAAAGGGTCAAGAATGATGGAATAAATGTATTTGAAGCAAGAAAGGCATTTTGAAGAAGATAAATGATACTTTTACTGTAATAACTTTTCCACACTTTTATTAATATCCACCATATTTTTCAATCACCTTCCATAACCAGAACAAAATATCCTTAGAATAAAACCTTGGGAAGAAAAATAAGTTAATTATCTTTCCATACATTATCAACGTCCTTAAGGAATAGTCATTTCACGACTAAAATATGGAGGGGGGAAACTTAACTGATAGAAAACTCATGTTCAAAAAGCAGCAAAAACTTTTGGGGTTTTGGGGGGCTTTTGGGGGGCTGGGGATTTTATTATTGTTTTGGGTTTTTTGGTGCTTGGGGGTTTTTGTTTGTTTATTGGCAAAATCTGCACCACATCTTCACTTGTTTATTCAACAAGCCTAAGGCAGGTGCCTACGTACTGATACAGGGGAAAGGACATACACAAAAGTCAGCCACAATTTCCAGGGCAGGAATGCAAGTTGTCCAAAACCTCAAAACTCGTGGGGCTGCAGTGTCACATCAAGAGGGGAGGTCACAGGATCAAGTACGAGTGTAGTCTAGAATTGAGGCAAGGACAGCTTCCTTGAGATGCGTCAGATGAGCCTTGTATAAATCAGAAGTCTGATCACCTGGGGAAGAGAAAGGACAGTGGTGCAGGAGGGGACTGATCTTACGTACACCTTCAAGGACCTGCAGCATGAGGAAAGGGGGTCAAGGAGCAGGAGGCCTCAAGACACTGTCCCTCAAGACTTCGAATTGTACCCTCAAATTGTTGGGGAAACATAAAAATGTTTGAAATTGGGTACAAGATTACATTTTAGCAAATATCATTCCAACTGAAAGCCACGAAAGTGGCAGGGTGGGATCAAGGTGACTCAGCTAGAAGACATTTCCACAGGGGCTCTGTCAGCTGAGGGACTGAGTAAGACCTAAAATCCCATCCCTGCATTCAGCTTGCCAGCCCTCCATCCTGGCAAAGGAGGCTTTCTCCTACCAAAAGCCAGAGGTCTACCCTCTCACAAAGTTGTGCTGTGCTTCTCCAGCCTGAGAAATGTTCTGCATCTATGTAGATTGAGCCTTTTTTTCCTAATTCGTAGAATCAGAAAGGTCATCTTATTCTAGTTCACATGCAAACAGCAGTATGAGCTACATCTCTCCTTGGGCTTGAAATTATTTTAGTGCTAAATAATAAGGTTGTGAACTAAAGTAGAGAAATTAATGAACAGACATGATATTTGTCACGGATCTTCATTCATCAAATTCACCCATCACCCTCATTTTGAGGGTGTTTCTGACCATACACAGAGAGTTATAGCAAAACTCTGCTGGAGACAGGGGATAAACTAATATAAGAAGCAATGGAAACAAACACATTTTTAGATGTTAAAAGCCTGACTTGTCCTTTGCTTTTTAAAATTTCTCTTGATCTTTATATCACTGTCCTGGTTAATGTTTTTGCTACTTGGGAACCTCAGAACCCCAGAATCAGGTTTAACTCATTTTCACCTCAATAAGTCAAACTGTGAAGGGCCATCCTCACCCACACTTGCTTCTCTTTGCAAATCTTACTGCTTACGATCCAAGTCCTTCTTCCCCTTCACTGATCTAAATGAAATGTTCTATCATTCTCTCAGCTTCTTTTCTCATCGATCTCCAACTGATGCTGTCCCACTAGGCTTCTTATATTCCATAAGATCATGATCCTGTCAAGAGCTTGTATCAGATAGAAGAAAGAGTTGAAATTCTTCAACTCAACACTTTAATCACTCCATAAGACAACCCCAAGTTTCCTCTCCAAACTTATTTCCTCCAATTTCTGGTATTTGCTCTGACTCAGAAATTCATACCCTTGGTCTCTAACCATCAAAACCCTACTCACTGCACACTTCCTCATGAAGTCTGCCTTATGAGAAGCTGATAAACATTTTAAAAGAACATTATTCAGGAAATTCTGGCTTTGAGTAGTAGGGAGATCTTACCATGGCTCGCAAAGCCTGGTTGATCATCACAGGTACTGGGAAAGCTTTAGAAAGAGTGACCTGATTCACACTCCTAATACCTTCTCTAGAAATTCAGTTGCAATAGGTTTCGAGAGGGATCTTGTGAAACTGTATTTCTAAAAAGATTTCAGAAGATTCCCATTTGTGAATCTTTCTGAATGGTCAGTGAATTCTCATTCATCATCTTATTTCTGTGATGGGAATTTCTATAATAGGCAGCTCCCCAGGGTGGACAGACAGAATAAATCCCGTGTTGGAAGTGTTTCTATGTCCTCTTTCCTCTTTTATACTACTTAAAACTATTTCAGTCTCCCCCCACAATTAATTTGTCCAATTAAGTTGAATTTTCTTATGGAAGAGCTAAAGTGTACTATGTCCAGGACCAAAAAAGAGTGCGTCTCAACAGTACTGAGAATGACACTATTAAATACAGAAGTCTCTTGGCTGTTCAACTTTGATCTTAGATTTAAGAGATTAGTAAACCCGAAATGTGTACTTTTCATTGAAACCGGATATACACCTTTAGTTCAAATGCAAATGTGAACTCATGCAATGATATTTCATTTGGGTTTCAGAATTGTTAGTCCTCCACTTGACGACTCTTTTTCTTCCAGTGTTGATTTTTTTCCCTTTCATTCTTTACATTGCTTTGTACTTATTTTTAAATATCTCTTAACTGACCACTGGCAGTTATTTTAGGACATGATGATAAATTTTAAAACTTAGTTGAGCGAAACAGCCACAGAAATTTTTCTGCATGTGAAACTATGCCCACAAAGTATTACCCCACTATTCTGGAAAAGAAGTATCTAGACAGATTTGTAACATTCACAAAACTACATTTGAAAGTTGTGTATTTAAAATGTGTATGCAATGTCAAGAATATATAAAAATATATAAGTAATTTTTGAACACAAAACATATGGTAATTTTCTTTTTAAAAAAATCAACTGTAAGGGCTAGGGAGATAGCTTGCTGCACTGATCCTGCCCCCAGGGTCTGCTGAGCTGGCCATCAAGACTAGCCATGGGGGCACATGCCTGTAATCCCAGCACTGGGGAGGCTGAAAACAAGAGGATCACTACAAGTCTGAGCTGTGTAGTGAGACCCTGTACCAAATACACAAAAATATCAACTCCATTATGATGAGATATAATAATGTACAATAGGGGCTGCCCCAGATAGCTCAGCAAATCAAAGCACATGCTTAGGCAGACACAGAGGTCAGTGGTTCAATCCCCAGCCTGTCATGCAAGCCCTGCCCCCAGGGCGCACTGAGACAGTGATTGAGATTGGGCATGGTGGTGCGCGCCTGTAATCCCTGGGCTTGGGAAGCTGAAAACAGGAGGATCACTATAAGTCCAATCTGTGTAGTGAGACCTTGAAGACCCTGTAGACCCTGCATTAAATACAAAAGAAAAGTACAATAAAATTCATCTATTTTAACATGCATTGTAGATGAGTTTTGACATTTATAAACATTCATGAGATGGAATCACCAGTATCATCAAGTTACAGAACTTTTAATGCACCCTAAAAATAATTCAAACAAAAATAATAGCAAAATTAAACCTACACTGAGTAAATTAGGCTCTAGTCTTCCTCTTTTTCCAAAATATATTTAATTGGGTACAGTTAGAATTAGTGTACACTGGTGGTTCTCAACAGAGAGTAGATTTGATGCCAGAGATCATTTGGCAATAGCTGGAAATATTTTTATTGTTTGAATTGAGCATTTAACTAGTATTTGATGAGTAGAGGCTAGAGAACTGTTAAATGTATCACATAGAATGACTCCAGTACACACGCACATACAGAAAATAAAGGATTATTAAATTGTCAGTAACCCTGAGGCTGAGGAACGCTGGTGCTGCTGTATCCCTGTCCATAATTGACAAAGAACAAAATAGTATAATATTTACTCTCGGAGTCTTTGCAGATGCTCACTGGTCCTGTCTGAAACATCTCCCCATTTCCCAACAGCTACTCTACAAGGAGAGCATTATTTTTCTCCTCATTTCTCAGTGAAGAGAAACTGAGCCTTAGAAAGGTGAATTAAACTGACTAAGATCACACAATTAGTAGAGAGCAGAGCTAAGACCTAAATCCAGGTTCCTTCACTCTGGAGCCCATTCTTCAGCTATGCATTATATTATTCATCTTTTTAAATGAAACTGTAAACTCCCTACTTGGTCTAGGCAACCCAGTAAGCAAGCAAAACATCCAAGAAATATTAGCAAGCCAAAAATGCATAACACCATTAATCTAATAAGAAAAAATAACTTCAACCAATTTCATCCTTTTCCCCAAAAAGGATTTAGTAAATGAAAATATGTCTTATATTTGCTATGCACCAGGGTAAAAATCTTCTTTCATTCAAGCCTCACAGGAACATTGCATAGTTATGACAAACCACATCTTTAACACAAGGAAACAGAATCTCAGAGAAACTTAACCACAACAGTGCTGGGATTTAAACCAAGACCACCTGGGTTTGTCTGGTTAGCTGTACCAAGCTACTCAATAGTTTTTGCTAGGGACTGTTTGTATGCCATCCACTAAACTCATGTGTCAGAGGCTTAACCTCCAGGATGATGGTATTTGGAGATGGGGGATTTTGGCCAGTAGTTAGGTCATGAGGGCAGAGGCCTTAGTGGAATGGATTTAGTCCCTTTATAAGAAGAGACACCAGAGAGTTTGTGTTCACCACCCCCACCACTGAATAAGGACACAGCAAAAAGGAGGATATCTGCAAACCAGGAGCAGAGTCTTCACCAGAATTCAGTCATGCTGGCATTCTGACCTCAGACTTCTACCCTCCAGAACTGTGAAAAAATGATTTCTGGTAAGCACATGATCTGTGGCGTTGTGTGTGTCAGTCCAAGTTCACAGAGATAGCTGGAAATTATTTTAAAAATGTACCAAAAGAATTCGAGTTCTCTCCTGTTTCCACCTTCTGTTTGCCCACTATATGAGAACAAGAGTTCATCTTCAAAGTCCTTGGAAGGAACTCTTCTCTTAAATGTTCTTCCTATTTTGGAGTTAGAGTAAAATAAATAATATATCAAGCAATAGGTACCAAACAAATGTTATTGTGTTGTTGCTGCTACTGCTGCTGCTATTGTTCTTGTTTTAACCTATAAAATCTTTTCAGTGTTAATTCCCTGCATTAATCACCTCTTAAAAGTTTTCTTCAGGGACAATTAGCAGCCACTGATGTGCTTACTATAAACACAGGATGAAAGACTGACCCTTGATCAACCTTAGCTTCCTCATTTGAGAGTGGGACCTTAAAATTTACTTCCTGTCAGGTTATAAGGTCTTCATGAGTCAAGCTCTGCCTAGTCAGCACCATCCTTGCACATGGGATGAGAATAGTAAATGCAACAAGCACAGTCTCTAACTTGGCAGCACCAGCTGTTACAAATGCAGAGTCCCAGAAGACTTACATCTCCATGAAATTTGGAAAGCATGGAACTAAAGCATTGGTGGGGGAGTGAAGCCTGAGAAGACTAAGGACAAATCCCTGACAAACCACTAGAAACCAGATTCTAGAACAACCTTCTCCATCTTAAAACATGCTTGGGATTTGACTAAACCCCATCTCCCATCCTAGGCTTCAGCAGAGACAGAGTTCTCTTTATTCAGGAATGGATCTTCATCTCTGCAACAAGCTCATCTTAACAGTGTTCTTTTCTCCAGTCCAAGCGATTGTCACTTCATCTGGGTGGAGCAAAAGGCTTTCCACTTCATCAGACTTTTCTGCTGCCCCTTCGGCCTGAGCTTTTCAGACTTAAAAATTGGGAAGATCTTTTTCTATATTCTGTGCTGGCTCTTTCTTTTCTCCAAAATAATGCACGTAGACAAACTAACTAAATGGAGGTTGAGAGTGAAATAACATAGCCAGAGAAAATGGGTTATTAATGCCAAAATATTTTCCTGCCAAATGAAGTGGATTTTGTATGCTCAGAGACTAAAGTGGAAGGGAGGGAGAGAGGGAGGGAGGGAAGGAGGGAGACAGACAGACAGACAGACAGACAGACAGACAGACAGACAGAGACAGAGATGCAGAGACAGACAGAGACAGAAAGACAGAGAGACAGAGACAGAGATCTTTTCCTCCATTTCTCCCCCAAACTATGCTTAGAAGTCTTGTGATGTGGAGAGTATATTTTCTTTGCAAAAGTCTCACACATGCACATACATACACACAATCTTATACAAATTGGCTACAGGCAATCAAATTGGCTCAGGCAAGAAACTGCTCCTGTCTTAAAAAAAAAAACAGAAAAATAAAGATAGATAAAAACATCAGAAATTATACACAATTTAAAAAAATAAGAAGATATGTTATTCACCAGTGGTTTTTATACGACTCATTGCTGTCTTCACACTACAAACACACTTAGCCAACTTATCTTCAGCAAAGGAGCCAAGCATGCTCTCTGGAAGAAAGATAGGCTGTTCATCAAATGGTGCTGGAAAAATTGGCTTTCCAGATGCCAAAAACTAAAACTAGATCCAGATCTACCTCCATGCACCAAACTAAAGTCAAAATGAACTAAAGATCGAAACTTTAAAGCAAAAACACTAAATCTACTGGAAGAGAAAATAGGTAGAAATCTTGAAGACATAGGGGAAATCAGAGTTTATGAATGAAAAACAGACTGCATAGGATATACTTCAAAGAGTCAACAACTAGGACCTCATTTTATTGAAAAGTTTCTGTACATCCTCCCTATTTTTTGCTGTGGTCCTTTGTATTCTCTGGAGTTACTATTTTTATCCTCCCTGTGTTGGCTCAAAATTCTCAATTAATCTTGGTTAAACTTGGAAAAGATTTCAGCCTCCTGCCTCAACACTGAGCTAAGTCCCAAAGGATGCCCTGCTAGGAATTTCCCAGGATCCAGCTCCGGTAAATTCCTTACCCAACTGCATCATGTGTTTGTCACCACTCCATGCTCCACTCTCTCTCTCCTCCCCTCCCTCCCTTCCATAACTGTATTTATATATGGAAACTGGTGAACACTGCAAATTGGGACCTTTACTCCAGACAGCTGCTTTATTATCATAAATATATAACTAAGCTAGTGCTACATGCTAAAATGATATCATTTTGGCTCTATTGGTATAAATAAAACATGATTAAAAATAATTGTACTTTTTTCCATTTTCCTTGTGTCAGCATTATGCACACGTAATCCTTTTCTCCTTGATTGGAAAGGCTCCAAGCCCCATCCATTCATATTCTTCATATGGCATTTCATACTCCCAGCATCAACCCTGGCTAAGGTGAACAAAATCAGATTAGACAGTGGGATATACTTTTATTCTAGTTTCTTCACTACAGAGTTTGCATCCTTCTTTCCTTCTACTCTTCTAACTCCCTGGCTTTCCATCCTTCTTTGATCCCACCTTGGCACTTGGAAAAAACCCAGATTTACATATGTGAATAAAAGCTTTGCTACATCCCACTGGACAAGTTACTTAGTTATTTAACCTCCTAGTTTTCATTCTTTTATCTATTATAGAAGATGTAGCCCAACATGGTGGCACATGCCTTTAATCCCAGCACTCTTGGAGAATAAGGCAAAAAGATCCCAAATTCAAGGTCAGCCTGGATAATTGAGTGATTTTTAAAGACTCTCTGAAAACAAAAAACTAAAAAGGGCTGGGGATATGAGTCAATATGAAATCTCTGGGCTCAATCCTCAGTACCACAAAAAAGAAAGACAGATCTGTAGGTAGGTAGGTAGGAGGGTAGGTAGATAGATAGATAGATAGATAGATAGATAGATAGATAGATAGATAGATATAAATATAGATAGAGATATAGATATGAGAGGAAAAAAGAGAATAGGGTACTAGCATTCAATCATCATTAATTGTCATTATTAGATCATTATTGTAGCTTGAAATTAACAATTATATTTACATTATGGAAACTGGTGAACACTGCAAATTAAGACCTTCATTCCAGAGAACTGATTTATTATTATAAATACGTAACTAGGCTAGTGCTACATGCTAAAATGATAGCATTTTGGCTCTATTAGTATAAATAAAACATGATTGAAATTAATTGAATTTTTTTCTTTTTCCTTTATATGATTACTCAAAAGTTTAAATTACATTGTACTATTTGTATAGGATGGTGCTGGATTAGACAGTCCCTAACCCACACAGTAGGATGACCTCATAATATCTCCCAGGCCCACATAGTAGGACAACTTCATAACATCTCCAAGTGTTGTCTTCTGATATTTCTGAGTGTCCCAGAATTTGATCTACAGATCAGCCCAAGATGATGATTGTCACCTCTGTCACCCATTGCCCCTTCCTGAGTTCTCAGGAAACTTGCATGGTCTAATCACCTTGATACTCCAGAATGACATAATTTCCTTGTTTGCTGTTGGTTAGGCTCCCCCATAGCTACTAGTCATGACTACTGTCAGCCACCAAGAACTCAATATCCTATTTCAAAAGTCACTGCCCACTTCCTCACAGTATCCTGGTGGCAATGGAAAGGTCAACTCAGTGCCCACCAGTGAAAAAAATTCCAAGTCTCCTTATAGTCAGCTTCTCCTTTTCCCTTACATTCTCATTATAATTACTAAGACCCACTCTTCTACCTCTGGCCCAGACAAGAGAAGAAAAAAATTGCTCTAATATACAAACAAATAAGCAAAAAACTTCTTTTGATATTTCCTAGCTGTCCTTACCTCCAACTCTTACATCAAAGCTGCTCCATGATATGCAAAATGTGAAGTTTGATTACTGCAAGATTAGGGGAAAAAGCATGTTTTCATTTCCAATAATGTTTTAGGCTTTTGTCTACTACTTAGAAAAATAGAGAATAGTTTGTCTTTCATACTGCTTATAGATAGGAAACAAATTGCACAAAAAGCTTACATACATTCTAAGAAACCACATCAAACACAATAGGCAACAAACTAAAGTGAAAATGTGCAGAATAATTGTGTAGTATTAGCCTTCTAATCTCCTGCCACCTTCCCACTCCTCCCAAAAGAGAAGAACCTGAGTGAATTCTTTCCCTTTGGAGGAAGAGTTGAACCCACTGGCAAGTGTCGGATACCCAAGTACACAATTGCCGTGAAAGGGTAGTCATTGCAGAAATTTTGCTGACATGAGTAGAATCTACAAGCGCCTAGAAGAAATATTTGCTTTCTGCACATTTCACAATATGTGCCTTTCCCCAAGGAAATGAGTGATGATTTACCTTTAAAGACCATCTGTTCAAACTTCCCCAAACAAAGGAGTTTGGCTCACCAAATGACTCTCTACCGGCAACTTTTACACATTGTTCTCTCAGGGGAGAAAAGCAAAACAAACAAACAAACAAAAAAAGAATAAATTGTTATAAAAAGTAAGTAGAATCTGTTCTGCTACATTATACAACCAGATAAAACTCCTTTGTCTAAATGGAGACACCAAATCTCAAAGGATTTCTCTCAGCAAATCTTGAAGACCAGGTAAGATAAGGGACTTAACATGCATTAGCCATAAGGTAACTGCAACATGAGCTTTGCATTTTGTTTTATTTTATTTTATTTATTTGAGCATTTACTCTTAAAAACTAGTTCCTACCAAAGGATATAGGCTTCTGCCCTCTTATATTTTGTTACTGTTAAAAAAAAATAGACAAAAACTTGTGTAGGGACAAAATAAACTTTACTACTCTGGAAGAAATTATCTGTGTCCCTTCCCGTCTCATGCATGTGTTGAAACCTTAATTCTGTTTTGAAATGGAGCCTAGGATAGGTCATCAGATCCTAAGGGTACATCCTTGGGTGGAATTGGTGCTCTCCTAGGCATGATGATCTCTGAACCATGTGAAGTTACAGCAAGACATTATCTGCAAAATCTGCTAAGACCTTGCTCTAGTTTTCCTAGTCTCCACTCTACTAGAAATAAATGCTGTTGTTTAAGCTACTCTGTCTATAACAGCTGATAGCATTCCCCAAGCTAGGATATTTAGGTGGTGGCTTCATGTTACAATCTTACACACATGGGCACACACACCAAAAGCTCTCAGGGTGACCATATAGAGTAACAAGGAGAACATCACTTCAGTGAATAAGTCATCAAAGGCCTCACAGAAGAGGTACAGGAGAGCACCGCCTTCATATGGGTTAGCGATGGAAAGAGCTAAAGGAGGTACACACTAGGCCACATGACCAGCAAGTCCAAGAATCCAAGAGGCTTAGCATGCTAAAAGGAAAAAAAGAGACTGTAGGACAATGAAACAGGTGTGAAAGGTAAGCAGGTGAAAAGTCATGGCATTCACAGCTACTCAAGGGTGAGACTGGGTGGGGCTCTGTCTCATTGATTATATGGAAAACCACTGCAGGTCTCAACTAGGGAGCAGTTTCAGAAAAACAAGTGATATTGGACGTGTACTATGGAAAGCTGGCTGACTGTGTCTTGTGTATAACAAACAGACCACAGTGGGACAGTAGTTAAAAGCAGGGAGACAAGTTTGAAATAGGTCACAATAGTCCTGGAAAAAGGTAAAATGCTTTAACTTCTAGGGTGTGACAACAGAGATGGACACAAAGGCCAAGAGGTTCAGTATACACTTTGGAGGTTGAGCCATGAGATGTAGTAGACTAGGTGAGGTAAATGAAGGAATCAGAGATGACCTCTGGGTCACTGGGCTGAGCGGCTATGAGGTGGTGTCTATTCATGGAGACAAAGGAAAAATTAAGAACTGGTGGGGCAGACAGTTTGTATTTCAGGAGCTCTGTTTGGTACAGCTTCTGATTTAGATATCATGAAGTTCTGAATCATTGTCTTTCCCCCTTTTTATAGATGAGGAAACTAAAGCACCAAAAGGTTAAAATAACTTGGCCAACATCACTTGGCTAACTCATTCTATGTATATTTTTTTTCCTTAGCACACGTAGCATTAAGGTCAAAAATTCTGAATTCTGATCTCAGGACTATTTATTAGTCATCTGATGCATGACCCTCTAGCAAGATGCTGGATTTCTCTTCTCTTGGAATTGGAATTTTTCTTGTTCAGGGTTTGTATATAGTTGACTGGCACAAGGTAAACAGTATACATGGCATTATATGTAATAAATGATCAATAAATGTTAGTGATTATTATCATTGATCATCTCTGAGGCTAGGAATACAATAGCAATTTAGGATTACAATTTCTGATTCACTCCAAATGAAAGAACACAGCTAGAAGGCATATTTTTCCCCCAGCAGGCCTTAACCTGTAGCACTGGTCTTACTTCTCATTGTTCCAACAACAAACCAGAATCAGATCCTGAGTGCCTCTGAGAGGTTCTCACTCATGGTGGGCGGATGAGAAATGTTTATTGAAACCTTTGTTTAAGCCTAAAGTAAAGGAAATATAGGAGGCAAGAGACATGATATGAAAACCCATCAAAAGGGTCTGAAATGACAAAAGTGGAAAAGTCCCAACTTTAATCAGGGAAAGTTGGCTGCATCAGTGAAAAGATAACCACACATGATATAAGCAGGCAGCAGAAATCTTGATAGTGGAAAGCCAAAGGGGCAGAGTATTGAAGAGCCTTTCCCCTAGCCTGACCTCAGAGGAAGAACTGGCTCAGAATTAGCAAGATGGAGTGGTATTTAGCTTCACTGACTGGAAAATTCCTTCCCTGACCCCACATTGGTATAGAAGCCTCTTCCGTGATGTCAAAGTACACCCACTGTGAGGGTGCCTTTGGTAATGTTATCACTGCATGGCTATTTTTTTCTTTGGCAAAAGTAGGCATCAGTGCAAAATCAGTGCCAACATCAGGGTAAACCTGGTGAAGAACGTCTTGTAAATGACTCTGAAAGGTAAAATGAGACTAGAATCAGTCCAGCTGGCATGAAAAACCATCAGAGGAAGCAAGATACAGGCAAAATCATGGTGAGACAAGTAGAAATGGTGAATAAAAGTGTCATGATTACCTTCAGAAAATATAGGGCCCTCATTAAGTTCAGCCCCATCCCCAGCAGGCTTTCTCCTGATTCCTCCTGGCTGGCTACCTTTCTCAGGGGAGTCTGGTTCCTGTAGTCCTGGGAGACAGTGGAAGTTAAGAAAAAGAGCTCTGGAGTCAGGTTGCTTGAAGTTTGAATCCTAGTTTGCTAAGTTTTTCAAGCATAATGAAAAAATTACTTAAATTTTTAAAGTCTTGGTTTTCTCATTAATTAATGTGCAGAAGGATATGACTGATTCCCTCTCTCCCCCCTTGTGCACACAGAAGAGAAGCTTTGTGAAGATAGAGAGAAGGTATGTTCAAGTCTGGAAAAGTGACAGTGCTGGCACCTTACTCTCAGAATTCCCTTCCCTAGGACTATGAGACAGTAAGTTTCTGTAGTTTAAGCAGAGAGAAAGAGAACAACAAGGAGAGAGGGAGGGAGAAAGAGAAGGAGGGAGAGAGACAGAGAGAGAGAATAATGACTGTACCTAGTACCTAACTCACAGACGTGCTACTAGGTGACAATGAGATAATGCATATAAAACACCTGGCGCACAGCTTTTAACAAGCATTTACATTTGTTCTAATGTTATCTAGTGTTTTGCTCTGGCTACACCAGGATTTCTTTCTTGATCAAAATAAACCTTTAAAATATACTTAGATTCCAATCCATTCCTGCCACTGTCACTCTAAAGAAGACTATTTATTGAGTACTGACAGCTCTTTTTTTTAAGTGGACTAAAAGAAAATAGGAAAAGAAATCATTGCATGCAACCAAGGACTAAGAGCCACAAAGAGAATAGGTTAAAGTGGATTTCAGAAATGTACTGGAAAAGATGAACAGTGAAAACAACTAAAAAAGATCCACCCCAGGTATACTCAAATTCTTGTGAAGGTTAGGATAACTTCTGATGTGTTATAAGAGTTGTGACTTCCCCTTGTGCATTATTCTGTTCCTCTTTATTCCTTTTCTTAGATATATCCAAACATCTAAACAACCAAAAGAATGGCATATTGGCTGGAAATAAATAGGAAAGGGGAGGGGAAGAATTCTGTATCTCTGTGTCTTGTCTGAACAAGATGTCTTGTCTGAACGCGATCACTCTAGGCAGAGAAGAGAAACCCCAGGGGAGAAACAGGTGGTGGCCAAAGCAGAGAGCAGGCCAGTTAATCTTAGGGATGCCCCAGATGAGAAAGATAAGATTGGGGGTTCCCTGGGGGGATGCCTATCAACTCAGCAACAATTCTGCAAAGATTTGCCCCAGCCCAAAGCCCCCAGGTGATTTCCTCCTCAGAACAATCTTGGATCAAATGAAACTGCTAGACTTGAAGACAGAGAGCACTTGGTCAAATAGCAGGGTCATTTGTTATCCAAACCAGGATTCCTTGGGTGAAAGAGAAGGTGTTCATGATGTTGCTGCCTCAGTTGGTGTGTACTAGGCCTGTCCAGATGCCCGGCCCAGTATCCACTGCTCTATTTTATACACAACCACAAAACAAGAACCTAGAGTGAGGCTAGAGAACAAAAGAAAAATAAAGAGGTTGAGTAAATGATTGGGAAGGAAATAAATATTTTTAAAGCACTCTACTAAACTTATATATTATGGTTTGTGCAGAGCACTTTATTTTTAAATTTCATTAAATCCCTGCAAGCTAGAGAGGACAGCATCCTTTTTGCCCTGTGCTACCACCCCAGGCTGAGCAGTCCTCTGCTCCTGGGTAGGCTGTCACCATGATTACAGTTCTTACTCAGTTCTTTGATAGCTCTTCAATGCTTTGCATAAGGTAGGTCATGAAGTCATCAAACGCAGGCAAGACAAAGAGGAAACAGGTTCAGAGAGGTCAAATGACTTCAATTAGGTCACACACTTGCAAATAGAGAGGCCAAAATTAAAATTGGGGTTTTTCTGGCTGCAAAATTAGTGCTCCTGCTCACTAGGCTGTAAGAAGAGTAAAGTGATTGAGCTTGCAGCAGGGGAGAGAGCATGGGAAGAAGATGCCACCCCAATCTTTGGCTCCAGCCAACCCTGTTTCCTGCCACCCAGGCCATTCATTCATCAAGTTCCTTGCCTTAACAATTAACTGATCACACTATTCTCCTATCCTGCCATGGTCTTTCCTTCCCCTTATCTTACCATTACTCAGCACTTTTCATGGGCTGCTGTGCTTTACCTATTCTGGCTTTCCCCCTCCACCCCACCTCATATGAACCCTAAGCAGCTTTTTGAACCTGGTCTATTATTCTCTTCATGATACACGGCAACCAGGAAGTAGAGATCCTAGTGTAAGAAGCTGGATAAATACTGCTGGTTGTGCTACAGGGTTCACACACACACACACACACACACACACACACACAGTACCAGGGATTGAACTCAGGACTTTGTGCTTGCCAGGTAAGAACTTATTCTACTAAGCTATCTCCCGGGCCCTGTACTGCAGATTTTTAAGGCCCTTATCAGCCCATTCTCATACCAAAAGAGGAATTAGTCCCCAAGAAACAGAAGTCACTCTTTCTCATGCACACCCTTCTCCTCTTTTCTGAGTCATAAATTTCACCAACTTGCAATTTTTACAGATTATGGAGGAATGAAAACTTCACTGAAAACAGGAGATCATAAATTATACCCAAATTTCCATTAACAACTTCTGCAAAGCAAAAGAAACAATCAACAGGAAGAAGAGGTAACTTGACAGAATGGGAGAATATTTTTGCAAACTGTACCTCTGATAAGGAAAATGTTAATATCCAAAATTTATAAGAAGCTCATTGTTTATACCAAAAGAACCATCTGATTCTTAAAACAAGTGAAGACCTCAAAAAGACATTCTTTTCAAAAAGAAGACATACAAATGGCCAACCATTATATATTGCAAAGATAGAAACTCAGAATGAGGGCCAGGGAGATAGCTCAATAGAATAAGTGCTTGCCTGGCAAGCTCAAGGGCCTGAGTTCAATCCCTGGTTCTGCCAACAAAAAAGAAAGAAACTCAGAATCAAAATTTCATAAAATTAGTCTTTGGTTCTTCATTAAGACATTTGTAAGTAAAATTGTCTGTTTTTTATATTGTGGATATTTGATGCTTAAGGAATATAGTGACCTTTGCAGTGTGATGCCGCCACCTTAATTCACACTGAGGGGACAGTACAGATAGTTTAGCGGCTTAAGCAGCAGCCTAGCAAGCATAAAGCCCCAAGTTCCATCTTCAGTACCACAAGATAAATTAATTAATTAATTAATTAGTTAACTAACTAACAAACTGAATTCACTGCAGATTTACCCACTTCTGTGCAAATTCCAATACAAGGAGAAAGACAATCATGTTTTAGTCTTCTAAAAAAAAGTTTTCCTCTTACTCATTTGATGTTCACAGATCACACTTCCAAATTACTGCCACAAGACCAAACACTAGCAATCTCTTTTAACAGGCTAGCTAGGAAATATAATAGGCTAGCTCAGTTTTACGAGTCATGCATTCCCTGTTGAGTGCCTCAACCCTGCCACTGCACCAGAAAAGACAATGCTATAAGCACAGGCATGATTCTGTAAATCTGCATTTGCAACGTCTAGCAGCATAAAGAAGTCTATCTCAACCATACTTTGCTAACTCCTACTGCCTTAATCCACAGGTGTTGCTATCACAAGATCCCTAAGACGATGTAGAGATTAGAAATAGAGATCCATCTCTCACCAGGACTGAGGTTAGGAAGTCCAAGACTAAGGTGCCAGCAGGCTTGGTGTCTTGCAGACTGCAGGATGTTACTGGTTGCCAGGTCCACAGAGGGCTCAGTGATGTGTTCCCGCATGGCAGAAGGAGGGAAGGGCAGAAGGGGGCCTGCTAAATCCCCTGGAGCACAGCTATAAGCGCACTAATCCACATATGAGAGCAGAGTCCTAGTGACGTAATCTCCTTCCAAAGGCCACACCTCTTAACCCTGTTGCATCAGGAATTAAGTTTCCAAAGGATCTTTACAGTGGTCACAAGCATTCAACCCATAGTGTAGCTGGGTTCTGGGGTATCAGTCTCCTTTCAAAGGTGATTTCTAGGTGATTTCCTTTCTGTCCTGGGTGAAGAATTGAGTGAAAGAAGCTTAAATGGTGGCAAAGTTTCACATTTATCAAAGATAGGGGGAAAAAAACAAAAGAGTGGGGAAATGGGCTCTGCAGAACGAATTAGGGCCTATTAAAAGGGAAGGAAATATTAACATTAAAAATATTCCTGAGAGCATAGAGTGAGCTACAGTGAAGAGGCATAGTACCGAGCCCTTCAGGTGACAGGTCCTTTTTATATTTACACATGGGCCTCACATCCAGGTCATTCTACCAAAAACTTGTTTGAGTTCTTGGGAGAAGTCCAGGCAGGGTTCTGAGAACTGTTCTGTGAACTCATTCTAGGATCTTGTCACACCTCCTTTGTGAGCTACTTTTATCTCCCTGCCTCCACAGCACAAGGTATAAGCCAAATGAAATACTGAATTAAAAGTATTTACCAGGACCCCTGGAGAAAGCAATTGTAGCACTTGGTTAACCAACCATAGTTATTATTTCAAATTTTCTCATCTCCCCATCACAGGTACAAACTCACACAGATACATACACACACACACACACACACTCACACACACACACACACACAGCACAAAAAGACGAATAAATCTTACTCACACAATATTGCCTATGTTTTCCTGCCTTTTTTCTCTTTTCATTTTATTTTAATTAATTCATGTTTGCAGGGCATAATGATTGCATTCACAATAGAGAGTTGGAATATGTACATTCCATATCCAATTCTTTTTATATCTCCTTAATCTTCCCTTCATCCATCTTTTGGTTCTTATACAGCTCTTTGCTAGTTTTGTGTGTGTGTGTTTAGTTAATTTTTTGAGCCAGGTTCTTACCATGCAGTTCAAGATGCTAGATTCAAAATCCCAGTGATCCTACTGTCTCAGCTTCCCCAGTCCCAGGATTACAGTTCTGTGCCACCATGCCAAGCTTCTTGAGGATTTCTTCATGCCAAATGCATCTAGTCCAACTAAGAATTACCAATATTCTAACAGTTCCAGCACTTCTGAGAAATCTAACTCTAAAGTCTCCTCTAAAACTAAAGTCAGACTCTTAGCTATGAGTCCCTGTAAAAGTCAAAAAGAAAGTTGACCACCTCCAACATGTAGTGCCATAGGGTAAACATTCACTTTCCAAAAAAGTAGGTGGATAGAGAGAAATAGTATCAAACAAGACTAAAACCCAGCAGAACTAACATTAAATCCTGAAGCTCTATGTTTAGGTCCCAGGACAAGTTGTAGTAAGTCACAAACTCAAGGGCTTGGGTAGCCCCAACCTAGCTAACTGCAGCATTTGTGATTCCTTTCTTGGTGTGGATTTGCTCATTGCCTTCAGCTTTTCTCAGCAACTGTTTCCTGTTCCTGGCTTTTTCAACTTCCTGGGATCTACCTTCCTTTTTGAGTTTCACTTTCGTAGCTTCATACTCTGCCCACACTTCCTGGCCTTCTAGACTTTCTGAAATCTGGATAAACACCTCCCTAACTGCAACTCATATTCTGAAAGCTCATAAAATCATCACTTCTTGGATGACAACAAAGTGCCACAAGCTGCAGCAAATTTCTGGGCCTTGTTGCATCATGAGAGTTTGGGCAGACACGTGGGGCCTTACTACCGACCCAGACAGTTCTCCCTCTTGCCATCCTACTACCTAGGCCTCTTAGGTAGCTGGAATTTCAGTTGTGTGATACTCTGCCTGAGTTCTCCATTTTTGTTCTTTTCTAAGTTTATTTTGGCCATTCTAGAACTCTTACCCTTCCAAATTAATTTTTTGATAAGCTTTACAATGTCTGCAAAAAGGAAGCCGGGATTTTGATAGGGTTTTTGAAAGAATAAACAAATGAGTTTCTTATATGCAAAAATACTTCTGACACCAAGTGTGTAGGGTTATTTCTTCCACATCAAGCAATTCTCCAATTCTCTGTATCAACTTGGTTTCCAGTGATGCAGCTCAGTTCTGACACCAGCCATCTTTGGTTAATGTCTGCTCCTCTCTGTTAAGGGCACAGCCCCACCAGCCTGCTCTGTACTTCAAACACCAGCTCACCTATATTTCTGCGTCCCTGGCCTACCAATCAGAGGTTTCCAAACCTCTGATACTCCTCGGGTATGATAGTTTTCATGGCTCACAGAACTAGTGGAAACATTTTATTTGCATCTAATGGTTATTTATAAAAGACACAACTCAGAAGCAGCCACATGGAAGGGATGCGCCATACCAGGTGTGGGAGGAAGGGGAGCAGAGCTTATGCGCCCTCGCCAGTGACCCGCCAAGCTCCTTGACAAGTTCCCTAATCCAGAAGCTCTCCAAGCCCAGTCATTTATGGCTCTGGTGGAGATTCCATTATCTAGGACTTTGGCATCTGAATCTCTGTCCCTGCCTTTTATTTTTCTTAATTTAGTTTATTAGTATATATGTGTCATCCATCATGTTTATATCCCTGTTGGAAGTTGGTACCTGTATATAAGACGCCTTAGTTCCTTTTTTCATTCCTTGTCCTTACTTCCCTCCCCACTTCCTTCTTTGCAGTGCATAATGATTGCACTCCTTGTGGGGGTTTACTACATGTGCTCGATGTATCCCAATCCCTTTTTCCATCCCTGCCCCGTCCTCCCCCTTCCCGTCTCCATCTCTTGGTCCCTTCCCCACTGAGAATGATTTATCCCCCTACTTTCTATTACTATCTTCTATTCCTACATTTTATCATGAATAGTTAACTCAATTGATTTCTGAAATGACCAGATGAATCAACCTATCAATAATAAGGGGGTATTAATAAAAGTTCAGAGGACAAGTATTAAATGAAAGCTTTCAGGAGTACACAAATACAGTTCACAGAAGGACATAGCTTGTTGGACAAACACAGGTCAGGCTATCTGAAGCTCCAAGTCTGCTTTTCAAATCTGTCATAAACTAACTTGTATCTTCACAATAGTCCTACACATTCTTAATGGAAGATACTGGATGACAGAGTATATCACTTTCTGAGTGCTACAATAATGCATGACAAATAATCACCAAATCTCAATCATACATAGCAGTGGGTGTTATATAGCTCATAAATGTGTGCACTGCCTAGGGGTCAGCTTGACATGACTCCTTGGTTCTGTTCCATGTATTTCTCTGTTTCTGAGACCTCCAAAAGAATCTGGGCTTTAACCTTGCTAGGCAATGAGAGCTGTCATACACAAGACCCCTGTCCATCATAGTCTGTTTGCTGCAATAGTTGATAATGTATGAAGAGCAGAGGTTTACTTCTCACAGCTCCCAAGATCAAGCACTAGCACATTCAGAGTCTAACCGAAGCCCAGCCTCACACTGCACCTTGAGCCATGTGTCCTCCACAGAGAATGAGTACTCTGTCCTCAAAAGCATGCTAGAAGAGATGGAATGAGATTTTCAGTTCCCTTAAGCACGTTTATATAGCCAGTATGACTTGATCATTTCCTGAAGGCCTTACCTCTTAACACTATCATGATGACAATTAAGTTTCAGCACAGGAATGAGGAGGGACACGCACTGAGACCGGAGTAGTCACTTGGGCCCCAGAACATATCATTACCTTACTCTATTGGCCAAGCAAAGTCAGAGCAGAGAGTATAGCACACCTGAACAGGGTGCAGAATCTCCTAGCTTCAAAGCAAAGGATGTTGCTGCAGAAAAGAACCAGTGCCATTAATGTTGTATATAAGTAGTTTCCAAATTATGATGGTTCAAGTTGAAGTTTTTTGACTTCATGATGTTGTGAATGCTGTATAAATTCAGTAGAAACTGTACCTTCAGTTTTGAATTCTTTGCTGGGCTAGTGGAAAATCATATGGTGTTTTGGAGATCCATGAGCCAAAGTTCCCAGTCAGCCCTGAGATCGTGAAGGTAAACACCCAACCCTGTATACTACTGTGTGGCAAAGCTCTGGTGTTCAATAAGGTAGTTGTATTTTTCACTTAAAGTATTTTCTACTTGTGGTGGGTTTGCTGTGATATAATCCCACCCTAAGCCAAAAAGCAACCATATGGAAAAATTCTTAGTTCACTTCCATTTCTAATAAAACTTATAAAATATTTTAAATTAAAAGGATTATCTGGAAGATTTTCTACAACATTAAGACTCCTAGTTATTTACATGACTTATTTTTCAAATTCATTTGGGAGAACAAAAGAAAGCAAGAGAGACAAAGAAAAGCATGGTGAAAAATATAGAAATTAGAAGGAAGAGTGGCATAGGATGGAAGTTAAAGGGATTTTAAAAACAGAAAAGGTCTTAGGGGCAGGGGAGATGGCTCAGTGGAATAAGCACTTCCCTGGCAAGCACAAGGGCCTGAGTTCAATCCCCGGTTCCACCAAAGAGAGAGAGAGAGAGAGAGAGAGAGAGAGAGAGAGAGAGAGAGAGGATGAAGGAAGGGCAGGGGAGATGGCTCAGTACAAGTGCTTCCCTGGCAAGCACAAGGGCCTGAGTTCAATCCCCGGTTCAAAAAAAAAAAAAAAAGAAAGAAAGAAAAGGAAGAAGGAGGGAAAAGGGAAGAAGCAAAAGGGAGAGATGTAGGACAGAGGAAAGAGTAGGGAGAGGGACATTATAAGAAGAAGAAAAAGAAGAGAGGGAAAAATTAATGAGCACACTTGTTCTTAGAAAATATCTGAACCCATGAAGTTATTAAAAACCCATTAGACAAGTTTGTTTTATTGTTAGGAACTAGGTGTTTTGAAAAGATATCTGGTATGATTCCACGTAGAATGAGTTATATGGGATTTTAATATGCGCTTTACTTCTAATCGTTCAAGGAAGCTATGTTAGTGTAAAATATGTCCAATTGTTTAAAAGCTTATAAAACTTTTGTTATAGAAAAAAATCCAATTTCTTAGATTACCCATGTCTTCATCCCCTTTCACGTTTACTGGTTTGTGTTGACACTTTATGACTTAATCTCTAATTTGATTCCAAGTTTGACAAAGATTTTGAGGTGTTTATGGCATTTTGGTCTATTATTTTCACTTTGTATGTGTTTCCCTTATTTTTATATGTCTTCCTTTAAAATTATTTTCTGAGATATAATTTTAGACTGAGAAACAAATCAAATCTTGAAGAGGTCACTCCATTTAGCAAGCAAAAAAAAAGAAGTCTTCAAGTGTTTTATTAAAATGCTATTATGACAAAAGTTGAGATGTTTATGACTAAAGAATTAGAAAGCACCTTAATCTCCAGAAAACAGCCAAGAACTTGAAACCAGAATGATTAACACTTTCCATCTGTGGAGGCTCTAAACTCTGAAACTGGTTTGAACTGATCTATATTTGGAAGCAAATGAAGTCGACTTTAGAGTGCAAACCAAGACTCACTTCTCTGGGCTCCAGCCCAGTTCTACTGCTGATTCTGGCCAAGTGACCTTACCTCAGGACTGACCACCCACAGCAGGAGATGAAACAGCCAAAGATCTCAGAGCTTTCTCCCACCCAACACCATTCTATAAAATATTCTTCATCAATTTTTGTCCAGTCTTTTCTTCCTTCCACAACCCATTAAAAACATTGAAGGGTTTTTTATCCTTTTTTTTAATCAGATATCAGTTTAATTCCTTCTATGATACAGATCCTGAAGCACTCATTAGGTGAACATCATAAAAGAATCTTTTATCTCCGGGGGGGGGGGGGGGGGGGGGGGGGGGGGGGGGGGGGGGGGGGGGGGGCCGGGGGGGGGGGGAAGCACACATCTTGAATTTATTTGATGTGGTAAGTAGTGTGCTAAGTATTTGTAGGTGGTGTGTTACCTAAACCCTTTGAGGGAAATTTAATTATCCTTTTAGCAGATGAAATAACCTCTTTATCTTTTTAACAGATGAAAAATTTACTAAGTTGTCCAAAGTCATTACTTCATTCATTTATTCACCAATTTAATGAATATTTGTTTAGCACTCTTTCTAGGACCAAGATAGATAATTCTAACAGAGGGAGAAAAAATGAAAGAGTGACTTCAACTACAATAAAATCAATACAAAGAGTGCCACAAAGGGTTGGGGAGATAGCTCAGTAGAATAAGTGCTTGCTTGGTAAGTGCAAGGGCCTGAGTTCAATCCCTAGTTGAGAGAGAGAGAGAGAGAGAGAGAGAGAGAGAGAGAGAGAGAGGTAATTTTGAGAATTATGAAGAAAGGTAGACCTGATAAAAAACTAGAGATTGAACATAGACCTGCATGGTTTGATGGGAAAATTCAGGCAAAGATGTGGAGAGATAAAATAGCCACTCTGACAACCTAAGGCAGAGGCATAACCAGTAAATAGTGAATCTAGGATTTAAAATCAGGTCTACAATTTGTAAAATGGTGTCTTTCTATCATGGCCAAAATCAAAGTGCAGGGGCCAGGGATTTAGCTCAGTGGGGCAGAGCCTGCCTGGCAAGTGTGAGGTACTGAGTTCAACCAGCAGTATCCCCAAACCAAAAGAAAAAAGAAAACCCAAAGTGAATCTCATGTGTTTCTCTGGAACAGGCTATGAGGATTAAGTTTTCAAATTCCTCTAGCTAACATCAAATTTATACTCCAAATTACTGAAGACAGAGATCTAGAAAAAGAGACTGCAAGTGCTCAGAATGCCTATAGAGAAAGTTTGTAGAAATGCCTTCCCTTGAAAGGAATTTCAAAGAAGAAATTCATATGTAGTATAAGAACATGCCACATAGCTCTTGTGCCTTTGAGACTTTATTTAGAAGCAAGGTCCATCTTTGTCAGACAACTTCTTTTTGAAAATAAAAGAGTGAGGTACCATGAAAATCAGTATGAAGACTCCTCAAAAAAACTAGGATTGGAGGGCCCATTCACCCAGATATTTCCCTTCTGAGTATTTTCCCAGAAGAACTGAAAACATCATACCACAGCGATACTTGTGTTCCCATGTTTATAACAGCACAATTTGCCTTAGCTAAATCTTGGAAACAACCCTAATGTCCATCAGCTGAGGAATGGATAAAACAGATGTGGTATTTTTATACAATGGAGTATTACTCAACTATAAAGAAGGATAAACTTGAGGCTATTATAGGGAAATGGATGCAATTAGAGACCATCCTCATAAGGGAAATAAATCAGAATCACATGCATAAAACATCATATTGTCTCCCTAGTGTAAGAATCTGAAAGAGTAAATAAAATCTGAAAGGTACAACAGATACAGTGAAAGAGAAAGAAACTACTCAAAAGGAAAGAACAACTGGGATGAGGAGAGGGGGAAAAATATATTTGTATATATACAAGATAGCTAAGATAATCATACTACTAATTTCTATTAGTTCATTGAAAGGAACAGTTAGTGTTTATATTGTTGGATCAGTCTTATGTGCCATACCTGGCAATGTGAGCAACTGCTTTGAAGATAACAATATTCAATATAATAACAATTGTTAATTTCCTATCATCTTATTTTGAAATTTTATATTATTTTTATTTTTTATTTTTATCTCTTTAAAATAAAAAGAAGTGATATATTGATTGTCCCTTTAGCTGAAATAGGTCTTCTAGAAGGACTTACTACTTAGCCTTAAGGTTTTTAACTTTTTGAATCAGAGAATTGTTTCATATCAGGTTAAGAATGAGCATTTTCCCGTGAGACATCCACCACCCATTCATCTTACCACTCTCCTCTACAGAGAACTACTCAGATCCACAACATTGTTCAATGATTTCAGAATCAATCTGATAAAATCTAATGCATTTATTATTGACTTTAGCAACAGTAAGTCTGCAAATGGGCTGGCCAGCTTGCAGGGATAATGGCAAACACAGCTCACCCTCTTCTCTACAAACCAACTTCCCTTAATGCATATTATTCCATACATAGCCCCACCTAGGCCTGGCTGTGGGACTTTGTATGTTGGTCTTTCTGCAACACTCCACTTGGCCTTTTTTTCTGTAATGTTACCTGTCCTTCCTGAGAATGGATGAGTCATCTCACCCACACCCTCTTTCCAAGACTTTCTTCACATCCTCCTTTGGTCAAAAGCAACTTCCTCTCCCAAGGAACGTGTATTTCTTCTCTTTCACCTGATAAGAGAGGCTAGTGGGCTTCTACGCAGTTACTCAGATTTCATATATCCTGAAAGAAGACCCTGAATTAGGGGGGAAAGATAGACTTGGATGGATAACTTCAGACTTCTTAGAATAGAGTGGACTCTGTGGCCTTAAAACACAGAAACACAGAGCAATCTTTCAGTTCCTGATGGTACTTTAAAGGAAACAAGATTCACATAAAATACATAATTGCTTGTTGGGACTTTTAGGCACAGTCAATACATTTATTTTTCCATGGAAGCACCATTTCTTTCCTATGTGATTTAAATTCACATTAGAAACTAATGATAAACCAGGTAGAGTTGGCCATCTGGTCAACCGCCCATCCACACACCATATCTGTGTTAGTCACCTTGGAGGGTTCCTACCAAATTGTCCATTCACCAATTCTAGAGGACCAAGTCCATCCACAGATAACTCTAACAACATCCTTCATACAGTGCCTTCACATCCAGTTTCTGATCCACTTTCTGGTCCAGTTCCTCTACATCTGGAAGCTGGGTGCTTTAGAAACTGAGTGTTGTCTGAAGGTTTTTATGTGCACCCCCAGATATTACCAAAATGAAGTAATGGGTGTTCAGGGTTATTGCAAAAGAAAAGAAAAGCATTAGAAATAAAGATGTTAATAAATGTCTTAAAGGAAAAATATCTGATTCTATGATCTTAAATAAACTATATAGGGGTCAGCAAGATAGCTCAACAGAATAAAGCTCCTGCTTAAGCAAGTTTAGGCATGGGCAGGGACCAAGGTTTGATCCCCAGCGCCACATGCCATGCCAACCCTCCCCCCTCCCCAGGTGTGCTGAACCAGTCAGAGAAAGCAGGAGGATCAACACAAGTCCAAGCTGCATAGTGAGACCCCGTAACAAGTAAATACATACAATAAAAAATAGACTGTATATAATCTAATCTCACAGCTATAAAAGCATCAAACATTAACCAATCACGGGATTCAGTATACTCTGGTTCTGGTCCTACTTTTGTCACTATATAAGCATATAGAGTAAGATGAAGCTGTTAATCTCCAAGGATGTCAGTTTTCTGTGAAAGTGCAAGAAGGCATTTTTGGGTAGAGGGGAGCTAGATGACTTCTGAGAGCCCATGGAGCCATAGGACAAAATTAAGGGCTATCACATCTATCAGATTCAATGTTTGTGTTTATGATATTGTACCTCATTTCTAAGATAAAGATGATGACCACCACTGCACTGGACTATCATAAGATTAAGTACTGTATAGCTCAGATATCAATTTTTGACACTCAAAAATGCTACTTTCCTTTTGTCCCTTCTTGCAGTTATTTGTTCCAAGTGCCTAATATGCCCAGTTTGCTCAGCAACTATCCCTGCCTTCATCCCAGAACAAAACAGAAACTTAGTGACCAAAGGATCTGTTAACAAAATTACCAGCATTAACTTGCAACTTTCAGCTATAAGCAATCAGGCCTTGGCTGGAGGACAGTGAAGAGAAACTATAGATTTGGGTTTAATTTCTATTACTTTTTTGGAGAACCGAAGCTCAGATAAATTCAGGGACATAATAAACTTAGTTCTACTCTCCCTTGAACTAGAATCATCTGTCTACCTCTACTGTCACAATACATAAATGATCTGACATTTATGAAAAGCCTTGACATTTTCATCATCATGAAAGTCTTGGGGTAGATAGAACAGATCTTATTATCCCTATCTCACAGAACTGATACCAGCAACATACAAAAAAATTACTTGACCAACTTGTGACAGAATAGAAAGAAAGGTCTGTGTGCCTTTTCTTCCACTGCAATTTTTTTCTGCTCTGTTAAGATGTCCTCACTGTCTATTCATCCTCACTAGGAAAGGAGCCTGAAGTGGCTACAAGAGAACTGACTCAGAGGTTGGGAAACTCACCCTTTCAAAGCCAAGTTCTCTATCATCTTGTCCCTGTGCTCTATTCCTCCCTCCTTTATTCCTTTAGAATCAAGCACACAAAATTAGGATTATCATAGTCCTTATTTAGAATCAGGCACACAGAACTGGGATTATCACAGTCCTCAGTCTGTGGAAAAGCATTAATATCAGCCAAGTCACATCCCCTCATTTTGTTGGATCCCAATTTATTATTTTTCTATCCCATCCCCTCCACATTCTCTCCTTCCTCTCATAAATATTCTCTTTCTAATTCACTTTTCATACACTTACATACGAAGAGAGATAGACAGATATGGAGACAGAGGCAGACAGAGACAAACAGAGAAGAGAGAAGAGAGAGAAAAAGAGAGAGAGAGAGAGAGAGAGAGAGAGAGAGAGAGAGAGAGAGAGAGAGAGATACTTGCCAACATGTGATGAGTTTTGTGTTTTGTCATTTAAATAAAAGGCATCTTTTAAGATGACTATTCTGTTTAAGATATTCTTTAATGTTATATCTTCAAGATTCATTCATGTTGCTAAATATAAATCTAAATTATAGTTTGACCTCCTGAGATTTGGTCACATCACATTTTATTTATCTATTGCCTTGGTAACTAATGGTCATGTATTTTTTTCCAGTTCTTTGCTGTCACAAATAACACTTGGCTGAACATCCTAATAAACATCTCCTTGAGGGAATCCCGAGGATTTAGTTTTAGAAATGTCCTAATCATTAATTTAAATACTTAGCTCAGATTGTGCCCTAGAATAACTGAACCAGTTTATATTGTTCCCAACAGTGAATCAAGATCTCTTTTCCCAGGCCAGCAAGATAGCTCAGCAGACTAAGTGCCTGATTAGGCAAGCACTGGGACTGGGGTTCAATCTCCATCACCACATGCCATGCTGGCCCCAGACCCAGACCCAGTGAGTCAGCCACTGAGACTGGTGTGCCTGTAATCCCAGTGCTGAGGAGGCTAAGACAGAAGAATCACTATGAGTCTGAGCTGCATAGTGAGACCCTGTACTAAATATATATATATATATATATATATATATATATATATATATATTTTTTTTTTTTTTTAAAAATCTCTTTTGCCCATATCCTCATCAGCACATATCATCTGACATTATAGTATTTGCTAAGTTATAGGAGTAAGGAAGTACTGTTATTTTAATTTGCATTCCCTTGATTGCTAGTAAGCTATAGCTTTTCTTATAAGCCATTGGCATTTCTTTAACTGGATTTCTACCAGTTGGCTGACCACATCTTTTGGTTATGTTTTGCTACTGGATATCATGTTCTTTTCTGGTTGGTTTGTGGGAACTTCTTTTATGTTCCAGACATTCCACTCATTAGATCTTGCTATTACATGCTGTATTAGTCAGCAATCCCACCAGTGATGAAAATACCTGGCACCCATCATTGAAGGAAGAGAAGTTTAATTTGGCTGATGGCTCTGTGGGGTTCATTCCATGGTTGGAAGCCATGGAAACATCACGGAGAAAAGACACAGCAGAGTAAAGCTGCTCAATTCATGGTAGAAGACAGCAGAGTACAGGGGAAGAATACCTGAAAGTGATACACCCCCAAAACACACACCCTCAAGACCCACCTCTAGGTGGTCCCATGTCTTCATAGAACATTCAGCCACCAACATCAGTGGAGGTCCACTGACAAGCATGGTGTCCTCTTCCTTACACGTAGCACAAGATGGCTTGTACACATGACATCTACATTAGACAAATGAGGCAGGCAGCAGTTTATTAGTCACATACGCTTACAGCTAGGGAAGTGAGAATGCTGCACACCACAAGGAACTTTGAAGTGCCACACAAGTGAACCAGGAAGGACTGCAGCAAGTAGATTCTGTAGTGTCAAGAAGATAGGGGGTGGTTGGGTTCCTATGGGAGAATGAGATATGCTCATTTGAATAATTTCATGGACTGGTGGGAAGGCGAAACTCATCATATTGAGGACTAGGTAGAGTACAACTGCTCTGGACAATAGAGGAACTAACCAGAGCCAGCTGGGGAGCCTTTCTCTTTAGGTGGAAGCCTGCCTGGCAAGGAGAAAGGAACTCATAGCACTGCACTTGAAGTTTTAGGTCTTACTGTATGAGATGGTGACAGTTTCACACTAGGTCCCTTTTTCTCAATGAATCACGCTAACTTGACTTTGAATGCAGTCATGAATTGCTTAACAATAGAGCTACTTCCCAAGAAATGTGGTCAGGCCGTTTTATCGCCAGTGTACGACCATCAGAGTCTATTTATACAGACTAGCATGGCTACAGTGTCACTAAGCAATATAGTATTAGGAGACCACTCTCATTTAGGTGGTCTGTCGTTGATCAAAACATCTTGCATAAGAAAAGAAAAACAATGTACTCTTGAAAGTCTGAAATAAAATTAGATTCATGATTAGCTAGCACATTAGATCAAGAAACAAGAATGGTCAAAATGCTCCCCTCATTTTGGAAGGCTCAGCTATTTATGCTGACAGAAGGATTCTCACTAGCCACTAGTATTTCTGTTTTGTAATCCAACCTCCAGATGTCAAGAATAAGCCAATAAGAGGGCAACAGACCAATCTGATGGTTAGAGACTCCCTTTATTATGTAGCGCAGAAGAGACTTAGGTGATAGCAGCATAATGCGCAGCAATGAATTCTGTATAGGAGGGTGGAGAATAGAATTCTTTTAGCTAGTACTTGTGTCCTCCTTCTTTTGTGATTAAAGGAATTAGAGTAAAATTGAAGTCAGAGAAGGAACCATCCTGTGGTAAGTAGAATCACGGCCTATAAGTATGCTCCCTTAGGTGGCAAAGGGGGGTGGCTAATGTACTTAAACTAAGCGCTTTGAGATCCTAATCCCATGAATTCTTCAAAGCTAAAAACATTTCCAGAGGTAGATGTGGCTGAGAGGGGATGGTCAGAGAGACATGAACTGGTGCTGGCCTCTAGTGTGGAGCCAGGGAAAGCGCCAAAGCATGTGGCAGACAGACAGCTAGGACAGCAGAACACCAAATCTCCCAAAGTCTCCACAAGAAACAAGTCTCCTGACACTGATTTCAGCCCGCTGAGATGTTAAAGTTCCCATATAAAGAGCAGCAAAATAGGAAATCTGTTGTTTTAAGTTACTGGCTTTGTGGTAATTTGTTATGACAGCTATAGAAAAAACTAAGACACTTCCTTAATTTGGGCAATTCTGAAAATAAACAGACATCTAGCCACCCCCGAAACAAAACATGGAAAAGCAAATCACAACCTCTCTTGGCAAGAATCTGTTTCCTGAGGACTTCCCTATTTGTATCATCTGCCCTCTCCTACCACCTCCTCCCATTTCCTCCACCAATCAGCATGATGCCATCTGCACCTCTTCTCATTTTGACTTCATGTCCCAGGAGACACCAAGACCACCCATTCTCCGCAGATCCTTATCTTCTGTTCCTCTGGCCAGTAGTGAGGAGTTTTTCCATTCCTTTTCTCCTACTCCATAAGAATTTTAACCATGCCTCTGTCTCCACATAGTTCACTTCCCAAAGCGAATCTTGGTGAATCATCAAGAGGAGTTTTGCAGAATTAGGAGGGGCCTCTTGCAACTTCTATGTGTCAGTGAACTAACATAATTTTTGTAGGGTGGGACTCTATGGAGCATAATTTATTTTACTCTGTAAAAACATCCTTTAATCTTTTAATGTTAATTCACACATGAATAAAGGTTAAATATTTAAATCATAAAGCTATGAAAACAGTGCATGACAGACTACAATTCTGTGTCATTTCTGGAACTGCGGTACTAGAATCAAACAAAACATTTTAAATGAAATGGATTATTTCTTATGTCTTAGGACTAAGACCCATGTTTCAGGGACATGGTCAGAAAGAGGAAAAGTGGTTGCTAGACAGTGCCAACATTCTTAGCTATAGCTGATTCTACTGAAGCCAGAGCTTTGATCCAGAAATGACTGTAAGTAAATAAGTTCTGGAAGATTAAAACTATGGGAACACATTTGACCCCTATGTGTTAAGCTACCCAGGTGACAGTTGGATATGGGTACATAACATGTTGGGAATGTCTTTTTGTGGAGATGTCTATATCTGTGTGTGTGTGTGTGTGTGTGTGTGTGTGTGTATGTGTGTGTGTGTGTGTGTGTGTCTAGAAAAGAAATACATACTTATAAGATGTGTCACTTCTCAGTTCTGTTCCTGTGTAACTGGCTCTTTTCTTGCCCAGGTTACTTTAAAAGGGCATCAATATATGAGCATGTACCTGGTCTGATGTTAATTTTATTGGTCTGAGGACTAGTGGAGATCACACTGCGTCAGTAGTGCATCAATAGAATTGAAGAGCCATTGGTTCCTATCAAAGAGCAAAATAAGTAAGTGGGCAGAAGGTAATGGATCTCACGCCAATATCTATCAAAGCAGCTGCTCCTTTTACTGTCTTTTATGTGACTTGGTATAGTTCTCTGTGTGTGTGTGTGTGTGTGTGTGTGTGTGTGTGTGTGTGTGTGAATTTAGGGCAGGATCTGCAGGGCGTACAGGTTCTCACTATGTAGATTGGACTTGTAGTGATCCTCCTGTTTTCAGCCTCCCAAATTCTGGGATTACAGGCAGGCACCACCATGCTCAGTCTCAATTGCTGTGTCAGTGCACCCCGGGGGCAGGGCCAGCATGACACGATGGGGTTCGAACCCCCACAGTTGCGCTCTACCTAAGCAGGCATTGAGATATCTGGCAGGCCTGGTATATTTCATCTTTAAAAAGAAAAAAAAAGGCAACACTTTTCTTTTTAAAACTTCTTAGACCACTACAACAGGCAAACAGTATAGGCTCTCCTCCGTGGTTTCGCAGATATAAAAATTTTTTGTTAATGATGATTTTTAAATGTCTATCATTTTTCAATGTTAATATTCCATTGAAATGAGCTTCTTTGGGAGAAGTTATTCTTGTGTTCGTCATTCAGAATACTAATTTACTACAAATGACTTTCAACAAGAACTCTGTAAGAAATATTGAACACAACTTTGCTGAAATGTTTAGCAGTAGTGTTGACTTGTGAAATAACAGTATTTTAGTTCATTGAATCAATTCATTAGCACATATACTGAAATAGTCTGTGGAAAGTCTTTCTTTTATATCTTAATTTCCACTTAAAGAAAGAACAAAAATTCTTTTTTTTTTAATGTGTTTCAAACTAAGAACAAAAATTCTTGCTGCGCCCACACACACACACACACACACACACACACACACAACCTATCAGCATCAGTCTCTCAAATCCTCTGTGCCCTGAGAATCTTGCTTTCTCTTTTCAAAGATTCACCCCTCACCCAAAGCCTCAGACCATAACATGGTGATGTTGGGAGGAGCTTCACTCTACCCAAGAGGGCTGAATCTCCATTTCTGCACCTCTTTGCCTCTTTCTAGACTGCCTCCTTTTGACCTTTCCCCAGGAAATTCAGTTCCTGAAATGTTACCCTTTCTCATTCTGCACCAAACCTGGACTCAGAAAAAGATGAATAAACTCTCTCAAAATTTACACTGGCAATAAATTCAAATGTGTCCTCACTGGGTGTCCTTCTAATAGGGGCTCTGACCAATTAGTACCATCTAGTTGGGCTCTCATTGAAGGCAGAAATATCCCTATGGCTGAATCTCTTGACCACAGCTCCTGGATGACCCTTACCATGAAAATGAAAAAGAAAAAGTGATATCCCAGGACAGTGAGTTAGACTGTGGTGCAAGGTGATCCAGTGGTATTATGAGACAGAACACACAGTGTACTCTGGTTGAAGCAGGAAGCAAGGAATATGGCTCTGTGACTTAGCAGGAGGCTTTCGCTCAAGGTTACCAGGAAGAACTGTAAATTCCACAGGGAACTGGCCCTGCCAAGAGCTTCCACTGAGAGCCTTAGACAGAAAAGAGAGAAACCTGAGCCTCAGCCATGGCAATAGTGACGGCTGGATTTATTTATTTTTCCAATTTGTGTTTTACTTACAGCTAACTCAAGTTAGACATTTTGCCCTAGATTTTAAAAGCATCAAAACAAGCATCGAATGACAGAGGTAAAAATGCTATGCACAGGTTTTCAATGACTAAAAGAGAATTAAACCAAATTTGATGCCACTTAGATCATTCATGAAATCACATAACTATTCATTTTGCCCCTACTACATCCCCAAGATCTGCTTCATGAACACACAGAAAAGGTCTCTGATATCTTTATTTACAGACTGACAGATGAAATAGATTATTAAGAATTTAAAATAAAATAAGCAAGTTTTATGTGCCAAACTCTTAGCATCATATTTTACTTCTACACAGAAGTATAGAAAGTTTCCTGGAGGAAGGAGTATTTATGCTAATGAGTAGGAATTGAAGGAAAGTTGTCTCTCTAGATAAGGAGGAAAACATGAAAGGCACATGGGGAAAAGCATGTGGCCTTTTCAAGAGGCAGAAACAAATTCATGACAGTGGCAATGTAAGTGGCCAGAGATTAGAAGGGAAATAACTGCAGGCCAGTTCCCTGTGCTGTGTCTTATAAGCCACGCTACAAAACTTAGAGCTTATGTGGAAAGCTCCTAGGAGGTTTTTAATTAAGAAACATTAGATAATAACTTCTATTTCAAAAGCATCACTTTGACAACATCAATAAAAGATGGCAGAGTAGCAAACAAAGAGGAAATAAGGCCAGGCAGGAAGACGGAGGGGGCGAAGAGGGGAGACAGATGATCTTTTAGGAAGCAGAGTTGGTAAAATTTGATTAATTAGATGGTATTAAGGGTTGTAAGGAAAATAACACTGAGCTTGAGTTTCTGGCTGGAATGGCTGCATGGCTGACAGGGCAATTCCTCAAGAGCAGGAACACTAAAAAGGATAAGCACATATGCAGGGGCAGGAAGATACTAAGATCAGTTTGGGATGTATCAGATCAAGAGAGCTTGCAATGCTGAGAAATCAATTTAGACATCAAAACATAGGTCTTTGTTAGTCAGGATGATCAGTTTATGTGTTCAGATTATGAGGAAGTAGGCTTAATGCTAGTTGTTTGAAAAACTACGTGAGTGTTTGATGATTTAAGAGTTTCAGGATATTGTGACTATGAGTTATCCCCTGACCTTTGTTTTAATACCCAGAATTTGTTGAGTACTTAGTAAGTGTCAAAGCCCTATGATTAATACTAATCACACTTTATCTTGCATGCCTCCTGAAATCTGTGAAGCAGGTATTGTTATATTCATTTTCTAAGGCTTGAAAAGGATCTGACTCAGTAGTGCTACTAAGGGTGGGAAGCTTTGGGATCCCAGTATACCAGCTTTTGTCCATTAGTCTTTTTTCTTGGGGCTGGGGGTAAATACTGGGAATTGAACTGAGGGCCCCACACTCTCCAAACAGGTGCTGCACCACTGAGCTAACTTCCCAGGAGAAGGAAATTTCTAGGGCTTTCATAAATTTAATCATTTTAGCAGATTAATAAAATGTAGATGAATCATCATTTAGCAGATCACTTGAAACAAATTTACAGCAATAGGGAGAACATGCCCACTTAAAAACTTACAGGTTATATTGATAATATAAAATAAAGAATAAAAGGCAGAAATTTGTGTCTTATATGACAAAAATTTGAGATGCAGACTCTTGCTTGTTTTAGTATCTATACCTTCTTACACAGATCTCAATAAATATATTTACAAGGACAGAGGGAGGCAAGGAGATTGAGATCTGAGATTTTTAAGCTCAAATATCTATTGAAAAACTTAGTAGGGATTCCAGAGGGGAAAAATATTATTTCCTAGTATAACTGGAAAAGGCTGATACAGAAGGATCACCATGAGTTCTTGGTCAGCCTGGGCTACAGAATGAGTTCAAGGCTAGCCTGATCTATGCAGTGAGACCCTGTCTCAAAAAAAAAAAAAAAAAAAGCATACTATATGGATCCATACATTTTACAGAATCACTGGGTGTTTAAAAAGGTAAAACTAGGCAGGTATATGAAATTGGTCAAAATTCAAGCAGCTCTTCATTTACCTGGCACTTTTTTTTTTTTTTTTTTTTTTTTTTTTTTTTTTTGTGGAACCAGGGATTGAACTCAGGCCCTTGCACTTTCAGGGAAGCGCTCATTCCAGTGAGCCATCTCCCTGGCCCTTTTCATACTGTTTAAGTACAGGTTCCACATAGGCAATTGGGTTGCAGCTTGCTAGCTACCTAAGCAAGAGCTCTCCAGAGGAATTCTGTCATAGAAAAAAGTGGAGGGAAGCATAATTAATCTCTGAGCTCCTTGAGAGTAGGGGAGCTCCATTTCCTAAGAGCGTGCCTGGCACACACATAGTCCTCAGTACCTACTTATTGAGTGAAAAGCAGAGTCTTCTGCATGAGGGAAGGACCCCACCTGGGTGGTGCCTCAAGATGGTCTGAAGGGGGCGTTGATGAACAGGCCTAGCGTGGAGTCCAGTTGCCAGTTCTGTGACCTTGCACTAGTTGCCCTTAGGTTTTTTTTCTTCCTTAAATGAATATTGGAGGCAACAGCAATTCCACAGAATTGTTCTGAGAATTAAAGAAAAATATACATAAATGACATAGAAGAGTACCTGAGACATATCATTCCTGTTATTATAACAGTAGCACTTCAGAAGGCTCAGTACCTAGACTGAGATGCCCACGTCCTTCAATTTAAATGATAAGAATGTAAACGTAGTATAAGAAGTAAAGCCATGGTGTCATGTTGAGCTGTAGGGGACTCAGGTCAACAATTTCTGACATTGCCAGTCAAGCGGAAGACCCAATACTATTATGGGCTACTGGACTCTTTTAGAATATTTTGCTGAGTTTACACTCCTATAATATTCAAATAACATAATGGAACTAAACCAAAAAAGGGGATATATAAATGAATGTCCATTTAGTATCTGTGTATTCAAAATGGTTAGGTTAGATATATAGTTACATTCTCTTAATGAACAGAGGGATTTGTTCTAATAGTGTTTGTAAATAGGATGTCATGTCTGCATCTTGTACAGCAATTAACCACTAGGAAGAATGTATATAATGTGTTAATTACTGAAACTGTCCTACCAATTTGGTTTGAAACTGTCTCATTGCTATTTGTTTCTCAATAAAATCATGGGAAATAAATAAACAAATAAAATACAAAAAAAAGAATGTAAATGTACCCCTCTGGCAACCCCCAGGAAAGGAACAATAACCCTTCTCCTCTGATATCCTCTCTTAAGACAGAACTATATATGTAATTATGTAATTAATCCCCAGAACTACACAAAAAAGACAAAAGATTAAAGTTCAATTTTTAATAATTGTATTAGAAGAATGTGAGATTTTAATGACCTAATTTTTAATCTCTTTGTATAACCTCTATACAAATCTAATCAGATATTTGAAGTTCTGACTATTGAAATACAGGGCCAAATAACCCAGTGGACCTGTGACCTGTGAATGCTGTGGCACTTAGGCAGGCGTAGGAGCCAAGGTTTGATCCCCGGCATGCCACGTCAGCCCTGCCCCGGGGCACGCTGAGATGGCCATTGCAGCTGGGTGGCATTTGTGCCTATAATTCCGGTGCTCAGGAGCCTGAAAACAGGAGGATCACTATGAGTCCAATCTGCATAGTGAGCCCCTGTAGACCCTGTACTAAATACATAAAGAAAAGAAATACATAGTCATTAAAATGAAATATAAATGAATATTATTTAAGGTCTTCCAATATTCATTTCATTTTTCTCCTCCTTTGGGATATTTGTCCCTGTAACCTAAGATATTACATGGTTGAGTGCTGCCACCTGCCCTGAGCTGCAGCTAGAAAAATATTTATGTACTTTGCAAACGCAATTTCTGTGTCTACATTTCCATCTGCTGCAGGAGGGCCAAGACTCTGGCCAGAGGAGCTTGAGTGTTTGATCACTGTAAGCAGTCTGCACTGAACACTGATCCAAAACATCAACTCAGGGGCAGAGCTGGCAAGTAGTGAGACCCAGAGAGATTTCAACAGCTTAATGAGAAACTGAAGCAGGTTGAGATTGGTGGCTCAATGGTAGAGGGTTTGCCTGATGTGAACAAAGCCCCATGTGTGATCCCCTGCACACAAACACACCCACAGACACTTGCAGAAAGTATTTCACAGAGCCCTCAAAGGTAGCAAAACTCCAAAGATATTTTTGATAAAGCTTTACCTGCAGTGTATTTTAGAAGCTGTAGTTGAACTGGCTATAAGCTTCCAGCCAGGTGACTTCAAGAACTTCCTCAAAATCTTTTGTTCCTTGTTGTGGACAACTTTACAAGACTCCCATCCTCTGGATTTCCACTCACTGAGGGATGTATCCAGGGATTTTATTTCTCTTGGGTCCACTTACCCTGTCTTGCCAGGCTAGGGGCCTTATTTTTCTCTTTGATGACCCCTCAGTTTCGGCGGGTGCCTCTCTTCTCCTGTTCACTTGGACTTCGTATTTCAAATCTTCCCTCACAGCGAGATCAGTTTTCAAGTTTGTCCTTCAAGTCCTATACTTGCACAGCAATCATATCCACGCCAATCATAAGAGCTCAATTCTAGGATCTTTGGTAGCTAGGAAGGAGGTCAAGAGTGTGGTTCCTGAAAAACTGACCTAACTCACATAGAAAGACTAGAACTAGAAAAGCTGTAGCAAAGGAGAGAACTAGCAGGTGCAGGAAGAAAAGGAATCCACAGCAGACCAATGACTCCACATTCCATGAAGCTTGTAAAGGGTTCTCATTGAATACTTATTGAGGAGTACGGGTATCAGTAATTAAAGTTGATAGTTGGAGAGGAAGAGGAAGAAGAAATAGGCTTTGCCTTGCTAATACAAGTTCAGGCAAACACTGGAACCTTGCAGTTGTTTTCCCATCTGATCCTTGCCTGAGAAGGAAGACAGCACTGATCTGTGGGTAAAAAGCATCAAACCAAGACTCATTACCCTCTTTCTGCCATGCTCATGTGGAGTATTTGTGGTCATGTAACAGAATGCTGGGAAGGTAGCAAGAAAGGCTCTTCTGGTGCTATGGAAATTTCCTACTGAAACTGTCAATGCACATAAACTAAAGTGAAATGAGTTTTTTCCTATCTAGAGCTTTGACATTATAGCACTTACTTCTCAAGTAAACATTACTTTCAGTGGGTGGAGTAGACAAGAAGTCATTAGCCATCAGCAGGCTAACTTCCTAACTCTTCTCAAAGACATGCCATAGAGACAGATCCTGAACTGGAGGTATGAAGGCTTTTGGCCACTACTGAGTCTAGGTTAGAGTTGGATAGCTTTCTGCATAAGATCTTAAATTTCTTGATGTTCACTGAAGAACCAAAATTAAAATAGAACAACTGTAACTTGTTAACCAACACAAAGGCAATGCTAAGAGAAAACCCTGGATAAATGCAAGAAAATTATTAAAACATGCGCTCTTTCAATGAGGCCCTGGGCCTAGGTGGAGATCTTTACCTTTGTTATCAAAAGACAAAATTACACTAAATTTACCTATAGGTCTCATTGGCTTTTATGTTCAGTTCATGAATCAATTGGAGCAGCCTGCATTCTATGTGGTGACTAGTTAATGTTAGCTTACTTTTGTACTTTTATTTATGATTAAAATGGAGGTGGTTTCTATATTAAGCTGACTTGAGTATACTGGAATCTTTCATTTTCAGGAAAAACTGGCCTGTATATGGATTCATCTGTTTTCTCAGTTTCAGTTGATTATATGGCATTTAGCCAAAGTGACTCCATTTAGACTTGGTCTAGCTTGAGGGGCCTCAATAAGTGCTTAACCCAACACAATGGCCTCCCATAATTTCTCTCCCACATTTTACTTCCAATAAACAAGGTCTGAGCTCCTAGAACTATAGAAATTACCAGATCAGGGATGCTGAACAAACCTAGAATGCTTCAAGTTTATTGATATAAAAACCTTGAGCAGAGGTTGAAAGAAAATGTGAAAAGGAAAATAAGCAGAATTAAAACATTAAGAATATCAGAAGAATTGCTAGCCACAAAATGGAATCATAGAAGGTGAAATCAAAAAACATAAAACAAAAAAATGTGGGCCTCAGGAGGAAGGAACCAGGTATGAAGAGACCATCTTTGCCCCCTAGCTCTCTGGTCCTCAATCTTGATCACATAGTAAAGTCAGCTGAGAACTTTTGAAAATATTGATGCCTTGCTTGCCCCTCAAGATTCCAATTTAATTGGCCTGAAGGCAGAAACAAAGAGGTGATGCTAGCCTTTCTTTTATCCATTCAACCTGTATGGTCATCTCTAAGTGAAGTGACTTTCAAATCAGCACGACTTGCACAATCGAGCCCGCAGCAAGATGCTCTTAACCTTGGTCAAGAAGAGATGTGTAATTACAGTGTCTTCATGCCTTTGTCCAGTCTCGAGTTGTATTTATGGCTTCACTTTGTTTTTAAATTAGCTTAATGAACCACCAAGTTGTTAATAGACTCTGGCAGGATAACTGAAGCAGAAGAACTGACCTAAGAAATCAAGTTCAGTTTACATGAAACTTAATTTGTGAAATATCATTGATGGCCTGTAGGGGGAGCTCTAAGCTCCTCTCCATTTCTGCCCAGGCACCTTGGAGCAAAACACCACTAGCTTCAAATATTTTTGGTTAGTTCAGGTCAAATAGTACCCTATTCCTAAGTTAACAGTTGTCATCATGTGTATGTGGCTTCTCTGGGAGTCTCTTCTTCTTACAAAACAGAATACAGGGTAAGATCTGCATATGAGTTTTTGTTTGGGAGATAGTAGTTTGGCTAGTTTGGTACATATTAGCAAAAAGTTCTTTGCAAAGTATATCAAAACTTCTTGGCATGCTGCACTCAGGAAGGCACCAACCTTACAGCTAAGAAATAGGTATTCGATTGCTTTACTCTGTTTTGCATCACCTTCATCGTCTATCAGGGATTTTTTTCCTCCCTCACTCTGCCCTCCGTCCACCTCCAGATCTCAAAAGAACCCCACAGCGACAGGAACTGTAGGTTAGAATTTAGGCAGCAAAATGCTACTGTAATAACTCTGCCATTTTTACTTGAGGGTTATTGGAAAGAAGGGAGGGAGGCAGAGGGGGACAAAGGGAAGAATAAGAGATGGAGGACTTCTCTTATAATTCAGCCTTGGAAAGCAATTAAGGCACAAATGCCAAGGCTAAACTTAGCTCGAGCAGTAAGAGAAATAGTGCCCACTTTTATCCCATTTGGCCACTATAATGGGTCATAGCTGAGGCCCCATGAAAACAGATTAGAGAAAAGCACAACAAATTTGTTTGATCATAATTATACTTGGCAGAGGAACCTTTGTATTGGAGACTCAAGAAGCCAGGGCGATCTGTTCATTTTTACGCTGAGGTTCAGTGCAGCACAGACAGCCATACACAAGTACAATTGGACAAAAGTGTTCTGAGCCAGTAGAAATAAACAGGAAGGAGAGCCAGTAAGGCCCATCTGTTCAGACTCTTTGTGGCTTCTCCATGCAGTGTTCCTTCCATCTAGATATGGGGCAAGACGTTTTCTGGAATGAGAGGTCTTAAAACCTACAATCAAATAAGGTCTGACTGTAAGCCCTACCATCAAACATTGAATTTCTTTATGGACAACTTTTATGTAAAAAGACAGAAAGATAGACTGATATTTTTAGGGTTTAGGACTGGTTGTAGGGAAAAGGGGTTCTGGTTTCAATATTCTGCCCCCCAAGAAGTCAAAGTTTCTATGACTTTCCTAAAGGGAGAGAAGACGGGGGCAAGAGAAAGTGAAAGAGATGCTTTGCTTCTGAGGTTTTTGAGGCCTTAACTTTGAGGTATCAATTTCTTGGTCCAAATAACATAGATGAAAATGGCGATGTAAAAATATTAGTAAAAGATTCACCAAGCTTTAAGCAAAATTACCATTAACAATTGTTACCCCTACTTGAACTTCTTTAACTCTGTACTATAAACTGGGTGGCTGAAATGACAGAGAGGTAGTCTCATGGTTTTCTGGAGACAGAAATTTCTTCTCACAGTTCAAGATCAAAGTTCCAGCTAGTGTGGTTCCTGGCATTTGTTCTGCTTGCAGGTGGTTTCTCTCTGACCTGTCCTAATGTAGCAGAGAAAAGCACAAATGTGTCTTAAAAAAGCACAAATCTCATCATGAGGACCCCACCCTCATGACTCCTTATAAACTTAATTATCTCCTGAAGGCCACTTCTCAAAATACTCAAAGTACTTGTCACACAGGGGCTAGGGTGTCCACACATGAATTTAGGGGAAGAGGACACAATTCAGTCCATGCCAACCATAAAGGAGAAGCTTTCATAACCTGATCTAAATTCTGATCTTAGAAACACAGGTAAAGTTGGCCCTCTGGGAGGCTGAGATAAGAGGACTGCCTCGAGTTAGAGGCCAGACTGCCATGGTCTTGCTACGTAA
>NW_004524593.1:4085862-4125278 GCF_000260255.1 Octodon degus | reverse complement strand
AAAGAAAGAAAGAAAGAAAGAAAGAAAGAAAGAAAGAAAGAAAGAAAGAAAGAAAGAAAGAAAGGAGATAGGTTGAGACTTTCATCCGTCTCTCACTGTATTGTTCTATTACTCTATCAAGGAAGCATTACTTGCAAAAACCAAAAACAGAAACTTCCCCTATGTATTAGGGAAGACCCTTTGAGGCAGCCATGGCTGTTCAACTCTAATTTTAGCTGCATACCTCCTTCGAAAGGGCACTCAGACATTTAAACACATCCCCTAGTCTTTAGTTCATAACCTTCTGAACAAGAGTTTCAGGATGGCTTATCAATAAATGGTTTCCAAGCGCAGGGTCCTGAGTTCAATCCCTGGTGCTGAAAAAAAAAAAAAATGGTTTCCAAAGAAAAACTTGAGTCACATGGAGGCCTTCGGAAGAAGAGCAAAAGGACGATAATGTTCTTGGAGGCCTGTAACTCTCAAAAGACAACAATGTGCAATATGAAAATCTATCATCTTCTTTTTTGAAATTAGGTATTGTTTCTAATTTCTTATCTATTATTTTTCTATTCTCTTTGAAATAAAATGTTAACAAGTTTAGAAAAATCAGTTCACCCCCACTGGGCCTGGGCCTGTGAGGCTGCTATCCTGAGATGAGCTCAGATCCTCCTCTCGTCTGGGAGAAAGCACCATCCCACACCTCTACTTTCAAAACCACAGAAAGAAACTCTCTTCCCGCAAGACCAAACCCAGTCAAATCGTACCTAGGCACTGTGCCTCGGCTTTCAGCCTAAGTAATTTCACAAAACTCCGAATGCTGTAATGTCGGGGATTCAGGGACCTAGTCTTAGTGGCAACATCGTGGCAGTTTTAAACATCCATCTGCACAAGAAAGAGGAAAAGCTTAGATTTAATTTTATTAATATGCTTAAATAGAATTAACTGGAGGAGAGTTGTACTCAATGACTTCTGACACCAGCTGCCCAGACTTAGGCCAAACTTCACAAAATGAAGGCCTTGTCTCCCAAGACTCCTTGACTTCAAATCCTAGCTGAAAGTGCCACAGTCCCCAGACCTTCCTGCCTTCTAACCAACTGGATGAGGACAAGGAGGTTCCCAGTGCACCTTCAAGTTGTGTAGCCTACTAGAATAATTCAAAGAACTCAGAAGAAAATCACCATATTTATTATTACAGTTCTGTTATGTAAATCAGAACCAGCCAAAGGGAAGATGCATGAGACAAGGGTGAGGATTCCAGATCTGATGCCTCTGTTGTCCTCTTCCATGGCATTAGGGTGGATTATCCTCCTGCCACATCACATGTGACAGCGTGTGGAGATTTACCATTAGAGAAGCTCACCCATGCTTCGGTGTCCAGAGTCCTATTGGGATTTATTACAAAGCCGTCATTAGTGGAATCATTGCCAACCGGGGTGACTTCGACTCCAGGCTCACTCTCCAGAGGTCAGGCCGGTATCACTGTAGCCCAAAGTCACAAGCCTCTAATCACACAGATGACATTTCTGATGTCACTGGCCCCATGTCCTGAGTCACTTCACAAGTATATCACACCCTGTTAAAGTACCAGGACCCACCATGAATAATGAAGTTATTTTCTGGTCTTGCAGGAAATTCCAAGGGGTTAGAGGCTCCTTCCCAGTAAGGAGGCAAGAGCAGGCAGATGCTTTATTACACAGTAAGCCCTCTGGTTTTCTCTGTTCTTCTCATGTGCCTATCACTCAGGCTGCGGACAAGAAGATTTTAGCTCCATGTTCCAATATTTTTGAACATCACTATCACTATCAACATTTTACCATAAGTTCCAGTGTTTCCAATATAAATATTGTAGTGGGGTAGGTTCCTAAAAAATAGGGGATGAAGCAAAGGATTAATATGCAATATAACAACCATTTTTGAATTCCTATCATCTTATTTTTGGAAATCGTGTATTATTTCTAATGGTTTCATTATTTTTTATTCTCTTTAAAATAAAAAATCCTAAAAAAGGAGAAATTCATATATGCTACATACATGTACCACCATGCACATGTAAATATTATGTACTGCATACATGTACTAATAAAACATTTTAAAAATAAGGACCAAAATAGATTGACACATTACTACAGTGCAACTCAATAATTAGTTGTGGAGGCAGTCCATCACCATTACGTGGAAGCAAGGCATCTCTGCACATCCAGTTGATACCAAGCATACGCTCCTACCCTGCAGCCACAGAAGCCAGCATGTCTGCAAAATGAAAAGGCATTATTGCAGTCAGTGGATAAAGAGACTAAGAGCTAAAAGGCAGCTCTCATCTGTCTCCCTGATCAGTGAGGAGCAGAAGAATTAATAGGAAAGGAGAGAGGGGCAGTTGTTTGCTAATGAGGTGGTGAGAAGGGGGTGTGTTAAAGTTCTTTTATGTAAGTACGGAGGGTTAGTGTGCCACTTCCCGAGCCCCGCGTCTTGTGGTGTCCTGAGCACATGATGGTTATTGACCAGATGCCCTGACCTCTCCGATAGGTATGTTCTTAAAAAGCTGGTAGTATCAAGCAGTCCTTGAGAGGAGTTTGGAGGTTTTCTCTGAAAGAAAATATAATAACTTGACTTATTGAAGGAATTTACGTCTGGATGTAGCCAGGCCTTAGTTAATTCCACATCCTACTTTAATGTAACCCCCAAGTTACCACAGGAGTTCCCATAGAGCAGTGTCCTTCATAGGTCCCTCTTCATAGCACATTTTACATTGCCTTTCTGCATGAACAAATGGAGAAGTCATTGTTCACCTCCTTTAAGTCAGTGAAGAGCTTAGTGTGGAGTCTTTTACAGCCTCCCAGAGACCATGGCCCAGTCTTCAGGGCGTGGCCACCTCAGTGTTGCTGTCCCTGGGCCTTCACCAGGAGATTCCACAGTTCTATGAAACCAGCTGAGTCAGGGGTACAGCAAACATGGTAACACCAGTGGTTTCCACATTCATTTAAAAATATTTAAAATATTTTGTTATTATCTTATCATATTTCCCTTCATATAGTATACTGTTTTAAAGGTCGTTTTACTTTATTTCTTATGACTATAGAATTCTGATTAAAAAAAATTCTTCTAGGCTAAATTACAACTAAAATTGTCAGTAGCGCACAATGCATTCAGTAATGTGTAGAAATATAACTTCTTTGGAATTTACCAACCTTGCTGGATAGAACTTATATAAAGACAAAATTTATTTCTTTTTAGATAAACAATACTTCATGCAATGACAACACAAGGCTCCCCATAAATTCGTGAATTATGTCTTCATAAACTAAACTGAGATACCATGCTCATATAAATACGCAGGAGTTGAAGAAATTTTAGCTATTGTAAATTATGGCAATTTACTCAATGGTTGGGATTCTTTCAGAGTTATGCATAGAAATCAGATAAGCTATCATCAGAAATTATTTTAATATCCAGCACTTAACAATTCAATTTGATCCTCCTGCAATTTTGGTGAAAGTGAAAAAATGGAAACCACCTAACTCACTCAAAACAATCGCTCTCCAGTGATTACAGTTATTCACTTTCTCAGTTTCTATGAAGCGAATCTGAAAGGGTTTCAATGATGCTTAGCAAATGATAGCAAGGTAAGAGCTTTTGCTCTTTCATAGAGAGTCACATCCTTTGGTTTGTGACCTACAGCTGGGCCGGTAGTATCAAGTAGCAAGATGTAGCAAGTAGGAGCAAGAAGTAGAGACTCTGTGCCTCTGAGTGGGTCTAGTCATTGGATAGGTGACTGCAGGAAAGACTGTAGCCCTGGGAAGCGCAGACCTCCTCAACAGAGGCATTACCAGACATAGGGCTGCAAGCTGCCACTATTCCAAGCAACTGGTGAAATTGTACCTTTGGGTGAAGGAAAAACGTAGGTGCCACATCAAAGCAACCACTATAAAATTATCGTGCATTCTTATATTTATATATAAAGTAATGGACCTAAACAGACATTTCTCAAAAGAAACCTACAACTGGCCACAGATAGAAGAAAGAAATGACCAATAGCACTAATCATTAAGAAATCAGAAGGACAGTGAGCTACCATCTTACTCCAGTAAGAGTGGTTATTATTAAAAAGATGAAAGATAATGAGTGCTGGCTAGGATGTGAAGAAAATTAACTTTCAAATACTTTTGGTAGGGAAATAAATTAGTGCAGTCATTATGGGAACATTTAGAAAGTTCTTCAAAAAATTAAAAACATAACTACCATAAGATTCAGAATTCAGAGATCTCACTACTGGATGTATATCCAAAGGAAATGCAATAAATATAACAAAGAAATGTCTAGGCCAAGCATGGTGGCACACATTTGTAATTCTACCACTCAGAAGGTTGAGCCAGGAAAATTGTTGTGAGTTTGAAGCCAGCCTGGGCTACAAAGTGAGCTCAAGACCAGCCTGAACTGTATAGCAAGACCTTGTCTCAAAAAGACAAAGAAAAGAAATAAAAGAAAATGTATATACTCTCATCTAACACAGCTCTGCTCACAATAGCTAAGGAATGAAATGACCCAACTGCCCATCAATTGAGAATGGATAAAGAAAATGTGGTGCATACCCATAATAGAGTATCATCCAACCATTGGAAAAGATGAGGTCCTGTCACTTGAATTAACATGGATAGACCTGGAGGTTCGAATGTGACCTGAGACAACTCAGGCATAGAAAGACAAATACAGGCTGGGGAGATGGCTCAGTGGAATAAGCACTTCCCTGGCAAGTGCAAGGGCCTAAATTCAATCCCCGGTTCTGCCAAAATAAAAATAAAAATTAAAAAAAAAGAAAGACAAATACCACATAATATCACTGACCTGTGGAATCTAAAGAAGTCACTCTCAAAGAAGTCAACAGTAGAATAGTAGCTACCAGAGGCTGGGTAGAGTGAAGCAAAGGAAGGGACAAGAAAAGGCTTATTAACAGGTAATAAGTCATGAATTAACTAGGATAAATACATGTTAGTGTTCTGCGGCATGGCAAGGTACATATAGACAATGATAACATATTGTGTATTTCCAAAGAGTTAGAAAAAAAGATTTTGGAATATGTTCACTACAAAAAAAAAAAACTAAAAGCATTTGAGGCAATAGAAATGTCTGCCTTAATTTCAATACTATGCCAGGTATAGATATATTGAACACAGGATGTCATATAAATAAATATAATTCTTATGTCAATTTAAAAGGTCAAATGAAGTTTAAAAAAATAAATCGAAACACTTAATAGTTAATCTTACATTTAAATATATTTTCTTCTGAATCTTGAGGCTGAACAATCAGCAGAAGCTAGTTATGTAACATGTCTGCTATAAGCTGGCCTTGGTTGCACAGACCTGTATCATCTAGTCAGGATGAGGCAGGAGGATTGCAAATTCAAGCCCAGGTTAGACAACTTAACAACACCCTATCTCAAAAATGCGCTAAATTAATAAAAAGGGCAGGTAATGCTGCTCAGTATACAGCCCTACCATCAGTCCATCCCCAGTACCACAAAAGGAAGACAAAAGTCTGCTATATAATCTAGTAAAGAAAGCAATTCTTCATTGTTAAACCAATGAGTCAAATCAGACATATCTCTGACATCGTTTTTTCATTTTTTAAAAAAGCATGTTAATATTCATCCTTGTAACAATATCTCACTTGTGAATTATAATTCTGAGAAGGAGAAAGAGATAGAGGGGGTACTGAAACTTGTCATAAATTTATGGCTAAGTGCATTAGACCAACCTCTCTCCCTGGTTCTTTCTAAAACTCTACAGAACTCACATGACTTTCTCTCAGAGTTGTTATATTTAGTGACATTCATTGTTACAGGGAAAATAAAGAAAATTACCAAGTGATAATTGTCATTACTCCCTGGGCCACTCCACAGCAAGTTTAAATTCAAGGCAAAACTTCCCATTTCTATGGCATGCTTCATTTCTAATGAAAATATGGGTAAATAAACATCAAAAAAAAAACCTTCACGGTGACTTCCCTGGTAACAACTATGTCAAACAGTCTTTTGGGAAAGGTACTGTAGTAAGGTTCAGGATAAGTGAGAGGAAGAGGCCAGTTGTACAAGAGTGCTGAGGAAGGAGTCCAGAATGTTCCTAGACCCAGCTGATAAAATGTCATGTTTATAGCAGTGCAATTTGTCATACTAAATCCTGGAAACAACCCAGATGCCCTTCAACTGAAGAACAGATAAATAAAATGTGTTATTTTTACACAATGGAATGTTATTTAGCTATAAAATGGGATAAATTTGAGGTTTTTGTTAGTAAATGGATGCAACTACAGAACATATTCTTTTTTAATATTAATGTTATTGAGAAAGAAATAACAATGAGACAGTTTCAAAACAGGTTAGTAAGACAGTTACAATAATTAATAAATTTCATATTGTTGTTTTCATAGTAGTTATTCATACTCTTAAGTGAAATAAATCAGACCCACATGTGCAAACCTCCTATTGTCTCCATAGTGTGAGAACCTGAAAGAGAAAAGTGGGATCTGAAGGATACAATAGATGATGGGAAAAGGGAATGAACTTATTCAAAAGGAAAATGTTACTGAGTTGAGGAGAAGGACAGGAAAGGGAGTTGGGGAAAGAGATTTATCTATGTATGTAAGCAGGATGATTTGGACAACTGTACTGTCCATTTCTGCTGGTCTATGGAAAGAAGTAATTGATGCTTTAATATGTTTTGTCTCCTCTTTTAATTATACTTTTTCTCTTCTTAATTACTTATACATTTCTTTTTTTCTTCTTCCAATTGAACATGCATATATCTGATAATACGAATAACTGATTGGAAGACAACACTATGTATTATAATAAATACTGTGAAATTCATATTACTTTGTTAAGTGAAATTCTGTATCACTTGTAATTTTTTCTGTTTTAATTCTAATTTGTACTCTCTTTGAAAAATAAAAACATTAAAAAGAATAAATGCAACTCTAAGAAAAATGTCAAGGCTTAAGTTTTTAAAAATACATATTTGTAAGTTGAGGGCCCAGAAAAGTGTATCATTGAAAGGCCTTACGACTACTCCTTACCCTCAGAAGTATACGGAATTTATAGGCTGTCGGTTCCTCAGGGAGGAAAGTTAGCTGATATCTGTGAAATCGATAAGATTTTACCAGATTAAGTGAGTTAGAGGAAGTCCTAACAGGATACTTTCTATGATCAGACCTGAGACAGCAGATGGCGCATTTAATAGAAGCAGATTGCATCAGCGGCCACAGACATGAGTGGGAGCTTTTAAATAAAAACTGTTGTTTTAGTCCCTTTGGCAATCATTTCCACACAGAGAACGTGCTCCTATTTTCTTCTTACCTGAATGAGTCTGCCCACTCACTCTACCCAAACCATTTCACTCACCAGAGGACAGCTGAACACCAACCAAATGACTGTCTCCTGTCTCCAACTTTTCATTTGCATTCCAAAGGGAATGAGACTCTTTTCCACTAAAGAAAAACTATACATGGTTTTGTTTATTCCTATTTCATTATTTTACTTTGCCCTGTCATAATAGCTTCCTAGCTGGCCTTTCCAGCTCAACACCATCTCTTTTACTCCATCCTCCCATCCCAAAGTGATTTTTTGGGATGGCAAATACATAATCATGAATCTATCCTCCTCTTAATTTTAATGGACTATTGCCTGTAGGATAATATAAAAGCTGCCAAGCCTGGTTTAAAGCCTTCTGCTAACCTGTCTAGCTTTATCTCTCCTGTATTTTTCTCCCTTCTCCACTCTCCAGTAAAATACTAAACTTTTATTGCTTCTCCAGTGCCCAAATAGTTTATCATACCTATAGGATTTTGCACATGTGTGTTTCAATAGACTTCACTTACTCTGCTTGTTCTTCCAAAAAACTCGTAATTACATTTCAAGGACCAATGCAAGTATTACCTCCTACTTAAATTCTCCTGTGAGCCCCAGCACACTGACTAGCTTTTTCCTTATACTACAAGAAAACTTTTTCGCAGTTTTTGTATCACATAAAGGCAATATCTCACCCAATCATTTTGTATTTTTAGTGCCTACTAATGCCTGACAAATAGTAGGTCTTTGTAAAAGCTAGTTTTCTATTGCTGTGACGAAACATCTGAGCTAATCAAATTATAAAAAGCAAAGGTTTGTGTGAGCTCTTGGTTTTAGAGGTTTCAGTCTATGGTAGTTTTTCAGTCTATGGTAGCTCAGTTGCTTTTGTGTATCTGATGAGGTGGCACATCATAGTGTGAATGTAGAGCAGAAGAAACTACTCACCTCTTGGCAGTAGGATGAACACCAGGAACAGGGTCCCAGAACCTCCTCCAAGGTGCACCAGGGGCCTAACTTCCTCACACTAGTCCCATCTCCTAAATGGCCCACTACTTCCCAACAGTTCCCTTGCTGGAGCCCCTTCAACACACAGGCATCTGGAAGACATTCCGTATCAAACTATGGCAATATTAATGATTGCTGAGTTGATAAAACAGAATAATAAGACCATCATAGTAGAATATAAAGCCCACCTTCTGAAAGTGAAAACTATATTAAAGCAGATGTGCAATGAAAATAATGAATGGAAAGAGTATGCTTGAGTACAAGCAGCACAGAAGGATATTATCTAACTCGACCTATGACAGTGGAGAATGATTCTTAAAGCAGGTGGTACATATAGTGAGTATTTGATGGATTAGTGACTTGGCTCATTGGATGATGAGTAAAGGATATTTAAAAAAAAAAACAGGAAAAGTTTTTGCAACAATCCAGCCTAAGTAAATGGGAAAAAAAAACAAAAAAACAAGTCAGACATGCATATTTCACCAGGAAAACACAGTCCAACTTTGAGGAGAAATAGAAAGCCTCCCACCAAGTAAGAGTTCTGGTTGAGCATATCAAAGGAGGATGAACAACTGCTTGTCTGGCTTCTAAAGTATGTGGAATACATGAACTTAAATCCTTTATTCAGACTCTTATTATCACACTTCTTTTCAGACCCTACTCAGATATCTTCCTGTAGGAGGCTTTCCTAGTCACCCATTCATGTTGCACCAAGTTCCTTCCTTTGTGTTGCCTGTGCATTCCTCCAGCACAGCAATGCCTTTAGGGCATTCATGTAATTCAGTTGTGTGTGATCCTCCCTTTTCTAGACTTTGGTTTCCTTGAAAATTATATAACAGTAGGTCCATCCAGTTGTAGAAATAAAATGTGAGGTGTGATCAAAAAATACAGCAAATGTTTAAATTTTTCAAAATTTCTTACAGTGAAGGGCACATTAGCATTAATTCCCCACAGAATTTTCCCCTTCCCACCATTCTTGCCATTTTCTGAAGAAGTTCTGAACGTCCTCTTTTGTGTCTCTAGTGGTGTTGTAGTGACTCTCTTGATGTCCTGAGTTGATTCAAGAGTTTACTTTTCTTGGTCATTTTGAGTTTAGGAAAGAATCAGAAATTGTGCAGTGTCAAATCTAGTGAATTAGGGCTGAGGAGATGGCTCAGTGGAATAAGCGCTTGCCTGGCAAGTGTAAGGTTCTGAGTTCAATCCCTGGTTCCATCAAAAAAAAAAAAAAATCTAGTGACTAAGATGGATGGGGGCACAACATACTGTTTTTCCAAGTCTACCTTTTCTTTAGATAGTATTCAACATCAGCATTCACTGTATATTTCATTGCACCTCATCAAGATACTCACAAAAGAGACTGCCAGAACTGCTTCACAATATGGAAAGAATGGGGCTGGGGAGATAGCTCAGTAGAATAAGTGCTTGCCTGGCAAGCACAGGGTCCTGAGTTCAATCCCCAGTACCACAAAAAAAAATCACAATATGGAAAGAATGATGGGATAACTGTTGAAACAAGGAATTTTTTTTGTCTTTTTTTTTAATGTATTTGTTACAGGGTCTCACTACGCAGCTCCGACTCGCTGTGATCCTCTGTAATCCAGCACTGGGATTACATACGTGCACCACCATGCCCAGACTCGGTGGCCAGTTCAGTGCAGCCAGAGGAGGGGCTGGTATGGCACACGGGACCTGGGATTGAAGCAGGTACTGGGGGAGTATTTTAATGGGGGATTAATAGTAATGTATTTCTTACTGTAATTTTTTAAAAACTTAAACATTCCCTGTATATTTTCATAACATGTTATCCATTGTATTGTATGTTTAACTACTTTGTGGAATATTGATTTAATTAGTGGGATTTTGGTTTTGCTTTGCTTTGTATTTTAACATTTTATTCAAGAGAGTTGCTCTAAATGTTTGTAAAACATCAATCCATTATTACTTTTTTAACATTATAAAATTTAACTTGAAGTTAAATTATGAAGAAGAAACAAATTATATGTAATGGGACTGATCATAGTTCAGCAGTATAGTGAATTGCAAACTGAAAAACCCACCATCACTTAAAACTACCAAGCAACCAATCTACCAGGCATGTCTATGTTTCATTGTCCTCTAGCAGATATTTCTTGAAAATATACATTTTTCAAAGAATCAGCCATTACAAACAGAGATAATCCTTTAAACAATAAAATTCAGTGTCTGAATTCTCAGGACTCATAAACCAACTAGAAATGTCTGGCTGTCCGCTAGCCACATCACACTCAAATCGTTTCACACCCCAAGTGATGATCCATGGCTAACACCAGGAGGCAAATCCCATTCCAAGAGTTTCTAAAAATTACCATGATCTTATTGCTGAATTGTACAGAATACATTTTCTTTGGCAACTTTATCAATTAACACTATGGGATAAATTTAAGGGTTTGATTAGCTTAGAATTTCAAAATTTCATAATTATTTAAATGTCACTTCCATTTGATGTTAAAATAGAAAAGCCTCCTATCATATCTAATATAATAACCAAAAAGATTTACCAAAAAAAATTGTCCCTACTAAAAGCTGTCCAGTTGTAGATAGAAATATACAATTTAATTTAATTTTACCAAGTGAAAATATTATAATGTTAGCTCCAATTCTCCATCACATCTTCTGTAATAAAGGACAAAAAGTAAATGTTGTGAGTAATATATGTCAAATTTTCTGGAAAGCTGTTTGTTTCATAATTTCAAAATAAGCCAAAATTTGCCAAAAATCACTACAAATTATTACTATAGTATTTTAAAACTTACCCATTAAACTATTAATTTTAAATGCTCCACGCAGAAATACTATTTTGTTTTCTTTTTTGTGTATTTGGTTGTTGCAGGGTCTCACTATGCAGCTGGACTCATGGTGATCCTCCTGTTTTCATCCTCCCAGCACTGGGATTACAGGTGTGCACCACTCCACCCTGACTCTGGCTGGCTCCTGGGAGGAGGGCTGGTGTGACACGTGGTGCAGGGGATCAAACCTTGGTCCCTGCACTTGCCTAAGCTTGCCTAAGGAGGTACTTTAGTCTGCTGAGCTATTGCACCGGCCCCAGTAAAACTATTTTGAAGGCTTGGCACAATATCTAAGAAACTTGAACAGAAAGTTCAAGCCCAGAAGTTTAAGAAATCTTTTCTATATGTAACAAAATTACCAACTTCAATGGCTTCCACTAAAAAGTATCACTACAAAACTCACAAAAAGTAAATTAAAATATGTATGGCAGAATATGCAATCCAAAGCATGGTCACATAACACAGTAAATGATAAAGATCAGGCAGAAAAAGTTCAAATAAGCACATATGAGAACAGGTGTGTGCAATTTTTCATGAATAAGAAATTATTCATTGGAACATTTCATGTACAGCTTGTTTACAATTTAAAACAAGAATAATTGAAAACATTTCTAGTAAAAGCCAAAATAAAACTGTCTTACAAATAACAGTCTTACAAACTGATCTGTCTCCGGAGGTACTATTCTAAGAAATGTCCTCTTCCTGCTCAATCATTTCTCTCTTAACTGAAAACACATCTGCCAGCATGAGTTTTGGAATAACAAGCATTCTCCACTTGGGGCAGGCTCTGTTTCAAGGTATACAGCTTCTTAGAAGCCTCTGGGTTGCCAATGAATGAGAACCCATCCTTAACCTGATGTAAAAACTGGCTGACTTCAGAGAGCGAGTCAGTGTCCCCATTCCCCACACTGTTAATACACACCCGCACCAATTCTCCAGTTAAATAAGTCACTTCTGGGAGGTAGTCAACAGCTGTGACTCTCAGGCTCCAAGTGAACAGCTGCTTATCCTGCACACCACAGGAGGGAGTCTTATTTTCTTTTCCACTGTCTTCTGTTGTGAATGTTAAGTGTTAATTAATTTCATCCATGCTGATTATGATCATGTTTTGATGAAGTGCTGAAAGAGACAGTGGCCACATATCCCTGTAATCCTGTCATAATGGCTCTGGGGAAGTGATGGATGTCTTCTCCTGACAGCTCTTGGGCTACCTGTAATATTTTTTGTCTAATGCCATCTAATTTAATTTCTGATTTGCGCAACATTTCTTCCATACCAGGTGCACTTGTAATCCTATGGAGGAGAAAAATTGTCCTTCTATTTTCAATAGTTATATCCCAGCTGAGCTTCACAAGTCTCTCGTATTTGTCATGCCTCGCATCCAGCTCCTGCTGATAGGATTTGAGGGCCAACATCACAGGAGAAGATGAATAAACATCTTTCCCCTCTCTTCTTTGGTTATGGGGGAAGTTGTTACACTTCCTCTTCCTGAACCCTCCTTACCTTTCTTTGCTGTTCATGTCGGGACAGCCTTCACTGAAATGCTTGGGCAATTAATAATTAGTGGGATTTTGTACCAGTCATTTATTGCTGCATAATAAATTACCTCAAAACTTAGTGACTTCAAACTAAGAACCTGTTCAGACATGCTTTTTGTGAGTCAAGAATTGTCTGGGTGGTTCTGCCTCAGGGTCTCTCGGGAAGTTGTTGCCCAGCTCTCACCTAGGGCTGCAGTCATGCAAAGGTGGACTGGGGCTGAGTGATCTTCCAGAATCTTCCATCACGCTGCCAGTGCAATAGAATCTAATGTTCCAAAATGAGCCAGAAGGCAACAAAACTTTAAGGACAGACAGACAGAGGAAGGGACAGTAAGGGAGGGGAGGAGAGGGGACAAGAGGAGAGAGACGGGAGGGGAGGGCAAGGCAAAGAAAGAAGGAAGGAGTGTTTCTATAACAAAAAAAAAAAAAAATTAAGGGACAGCAAGTTTCTCGTATAAAATCATAGAGGCCATAAAAAAGTGGGAAGATGTTTTATTTTAAAGTACTTAAAGAAAGCAACTATATCCAAAAAGCCATTCTTCAAAAATGAAGAAGAAACAAAGATACACTCAGATTCAGGAACACTGAAAGGATGTGTCTCTAGCAGACTCTACCTTAAATAATGGCTTAAAAATTCTACAAACTAAAAAACATTTTATTTTTTAAAATTTATTTATTTATTTATTTATTTATTTATTTGGTACAGGGTCTTGCTACACAGCTCAGACTCATAGTGATCCTCCTGTCTCAGCCTCCCCAGTGCTGGGATCACAAGCGTGTGCCACCACACCCAGTTTCAGCAGCCAGCTCTGAGCAGTACTGGGAATCAAACCCAGGTCCTTGGGCTTGCCAGGCAGGCACTTAGACTGCCGAACAACCTCTCCAGGCCCCAAAAAATGCTTTTAAATAAATAAATTTTTAAATAAATAAATAAAAGAAGGGACAGAAGGCTACACACCTGGAAAAAAATACCATTTGAATTAGCATAAATAACAGCAATTGCAACAAACCATTTTACACGTCATGAAGTTCTTTAATCATATTTTATAGTTAATGTAAAAGTTGTAATACTATCCTGGTATGGCAGTCAATATATGTACATATTTACAACACTAATGCTAAGGAAACAAAGTGTCTAAGAAAACCAAAAATCTACACCTGGATGACCACTGAAACTGGTAAAACTTTTAAAAATGGAAAAAAAACTAAAATTTACACTTAGGTACCATTAAATGTGGTAAACCTTCAATACCAGTATACTAAAATAAGTTGCATGTATTAGAATAACCACTAAAAAAAACCATAGAAGTGATATAATCAAAAACGTTATAAATAAATCAAAATGAAACTCTCAGAAAATATGTAGAGCAAGAAGTGAAGAAGATCAAGAAACAGAAGGAATAAACAGAAAACAATACAATGGCAGATTTGCACTAATTAAGAGATTGGCAAAGAGGACTTTAAAGACATGACCCCCATGTACTACATATGCCTACAAGAACCTAAATTCAAACATAACAAACTGGGAAGAGGTATATCATATAAGTGACCATGGGTAACTATACTAAGATGGGTGAAGTAGAATCAGGGTGAAGAGGCATACAACCATGAAACGATGCCCCTGCTGTGCTTAAGAGCTTTAAGCAGTATTGATAAGGGCTATAGTTGTAAATATGTTAAAGAAGTCAGTTCATGTCATCAATGATATTATATCACCTCGGGCATTCAGAATATAATATTTAATCCCCACATTATAAAAATACATTTTTATCAAATGATAATATGTATATGTATTTTACAAGGGTGAATAAATTAATTTTACATGCATTTACAATTTTATTTAAAATAACCTTGAAAATTTTAAAAATAAAGGATAACTAAGGAATACATGGGTGCAAGAGGCAAATGAAATAAAAATGGCACCATACTGTGGTATGAGCAAAGGGACATAGTCTGACATACATTTTCTCAGGGTTAGCATGCCTGGTTGCTGAGGACAGACTGGAGGATCTGTCAAAGGAAGAAGCCAGAGTGATCATCCAGGAAGCTACTGCAAGAGTCACTAAGAGGGACTGGCAAGATAGCTCAGCCACCAAAGTGCTGCTTAGGCAAGAGCAGGGACTGCAGTTCAATCCCGGCACCACATGCTGTGCCAGCCAGAGTCTGGATGCAGTGGCACAGGCCTGTAATCCCAGCGATGGGGAAGCTGAAAACAGGAGGATCACTGTGAGTCTGAGCTGCGTAGTGAGAACACGTAACAACCAAATACATTTAAGAAAGAGAGAGAGACAGACAGAGACAGAGAGAGAGAGAGAGAGAGAGAGAGAGAGAGAGAATTAAGGAATCATGGTGTTTCAAACCCAGATGGTAGCAGAGGTGCTAAGAGATGAGATGATGGATGGACATACTTGAAAGTGAATGTGGCTGGATTTGCCAAGCAGGTGCGTAGTATGTAAGAAAAGGAGAAATCAAGAATGCTCCCAATATTGTTTCACTGGCACTGCTGAAAAAGCAGAACTGTCATATGAGAAAAAGTAGATTGAGGGGGCAGACACTTAGGAGTTCAGTTGGAGGCTTTTGTGTTTGAGATGTCTGTTATACTTCAAAGTAAAAATGAGTAAGAGCTAGACCCTCAAGTGCAGGAAAGAGGTCAAGGCTGGAGCTCTAACCAAGAAGCATTAGCATAAGATGCTGCTTGAGCCCTAAGTCTGGATAAGTTCAGCTAGACAGTGTCTGTAAATAAAAAAATGAAGAAACCCCAAGCCTAAGCCCTGGTGCTCTCAGATGCTTAGGAGTGAGGGAGTCGAGAAGGAAGTACGGTCTACATCTGAAAGGAAGGATGAGGAACAGAAAATTGAATAAAGGAGAGAAAGTATGAAAGAGCCATCCAGATGTGTGGGAGATAAAATATACTAGGAAAATATATTATATTATTGGGCAACATAATACTTAAAATAAGTAATTGTTAATTTGAATTGAGACCAGCCAGCATGGTTGTGTAACTTTTCTAACTACATAGAGCTGTACAGGGGTAGACAAAGAGTTATGTAGGGGTATGGTTAAATCAAGCAAATGACAAAGTAACAAGAGAGTTGATAAAACAGAAAGAGGCCAGAGAGATAACTCAGCAAACTAAGTGCCTGCTTTGGCAAGCATAAGGACCAGGGTTGATCTCGGGTCCCAAATGCCGTGCTGGCCCCACCCCTGGGGTATGCTGAGCCAATGATAGAGTCCAGGTGTGGTGGTGCACACCTATAATCCCAGCTCTGGGGAGGCTGAAAACATGAGGATCACCATGAGTCTGATCTGTGTAGTGAGACCCTGTACCACATACACAAATGAAAAGGAAAAAAAAAATGCAGAAAGAGAAATATAACACAAAAAAAAAAATTTAAATGCAACTATGACAGCATAGTATAAAGCTACAATCCATTTTAAAAAGAACATGGTAGCAGTGGCAGATTACAGATTTGCCAAAGGAGCAGAATTGAACTTTCAGAAATAAAGGGCCGGACAAATAGCTCAGCAGATTAAAGTGCCTGCAAGCAGGCGCAGGTGTCAGGGGTTCAATCCCCAGGCCTGCCATTCCAGCCCCACCACCAGGGTGCACTGAAATGGCAATTGAGACTGGGCATGGTGGCATGTACCTGTAATCCCAGCTCTTGGGAGGCTGTAAACAGGTGGACCGCTACAAGTCCGATCTAGTAGTGAGACCCTGAACACCCTGTAGACCATTCCCTAAAATACAAAAAAAAAAAAAAAAAGAAAGAAAGAAAGAAAGAAAGAAAGAAAGAAAGAAAGAAAGAAAGGAAGGAAGAAAGGTATATAAAAATGTAGTATATAGCAGCATTTCTAATCATTAGGCATCAGGATGATAGCTATCCAATCGGTAAAGTACAGCTGATAGATCATCATGCATACTAAAACATATTCCAGAAGAATTAAATATTTTTAAATTATAGGATAATGACTCTAAAAGAAAAAACAATTTTTGTGACTGGCTCAGCCCACCCTGGGGGCAGGGCTGGCATGGCATGTGGCACCAGGGATTGAACTGTGGTCCCTACACACTTGTCTAAGCTTGCCTAAGCCGGCACTTTAGACCACTGAGCTATCTCACTGGCCTCTCTAAAAGAAAAATTTTAATGAATGTGTATATAATGTTAGTATGAGGTATTGTCAGGATTCCCCAGAGAAACAGGCAATAGGTAGATGGAAATATAGATGTAGGCCAGGGATACAGCTCAATGGTATAAGCATTTCCCTGGCAAGTACAAGGAATTGAGTTCAATCTCCAGTACGAAAAATATATAGCTATAGATATACATATACATATATATATATATATATATATATACATATAGATTTGTGAGAACAGATTTGTTAGAAGAACTGGCTCATGTTACTAAAAAGGTTAAATCCATAACAGGACCATCTATGAGCTGGAGACCCTGGACATCAGTAGAATGGTTCAATTCAACTAAAAAAACCTCAGAACCAGGGAAATAATAGTGTGATTCTCAGTCCAAGACCAAAGGCCTCAGACCTCAGCAGTCACTGGTATAAAGTAAGGAGTGCAAAAGCTGAAAATCTGGATTTCTAATGTCTAAAGTCAGGCAAAAAGGTATCCCAGATCTGAGAAGAGAGAGACAAAATAAATGGGGATATATCTAGATGCATGGGTTGTGAATAATTGCGTTTGCTTCTTTAAGCCTTATTGCATTTTACAAATTTTCTACAAGAGATATGTATTTTCTTTAGTTTTTTATAATTTTTATTATTTCTAATCATAGAAAAGATATATAGTTAATGTAGTAAAATAATGTATAGATATACAAAGGTAAGGTTACCTTCATCCACCACCTCCTCTGACTCTTCCAATTCACATATTGGTGCCCATCCAATTAATAGTCTAGATCATCCTCTTAACATCTTTATATCCATTCTCTCATACACATACACAGTTTTAGTACTTTTCTTTTCGAAATAGAATCATATTGTTAAACACACATTTTTCAAAGACTTGCTTTTTCCACTGTCCAAATCAATAAAAATCTAAGTCATTCATATTAAGAATTATATAGATAGATTCCAGCCAGTGCCCAGGCTCTGGGGGAGAACCACCCACCCACCTACCAGAACCTCCTCCATCAGACAGGCCTGGTGTGGATCCCTGAAGCAGAATTCCCTGAAGAGGGGATAGGGGTGAGACCAGCTAATCCAGGGGCAAAACATCTTGCCAGAAGGGCACAGCAGGTTCACTTCCACAGGTTGAAGAAGAAGAAGAGCAGAGAAACCAGACTCAAGCCCCGCCCACCTGGACAAGTTCGAACTTGGTGGATACTGGACCTGGTTAGCTGAGACACTTTGCTAGACCAGATCTATGAAAGCATCCTCTGTCTTTCTCTCTTGATTGAGAGAAGGGTCAACGGGTAACCAAAGTAAACTAGTCTGTCGGGAAGACTCCAGGTACATCAAGGAAAGGGGATCAGACAGAACTTAGGGGAACTAATTTAAATACAAATTCACAATTTAATATCTTCTTAGCTATACAGTCATAATATTTGCTTTTATGATCTAAAATACAAACCCATTAGTTACAAAGGTTTTTCAACTGCTAAATCCCATTACCCATTATTAGTGTTGCTAATTGTAATTCTGTAAATGCAAAACTGAAACTGCCTTAACCACATAATCTCTCTTGGGTAAGAATTTCGGTAGGTGCTAAGGTAATAACTGAACCAAAGATCTACACCAAAGGTCAGAGGACAGTGCTACACAAAATGACAAAGAAAAGGAGCAAAATCCATTCTCAGGCCCCAAGCCCACCCAGAACAAATGCAGGAGACACTAGCATAGAGCAAATTGGAAATCACACACACCTGAAATCTCCGAAATAATAGTATCTGAAGTAAAGAAACAACTGAAAAAAGGTATAAAGGAAATCAGATAAGAAATAATATCTGCAATAAAAAAGGATAACTATAGTGAAAGAATTACTAAGTGCTTCTAAAAAAGACATTGATAAAAAAATAGAGAAGAATAGAAAACTGATGGAATCCTTGAATGAGCAGTATAGGAAAGAAATAGAATGCATGAAGCAGATTCAAAGAGCTATACAGGAAATTAAAACCTCAATCACGAGCTTGCAAAACTGTTTGAATAAAAGTGAAGATAAACATTCAGACCTTGACAACACCATTGCAGCTAGTGAAAAGGTAAGAAAAGATCTCTTAAAAACAAATAAGATGCAGGAAAAATAATTCAACATCTTCAAGACAATGCAAAGATGAACAATGTAAGACTAATAGGCATTAGTGAGAAATAAGGAGCCAATACAAATAATATAAAAAGAATATGGGCAGAAATAATAGCAGAAAACTTCCCAAATATGGAGAAAAATCTGACATTCAGGTAACCAAAGCATACAGAACTCCAAATAATATCAACCCAATTAAAACCATACCCAGACGTATAAAAATCAAGATCCCAGAAATTCAACACAAGAACAATATGCTAAAAACTGCTAGAGAAAAGAAATAGATCATATTTAAAGGAAAATCCATAAAAATAATGGCAGGTTTCTCTTCACAAACCATGAAGTCAAGAAGAACATGGAGCAAAGTACTGTAAGTCTTGCAAGAAAACAAATTTCAACCCAGACTGATAAACTCTACAACAACTAAAGAATTTCATGATGATAAAAACAACCCTACACAGACTACTAAAAGATATTCTAGAGAGGGATAAAAAAAAACCACACCTCCATGAGATTCACTTCCACAGGTTGTGAAATGAAAGTGGAAAGAACACACCAAACAGGGCAAACAATTAAACACAGGAGAAAAAGAGGTATACAACAGCAGGTAAATAACGTGTCCATAATAAAGAAATATATCTCAATTATAACCATCAATGTAAATGGCCTCAGTTCACCAATTAATAGAAACAGACTGGCAGAGTAGATTGGGAAGCAAAATCCAACAATATACTGTATACAAGCAACACACTTAACTCATAAAGAAATTCATAGGCTTAAAGTCACAGGATAAATAACAATATTACATGTCCCCAGGATCTCAGAAAAAAACAATACTGTTTGGAGACAGTCTGAACTTCAAACGAAGAATGATCAAATGAAATAAAGAAGGCCATTTACACACTGCTTAGGGGAAAAATTCAAGAGGAAGAGAAAACCATCACAAATATGTATGCACCAAACACAGAAGCACCCAACTATATAAGACAAATCATAATCAACAAAAAAAAATCTAATATCCAATGCCACAATCTTAACAGGAGAACTTAACAACCCTTAATCCCAAAAAGATAGGTCAAACAGATAAAAAAAAACTAGCAAAGAAGTAGCAGAACTGAACCAGAGCATGGAACAAATGGACTTAGTGGACATGTAGAGTGTTCCATCCAACCACATCTGAATACACGTTCTTTTCAACTGCACACAGGACATTTTAAAAACTACACCACATACTAGTCCATAGGTCATGTTTAAATATATTCAAGAAGCCAGAAATTATCCCATGCATATTATCTGACCACAGTGCAATGAAACTGGAAATAAATGACAAAAAAACCCATAAATACATGGAAATTAATCAACACCCTCATCAGCAACCAATGGGTTACAGACAAAATCAAACAAGCAATTAAACAATATCTACCACTCAATGAAAATTCAAGTGCAAATCAGAATTCATGGAATGCAATGAAAGCAGTACTTAAAGGGAAGTTTATAGCTCTGAACTCACATGTTAGGAAAACAGAACAGGAACAAATAAATATCCTAATGCTGCACCTCAAACTTTTAGAAAAAGAAGAGCAAATCAAACCCAAAGCCAAAGAAGAGAAGAAATTATAAAGATTAGAGCAAAAATTAATGCAATTGAGACAAAGAAAACAATACAAAGAATAAATAAATCAAAAAGCTGGTTCTTTGAAAGGTTAAATAAAATTGATAAGCCCCTAGATAACCTCATCAAAAAGAGTAAAGAAAAAAACTCAAATTCAAGCAATAAAGAATGAAAATGGAAAAATTACCACAGACCTTGTGGAAATTCAGAAGATCACAAATAGCTACTTTGAAAATCTTTAGGGGCTGGGGAGATGGGTCAGTAGAATAAGTGCTTGCCTGGGCATGAGTTCAATCCCCAGTTCCCCCTCCCAAAAAAAAAAAAAAAAAAAGAAGAAGATGAAGATCTTTATTCTCACAGAATCAAAGACACAGAAGAAATGGACAGATTCCTAGAAAGGTACACATTACCAAAACTGAATCAAGAAGATATAACAACTCTCAATAACCCAATAACAGCCAATGAAATTCAAAATCTAATAAAAAAAAAAACCCTTTACATCTTGTACAGCAATTAACCACGAGGAAGAATGTATGCAATGTGTTAATTATTGAAACTGTCCTACCAGTTTGATTTGAAACTGTCTCATTGCTATAATAAATTATGGGAAAATATCAATAAAATTATGGGGACAAAAACCTTACTGACAAAGAAAATTCGAGGTCCTGATGGATTTACAGCTGAATTCTACAAGAAATTTACAGAAGATATAATCCCTATACTCCTCGAACTCTTCGATTAAATTAAAAAGAAAGCAAACCTCCCAAAGTCATTCCTGGAGGCAAGTATTATACTGATACCAAAACCAAAGAAAGATGCAACTAAAAAGGAGAACTATAGGCCAATCTCCCGCATGAACATAGATACAGAAATCGTCAATAAAATCCTAGCAAATAGAATACAGAAAATCATCAAGATTACACAACATGACCAGGTAGGATTCATCCCAGAGATGCAAGGATGGTTCAACATTCAGAAATCTATAAATGTAATACACTCTATCAATACAGTGAAATTTAAAACCACATGATCATCTCAATTGATGCAGAAAAGGCGTTTGACAAAGTCCAACACTCATTCATGTTCAAAGTCCTACAGAAAATTGGAATAGATGGCCTCTACTTCAATCTGGTAGAGCCATTTATGAAAACCCAATGGCTAACAAAATCCTAAATGGGGAGAAACTGAAATTTTTACTCTCAGATCTGGTACAAGACAAAGATATCCTCTATCACAACTCATATTCAATATAGTTCTGGAATCATTAGACAAGAGAGAGAAATGAAAGGAATAAGAATAAATAAAGGAGAAGTTAAACTATCATTATTTGCAGTTGACATGATACTTTACTTGGAAAATGCAAAAAACTCTACCAAGAAGCTCTTGGAATTAATACATAAATTCAGTAGCATAGCAAGATAAAAAGTCCATACCCAATGAGAAGTATATAATTCTTTATCCTATTTTTAAAATATAATCTAATTTTTCAATGTTTTATTATCATATTATGTAGGGACTTAAAGTTCAACATATCAATACTTGATGAAAAATACCGGTTCCTTTTTATGTCTAAGATGTTTGAAATGCAGTGAGATAGTGAGGTTAAGCTTAATAGCCTAAATCATTTGATAATAACAATAAGCTTGTCTTCTGGATGGTTAACAACCTAAGTTTGCAGACCAAAATTAGAGAAAAAGGAGGGCTACAAGGAAAGCCAACATTTTGGCCCTAGCCTTCTAAGGTCAATTAAGACTCAGGACATATGAGAACTTGTACTGTAACGTCATGTACCTCAGTGGTGTCCCAAATTTTCTGATCAAGAAGATTATGGGGCCAAACAGGAAAGGGATAGATGATGTAGAGAGTGCCTAAGGAGAGTCACATGGAGAGAAAACATTCTTAGGCTTTCACAGAGAGCACACTGGCCAATCAATGGCCGTGACTCATCCACATGGCTGCACTGACAAAGGTTCTACAATCTGAGGTACAGGATCTCAGGATAAATCCTGAGGGGATTTCACTGACCTTCTCAGTCCAAAAAGCTACAACTCTTGTTGCACAGGTCCTGCTTTACCTTGGTCTTAACTATCCAGTAGAAAAGTATGAAGACAAAATATAGGAAGTAAAGCCATGCTGTTATGTTGAGCTGTGGGGGACTCAGGTCAATAATTTCTGACATTGCCAGTTGAACAGAAGCCCCAATGCTATTATGGGCTACTGGACTCTTTTAGAATATTTTGCTGAGTTTACACACCTATAATATTTAATAACGGAACATAGAAAAATGGGGTATATAGATGAATGCCCATTTTGTATCTGTGTATTCAAAGTGGTTAGGATAGATATATAGTTGCGTTCTCCTAATGAATAGAATGATTTGTTCCCATGGTGTTTGTGAATAGGATCTCAAGTCCGCATCTTGTACAGCAATTAACCACTAAGAAGAATATATGCAGTGTGTTATTTGTTAAATCTGTACTTCCGATTTGATTTGAAACTGTCTCATTGCTATCTGTTTATCAATAAAATTTTGAAAAAAAAAAAAGAATGTTGGGTCATAAACACATTCAGAAATAATATGAATAAATAAGATGTTACTAACAACAACAAAAAAAAAGTCCATACCCAAAAGTCAATAGCACTCCTAGCTTGGCCGCGGGCACTCGAGGAGCTGGGAGCAGCGCACATTCCAAACTTTCGCGATGGTTTCGGTGACCAGAAATGTGTTTGGAGAGCTGCCCTCGGGGGGAGGGGCGGTGGAGAAGTTCCGGCTGTAGTCCGATCAGCTGGGAGTGGACATCATCTCCTGGGGCTGCACCATTACAGCCCTGGAGGTCAAAGACAGGCAGGGGGAAGCCTCAGACGTGGTGCTCGGCTTTGCCGAATTGAAAGACGCTTTTCTTCGAGGCCTGGCTGGCCCCGAAATTCATCACAGTGCCGCAGATTGTATGAGTGGAGAAGCTGCCTGTTTGGGTCCGTGGAGATCTACCACCTAGCCCCCCACCCCCACTCCCTCTTCTGATCAGTAAGCAAGCAGTTAAGAAGCCCAGCTGCATCTAGAAATTCGGCCTCCTAACTAGATGGACTTTTTTCCTCGTCAGAATCCAGGAGCAATTAGAATCATGTATCAATTTGTGGACTCTAAAACTTAATTCAGTGAAATCAGTCTAGTAAGCCCAATTCAGCAAGAAAAATGAGATCCCCACCTTCAAGGAGCTTGCAGTTTAGCGGAAGACACAGATTTCAACCCACCAGTTGCATGAAGAAATAATTATAATTGACGTTTGAGGCAGCAAGGAAAAGGGTAAATTGTGCTATCTCTTTGCATTATAGTGTAACTAGACAGAAAAAGAGATGTGAAATAGAACTAGCAAAGGGAAACAATCTCTACCCTCTGGTCTGGGATGGGTTAAATAGACAAATTGTGCTTGAGAGGAGGTCTGAGGTTTTTCCTTTCGGTGTGTGTAGTGGAGAGCTAGCTGGTGGTCAGTTTTTTACACCCAGCTGAATTGAGCTAGCTTGGTACTGGGTGCAGGAGGCCCACCTGTTGCAAGCAGCATAAAGCCAGAACAGGAGAAGCTGCTGGAACCCTGTTGGGAATGCTGTTCCAGGAAGCCATTGGAGCTGTTGGAAGCTTCTAGTCCTCTTGGGCTGTTCTGCTGGAGGACCTTGTCATCTTGGCTTTCCCAATGAACTTTGGAGAAGCTCTGGCCCTCATCTTGAGTGTCACTTCCTGGCTCCAGAGGGGAAAATGGTGCACTACTCAGTCTCAAGGAAAAACTTGTCATGTTGGCTTTCCTGATGGGAAACTGGCTTTCCTCATTGCTGGAGAAGCTTGGGAGCTCATGGTTGCTGAGGAGGACTATGGTACTTTTGGGGGAGCTCTGGTGCTTACCTTGAGTATTGCTTCCTAGCTCCAATTCAGATCCCTCAGCCTGCTGGTACACAGCCTTCATCCTGCTGGCATAGACTTCCTAGCTGCCACCACTGACCTATGGGTCTTTCCTGCACTTCTTGTATATTACTCTTGGGTGATTTGGTATAAAATAGTATTATAAAATGTGTCCGTATTGTTCACCTTGTAAAAACTCCAAACCATGAGAGCACATAATTCTGTTTGGTTTTTTAAGTGTTGAAATTGGCTCATGATTTGAGGGTCAACAAGAAAACACTTTTGTTTCTTTGTATTGTTTGGACCATAGAAAAATATTTCATCTCATTGGTACAGCTTATGAAAAAAAAAAAAAGTCAGTAGCATTCCTCTACACAGATAACAAACACACTGAGAGGGAAATTAGAAAAACAATACCTTTTACTATAGCACCATAGAAAATGAAATACTTAGGAATTCATTTAACTAAAGAAGTAAAAGATCTATTGAATGAAATTTATGGTACTCTGAAAATAGAAATCATAGAGGATTTCAGAAAATGGAAAGATATTCCATTCTCCTGGATAGGGAGAACCAACATCATGAAGATGGCCATACTCCCAAAATTGTTATACAGATTTAATGCAATCTCTATCAAAATACCACCAATATACCTCTCAGACCTAGAGAAATCATTCGTGATATTATCTGGAATCAGAAAAAAATCCTAGAATAGCAAAGGCAATCCTGGGCAACAAAGGCAAGGCAGGAGGCATTATAATCCCAGACTTGAAATTATACTACAAAACTACCATGATAAAATCAGCATGGTACTGGCAAAAAAAATAGATGTGAGGATCAATGGAATAGATTAGAAGATGCAGATACAGCCAAAAACACACACAGCCATCTTATCTTCAACAGAGGGGCCAAACATGTTTACTGGAAGAAAGCCTCTTTAACAACTGGTGCTGGAAAAACTGGCTCTCTAAACTAAAACTTGACCTGAGTCTATCACCATGCCCTAAACTAAAGTTAAAATGGATTAAATATCTAAACATTAAAACAGAAACACTAAATCTCCTGGAAGAGAAAGTAGGTAAAAATCTTAAAGACCTAGGGGTTGGCAAACAGTGCAAGGAAAATACCTGAAAGAATTAACAACTGTGACCTCCTCTTACTGAGAAGTTTCTGCATGTCAAAAGAAATCACCAACAGAGTGAAAAAACAAACCTCAAATTTAGAAAAATCTTAACTAATAAACACTCAAACAAGTCTTCCATCTAGAATTTATAAAGAACCAAAAAGAAAAAATTTAGGGCCCCCAAAATTTAAAGATCCAATCCAAAAATGGGCATCTGAGATGAACACACCCTTCTCAGAGGAAGAAATACAAGAGGCAAATAAATACATGAAAAATGCTCCACATCACTAGCCATTCATGAAATGCAAATTAAAATAACATTGAGGTCAGCCAGATAGCTCAGCAGACTAAAGTGCCTGCTTCAGCAGAGCACAGTGGCCAGGGTTTGATCCCCAGCCTGCCATGCCGGCTCTGCCCCCAGGGCATGCTGAGAGGGCAAATGAGACTGGGTATGCTCCTGTAATCTCAGCACTTGGGAGGTTGAAAACAGGAGAATCATTGCAAGTCTGATCTACATAGTGAGACCCTCTACACCCTGTAGACCCTGTCCTAAATTAAAAAAAAAAAATTGAGATACCATCTCACCACAGAAAGAATGGCTATCATAAATAAATCAACCAACAACAAATGTTGGAGAAGCTGCAGGGAAAAAGGAATACTTCTCCACTGCTGGTGGAAATGTAGACTGGTGCAACCATTGTAGAAATCAGTGTGGAGACTCCTCAAAAAAATGAGGAATGGAAATCTCATTCAATCTACCTAGCTCTCTTTTGGGAATTTTTCCAAAAGAATTGAAAACATCATATCCCAGTGGCATACATATGCCTATGTTTATAGCAGCACAATTTGTGATAGCTAAATCTTGAAAATAACAAAAATGCACATCATCTGAGAAATGGATGAAAAAATATGTGGTATTTTTATATAATGAAGTATTACTCAGCTATAAAGAAAAACAAACTTGAAGCCTTCGTAGGTAAGTGGGTGCAACTTGAAGCTATACTCATAAGTGAAATAAACCAGACCCACATGTGTAAATATTGTATTGTCTCCCTAGTATAAGAACTCAACAGAAGAAATGAATATTGAACATATAACACAGTTAAATGGAAAGAGATAATTAAGGATTAAACAACAAAGAGAGAAAAAGGAAAAAAGGAAATAACGGACAAAACCATTCAAGCTGGATGTAAACTCATCTTACCTAGAAGCAGAAGTGAATGGGCAGAGTGAAAAAAGGAATCACCCCAGTAGAGGTCTCCAGGTGACAGGAAGGGAGTTGATGCCTAACTTTTAGTATATCTTTTTAGCACCTATGACCATCATTTTTTATGGACTTGACTTGGAGGATAGTTCCTATTTTACATTTCAATTAAAGAAATTTGACTAAACATTGAGAACCAAGGTACCACATACCTGCATTTTAGAATGTGAAGGTTAATACAGGTCAGTGGGTGAATCAAAAGAAAATTTGCATGTCTCCTGGTCCTCTCCACCTAGGACTCAAACGTGCCTGTCTCCACAAGGGGTTCAGCACTGCCACTCCACAAGCAGGTTCAGCACCTGCTTCTAGGTAAGATAAGTTTATGTCCAGCTTGATGTGCTTTTCCCTTGGACAAGATTACAGATAGTTTGGCTTGGGGAGATAGCTTGTGATCTAAGCACCTGCCTACCAAGTGGAAGGTACTGAGTTCAAGTTAAGTATGATATCTAAGTGTGATGTTGTGAGAGGACATTCATTTCTGAGAGCAGCATGCCCCTCCCTTTCATAAGGATACAAGTATATCTGGGCCAAGTGGAACATGCCAGTAGTCCCAGCTACTCAGAGAGCTAATGCAGGGGCTACAGAGATAACTCAGCAGACTAAGCACCTGCTTAAGCAATCTCAGGGGCTGGGGTTCAATCCCAGGCACCATATGCTGTGCTTGCCCTGTCCCAGGTGCATGGATCCAGGCTGAAACAGGAGAATCACTATGAATCTGGGCTGTGTAGTGAGACCCTGTACCAAATATATTTTAAAAAGAAAAGAGAAGAAAGGTAATGCAGGAGCATCGCTTGAGTCCATGAGTTTGAGATCAGTCTGGACAACACAGTTAGATTTCCTCTCTAAAACAACAACAAGGCCATCTTGGGTCCCCGCATGTGTGCGCTTGATCTCAGCTGGTCTACCCAAGACCCCCTGAGCGCCAGTCCTAGTCCCCTGTGTTGCCCCATATCTGCTCTAACAAGATGGAAGAAACTATCATGAACCAGGAAAAACGCCAAACTGCAGGTACAAGTGCGCATTGGTGGGAAAGGAACTGCTTGCAGAAAGAAGGTGGTTCATAGAAGGGCCACAGCAGATGACAAAAAACTTCAGTTCTCATTAAAGAAGTTAGGGGTAAACAATATCTCTGGTATTGAAGATGTGAATATGTTTACAAAGCAGGGAACAGTTATCCACTTCAGCAACCCAAAAGTTCAGGGATCTCTGGCAGCAAACACTTTCACCATTATAGGCCTTGCTGAGACGGAACAACTGACAGAAACGCTACCCAGAATCTTGAACCAGCTTGGTGCAGTCTGACTAGCTTAAGGAGAATGGCTAAAGCTCTGCCCAAACAATCTCTGGATGGAGAAGAACCGCTCGCTACTGGAGAAGAGGATGATGACGAGATTACAGATCTTGTGGAGAATTTTGATGAGGCTTCTAAGAAAGAGGCAAACTGAGCTAAGTCAGCTTCTGAAAAAGATCAAACTTGGAAGAAATTACTGGGAGCTGCTATTTTATGACTGCTTTTTTAAAATTGTTTTTGTTTATGGATCTGATAAAATCTAGATCGCTAATATTTTTTTAAGCCCAAGCCTCTTGGACACTGCAGCTCTTTTCAGTTTTTGCTTATATACAATTTATTCTTTGCAGCCAGTTAAGCTGGAGAAGCCTGGGAATAAAGTTTGAAACAGAAAAAAATAAAAAATAAAAAAACAGCAACAACAAAAAGAAATCTAAAAACATGATTATGGTTAAAAATAAGAAGAGCCCTCAATCTTCAGAACAAGCCTACTAAAATAATAATGCTTCAAATATTCCAGATGTCTGTAAGACTATCAGTTACAGTGAAACCTTCTCTTTGAAACTATTCAACCAGAGTGAAACTCTGCCAGTGGTAAAAAAAAGAAAGCGGCACATGGTTTCATGATATTTGGTCTACCACCTTCCATAATGGTGAGACAGAAACCTGTCTAGGAAAAAGAATCTGGGGAATTTTGTAGCACTTACTATCTGTCGTAAATGTAATTACTCTAGAACTTCTGGTTTCTGATGTGTTGTTCATGTGAATAGCTAGATAGAATCCCAAATACAAAGCGGAGAGAAAGTGGAGTCTTACACCCACAAGTGTGAGATACTGGGGTCCTACCATGACTTTTTATAGCCCTTTACCCAAGGACCACATTTCTAGGGGAATGGCCTGTTTTGCAATTTCATCCATAGGGACAAAAAATATTCAAAAAGTGTGGCAATCAGGAAGAAACACTGCCAACTCACATGTAGACTACTTAGCATAAAGCTGGGGCATTATAAGTGCTTCATACTAATAATAGCAGTTATTTTTAGCTGGTATGACTCACAAGGGTGGTTAATACAAAGGTGAATTTTCATTGCACCAGAGCTCACTATCTCTGAGAGTGTTAAGGGATCAAGGACAATTCTAATAGCAATGGACACTTACTATGCATCAGAGACTAGAGTTAAAAGTTTTGAGTGCTCATTTCTCTTCATGTTTACAAGAATCCAGTGAAGTATTGTTATTTCCCTCTTTAATTAGCTGGAAATGAAAATTCAGGGACAATAAGTACCCTGACAAATGACCACAGCTCATCAGTGACTTACTGAAACTAGAGCCTGCCTGGGTCATTCTAACTCCAGAATCCATGTTCTTCACCATTGTGTTGTATGGCCAACCTCCAAAAAGGTAGAAGTAGCATGATGGGTATAAGAGATAGGATAACACCAGGGGAAAGGTAACATCACCAAAAATCTCAGGCAACCTATAAATGTTAGTGCAGGCCTGCCATTCAGTGACTAACGAGATGTGCTCATCTAAGAAAGAGCACATGTAAATTCTCTGTTAATTTAAGTGAAAAACTTCAAAGCTCTTTTTCATTTTCCTGAGACTTTCCATACAACCCTGAAAGTAAGAATATGTTTCTGTTCGCGATTTGGCAACAGATTGGCAATTTTCCCACTGTATGTATCCAGAGAGCTCATATATCTTGTCAACTATTACTTGCCAGTATTTTGCCCAATGATTGATATAGCACAGTCAGTTTTTAAGTGATAAATGAATTAACGAATCTGATATCCTTCTTTCCATTCCTTCAAAATGATATATTTCTAGTTATCTTTAGTCCCCCTGAAATAGGTAAGAAATATTTGTTCTTGTCTTAAGCCCATTAACTTCAGAGGCCAGCTGAAATGCACTACTCCAATAACATTTGTCTTTGTCTTTTTAAAGTAAATCTATAACCATTATTTATGTCATTCCCAGAAATGGCACAAGAAGGCTTGATATCTAAGAAGCAGAGCTTAATAAGACTTTCACCAGAAAACAAAGTCCTCAAAACTTGCACATAATATCTAACAAATCAGATAGGATAGCAGATCACAGTTAACATGAAAGTGATTGCATAAATGTGAATAAACTGTCTTTCAACACAAATGATGTTTCAGTTCTAACCGGGGGCTGGGAGAATGATAGACATAGAAAATGTAGTTGATTTCCAGGATAAAAATCTAGCTACCAGAAGCATTCTTGAAATAAATTGCCATAATGATATGACTTAGCAATGCAGAAAAAAGAAAGGGCAGGATACTCAAAAAGAAACAAAAAACCCTATCAGAATGTAAGATCAGCCACAATGTCTGCATTAAAAAAAATAGGCCAAGTTGCCTTTTGGCAACAGTGTCTTGAAGAAATTTGCAAGAGAAGTTCTTACTATCCCACAAGAAACAATAGATACTTTACTTATCAAAAAAGTCCACATATTATTATTTCCAGGTCATTTTCCTCCTGGTCACTGACTTGCAAGTGTTACTAGCAAATTAATTGTAGGTCAAAATCACTACTTGTATGTTATATATGAAGGACATAATACTGACCAGTAATACTTACACACTTCAAAATCACACAGCCATCTACATTACTCCTTCTTTGTGTGCAATTTTATTTTTCATTTTGTATTTTATTTATTTTTGTATGTATTTGGTACAGGATGTCACTGTGCTATTGTTTGGTACAGGGTATCACAGACTCATAGTGATCTTCCTTTCTCAGCCTCCCCAGCGCTGTGATTACAGGCATGCGCCACCATGCCCAGACTCAGTGGCCAGCTCAGCACGCCCAGGGGTGGGGCCTGAATGGCATGTGATGCCAGGGATTGAACCCCAGTCCCTCTGCTTGCCTAAGTAGGTGTTTAGTCTGCTGAGCTATTGCGCCAGCTCTGCATTCAATTTTAATAACTCTCTATCCCTTTGGCCTAGGTTGAGCTCTTCCTTGTTGTTTTTTTTTTTTTCTAGATCTTTGAACACTCTTAGTTTCCTTCACTTTTTCTTGTGTAGACATTAATGTTCTTCAAGACTTTATCTTCATTTATAGTTATTTTTTTTAATTTTTAAACTTTATTTATTTATTTATTTATTTGGGACAGGATCATGCTACACAGCTCAGACTCAGAGTGATCCTCCTATCTCAGCCTCCCCAGTGCTGAGATTATGGATGTGTGCCACAAAGCCAGATTTGGGTAACTGGCATGGCATGCCTGGGGTTCCCGGACAGGCACAGCATGCAGTACCAGGGAACAAACCCGGGTCTTTGTGCCTGACAGGCAGGCGCTTAGATGACTGAGTTATTCCCCCAACCCCATGGTGTCATTTTTTGTTTGTTCATTTTCATTAGTACATGTTTGCAATACATATTGTTTACATCCATCTTCAGGACTAGGTACATGCATCTAACATATCTTTTTCTTTCCCTTTCTCTTTCCTCACTCTCTCCCTCTGTCTCTAGATCCCTTCCCCCATCATTATCATTATTATTATTACATTATTATTATTACTTTAGTTCATGTTGGTAACATATAATGATTACATTTATTGTGGGTAGGTGGTACATGTGTATGACACACCTTAAATCCTTTTACATGCCCTTCAAAAAATATCAAGATTGATAAACAGAATCTGGGAGATAGATCTTTTGCAAATGGGAAAGGGTTCATTTCTGGATTTATGATGTTAAAACCCAAATTTAAATTTGCAATCCACACCTCCCTTTCGCACCCCAGCTTTCCTATCCCAATGCCTCTACGCAGCTTCTCTTGGAAAGCCATTCGGCCCTCTAGTGGAACAGACCTAACACTGAACTCACCATCCATCTCTTCATCTTCTGTTCCGCTGTATTTTCTAATGGCGGTAGACAGGGTAGCATCAGCCAACCTGTGCCTAACCATTCTAAATCCTTTCTCTTCCTTATTTATATGCCAACAAATTAGCCATAAAACAATACAAATTCTATAGCCTAAGGATTTCTCTAGTCCATTCCCATCTCTTCTTTTCATTCCTATTACATTTTTCAGATTTCCCTTGATTCCATTAATGCATGCTAATAATGTATCTTTCATAAAACACAAATCCATTTACCCAAAAGTCTGAAGTGTGTCTTTCTTAATGCAAAGTAGTACTGCACTATATTTAAAAAAAAAAACTATATTTTCTTTAACCTTTTATCCATTGATGGGCATTTAGGCTGCCAAAAAGCTAACTAAAGATCAAAATATATAAAAGACATTGGGAGGTAGGAAAAAAAATGTTCAAATGGGAAGGAGAACAAGGGAAAGGAACAGAAGGAAAAACTGGAAACAGCTTTTATAACTAGGGAAAAGAGAGGTTGAAATGAGAAGAGAGGAATGGGGGAAAAAAGAGGAACTAAGAAACATCATGTACAGAAACAAGTTTCCTATGATGAATGTAATCACTATGCATATCTAAGTTATACCAATAAACTTAATAAAATTACAAAGAAAGAAAATATTGAGAAGGTCAGACTAACACTCACTTCTGATGTTGAAACTGCATAATTTGGACTCCCAGGGAAAAGACAACTAAATAGCCAGCTCAAGGAATTATCTTTAAAGGTAAAGTATTCAAAATGCGGAACATCCTAAGGCCACAGGATAAGACAAGCATAAGAGACTCAAAAATAACTACCTCCAGTCCTGTGATTTTACAAGGAAGAATTAAGGCCCAGAGATTGTCTTTCTTACAATTGCATGTAAGTAGTAAATGTCACAGTCCTGATGTAAGTGTTGTGGCTCTGGAACAGTTTTCCTTGAATGAAAAACATAAGAAAAGGACATTATAAGCTTGCCTATAAAAAAAAATCATGTACAGGTAAAAATTCCCTCTGAATGTGGCTATTATGTATATCTAAAGTGTTTAAATAGGGCCAGGGAGATAGCTCAGTGGCATAAGCGCCTGCCTGGCAAGCTCAAGGTTCTGAATTCAGTCCCTGGTACCAAAAAATAAATAAATAAAATACAGTGTATAAATAAAATTAATTTTCAGAAAACCAGTCCCTGATCATCTAACTCAAAATCATTACATTATTTAATTAATTTAGGATGAATTGTAAAATATTTCCCATTGTCTGGGAAACCTTTTTTAAATGATCCTGTGTCAAAGTCTCTAGCCTCTCCTGTCATCAAACTTCTTGCACATCTCATAATATGCCTTGCGATTGCACTCGTCAGCCCTTTTCATACTTGTCGCCTCTCTCTAGGACATCTTTTCTCCCTCTCTCTGCATGTTGAATTTGCACCCACCTTTCTAAGTTTAAAGTGGCCAGGTCCTCCACAGAAATGCTTCCATAACTTCCCTCACAGTGCCCTAAACACCGCCCTCTTCCATCCCACTTCTTCCCCCAGTTCCCTAAGGGGTGAGTGGACACCACTTCTCCTTGGGCCACTTCACCAATTGCCTTGATGATAGTTTGTCTGCCTTTATGATTACAACTGACTTGCAATTCTTCCCCTCTAGGCTATGAATCTTTGAGGTCCAGTTCTGTGTCTTTTGTTTCCATGTGTCTACATCTAACAAGCGCTTATCACATGGTAGAAATTTAGTGGATGAATAGCGACTATGAAGCCAAAGCAAAATCACTAATCTAAATGAGCACTGCAATTTAAGCTATCCATATAAATGTTGAGAACAATTCCTTACCACAGAGCAAGTTGCTTTGTATCCCTTGGAAAGGGCTAGATAAATACTGTTGAAACTTTTCTCAGATCTGTTGCTGTGTTTTGTTGTGTTGTGTTTTGTTGGGTTGGGTTGGGTTGGGTTGGGTTGGGTTGTTTCTCCCAGTACTGGAAATGAATCCTAGGCCTTCACACTGAGCTATGTTCCAAGCACCCCCTTTTCTATTCTTTTATTTTTAAATTTTATGATAGGGTTTCTCTAAGTCACTAAGTTTGAGTCCAGTCTGGGTTCAAACTTGTTATTCTGTTCTCTCAGCCTCCTAGGTTGCTGGGGTTACCAGTGCCACCATGCTTGACTGAATGCCTCACTTTTATTATTCACCATGTCTTGCTTGTCTGCTTCCAACACCTTTGTCAAAAGAGAATAATATAATTCAACTGATTCTGTTTTCATTCATTATTATGTTAAAATTATGATCTAGTTCTTTCTCACTGAGATTATTCCCAGACCTTATTGACTGGTATTTGGATAATTTTGAAAATCATGAGTCAGAGGCTTAAAGATTATTCACAATAAACTGGCCTAATTTTAGCAGTGCCTCATCTGACTCATTGACATGGATTTTACTATTTCCACTTTCAGGTAATATTCTCCTTCCTGATTCTGTGAGAATAGCTTTCAGTTTCCACATTAAGCATATGCTAGAAAAGATTTAGAGGACAAAAGGGAGGACTTTAGGAGTTCAAATATAAAGCCAATATTGAGTTCTGCAAAATAAAAAAGATTTTGTGTACATGATTTTTTTATATGATCTGTGATCAAAAATGAGGTGAACATAGTACAGCAAAAGACAAATTGCCACTAATCACCTTAAAGTACTCCCCCTCATAGTGAGCACACCTATTCCGTCATTCCTTCCACTTTCTGAAATAGTTGTGGGACAGTCCTCTTTAGGAAGTGTCTTCAGCTGCACTGTTGTGGCTGCTTTGATGTCCTGAATCCATTGCTAGATATAATGAGTAAGGACACACTGTGATAGAAGTCTTTGATAAAAGTTTTCTTTGATAGAAATTTTTATGAATTTTTTGAAAGGACACACCTGAAAGAGCACTTCTGGAACTGCTTCACAATGTGGCAAGAGGGCCAGGGAGATGGTTCAGAAGAATAAGCACCTGCCTGGCAAGTGCAAGGGACTGAGTTCAACCCCTGGTTCTGCCAAAACAATAAAAAAAATTAAAAATAAGAGAGCGCTAAGAAAGATGGAATAAGTGTATTCAAAGTGAAGAGAATATTTTAAGGGAATTAATGGCAGTTTGTAAATATTTTTCATTTTTATTTAAGCATTCATCATGTATTTTTCTCACATCTCATTTACAGAAGAAACAAAATATAGACAGATCTATTGTACTGTAAATTGAAAGAGCACCTGTCTAATCAAACAAATGCTTCTGTATAAGTCCTGGCTTTTTGGCTGCTGTATGCAATTAGGACTTTATATTTTCCTTCTAAAAATAAGAGCAAGAACATAGGCATCTGGCTAAGCCTTGTATATATACCATATTCACTTATATGGCATTGAAATTGAATAATCATTATATGAGTGAGTATTTGTCACACAGTTATTACATATTCTTTTTTTTTTCCAGTACTGGGGATTGAACTCAGGACCTTGTGTTTGCCAGGCAAGCACTTACTCTACTGAGCTTTCTCCCCGGCTGCATAGTCTTTTATACTAGGTAAAGTAATTTTATTTAAATTGGCTTGTATAAAGCATTGATGACTCTTTCCTTAAAACACAATTTACATAATTTTCTGATTGCTCAAAGGGATCAATGTGTTTATCAAATGTTCTTCTCCATGTTGGGTCTGGGTGGCAGCAACAGGAATGAAGTAATCATATCTATAGCTAACATTTACTGAACTCATTATGCATAAGATATTTGCTAAATTTTTTACATACGTTATCTCACTTAATACTCACAACGTTACTGGGAGGGGGTACTAAATTTTTCTCTATTTCAGTGAAATGTAGACTGAGCTACAGGGAGAATGAGAATTTCCCCAGTCATGCATCACGAAGCAAAAGAGTCAGATATATTTTGTCTGTCTCAAGAAGAGCTTCACATGTTCAACTGATATACCACAATCTTCCCAATTTCAACCAACTTTGGCAACTTAGCTTTGGAGTTACCAATAAATACCATGACTGATGAGAAAACAGCATATTCAGGGAATTAGTTACTTAAAATTCTAGACTTATTTGACATACAATATAGGATAACTATGTATGAAATCCTTTTTAGAAATGGAGTCACATAAATGAAAAATATAAAGTTATCAAAAATATTCAGATAAATGTAGAAAATAGAATTTTTATAAATAGAAAGTATTTTTGAAGCGAGGGAGATAGCTCAGCAATATAAGTGCCTGCCTGGCAAGCACATGATCCTGAATTCAATCCCCAGTACCAAAAGAAAGAGAAAGAAAGAAAGGAAGAAAGGAAGAAAGAAAGAAAGAAAGAAAGAAAGAAAGAAAGAAAGAAAGAAAGAAAGAAAGAAAGAAAGAGAGAGAGAGAGAGAGAGAGAAAGAAACTATTTTTTGAGAAGAAATTTATGAGAGAAAAAAGGCACATTGCCTACAAGGAATGATAAATAGGTTAAACTGATAGCTGACTTTCCAACACTAGCAATGGAAATCAAAGAAGTATTTTCAAAGTGAAGACAAAATAGTTGCCCACCAAGAAACGCATAATATCTGGGCCAAGGAGTTGGCTCAGTAGAATAAGCACTTCCCTGGCAAGCGCAAGGGCCTGAGTTCAATCCCCAGTTCTCCTCCACCAAAAAAAAAGTATATCAGAACTATCTTTCAAAACTGAAGACAAGATGAAGATTTCCAAATAAATAAGCACTAGTGGTTACCACCAAAAAAATTTCACTACAGAAAATTCTAAGACTAAGTTTAAAATGCTGGGGGAAAAAAAGAGGAGCAAAGTGAAAGTAAATCTAAACAAATATTTTATCTATAGAAAACCATACTAATAATAAAGATCATAGTAAATTCATGATAATAGTCTATTTTCAACAGAAAAATGAATGAAATTAAAATATACTTTACTAAATATGATGGCAAAATTTCAAAGTTCATCACTAAAGTAATAGACATTAAGGGGGGAAGTGGAGTAAAAGAAATAAAAATGCAAGAGCATGAAAATGTAGAACAAATACAATGCAAAAGGAACATGGAAGGAAAAGACCACCACAAAAAAATAATTTTTTAAATATAAAGGGCTAAATCCAATTAAAAACAGCATTAATTTTGACTTTTAAAAATCCAGTTAAATCTTGTTTGTAAGAGTTATATACTATTTGCAAGGGAACCACCTATAACTTGCAGCAAACCATATTCTGTAGTTTGAAATAAGCTCAGTGTTTTTACAAATAAAATTTTATTAGAACACAGACATGCCATTTGTTTACATACTGTCCATGATGTCTTTCACTCTGTAATGGCAGAGTTGACTAAATAAAACAAAGATTCTATACACTTGACAATATTTACTTTAGCACTTTACCAAAAGCAATAACCTTCTGTTCTCTTTTTTCAGCCTAACAAAGTAGCTTGATAAAATAACACAATGTTGCTCAGAGACATTAAAGACAAAATAGTAAAATACAAGTGTATACAACACCAGTAGATTATAAAACTCTGATTTGTTATATTTCACCAAACCATAGACAGCATTGGACCATAGACTAAATTCAATCCCAATCTAAACTTCCAGCAGAAGTTTGCTTTGTTTTGTTTGTTTTAGAATTTGACTAGATAATTCTAAAATTTATATGGAAATGTAAGAGACCTATACTGGCCAAGGCAATCTTGTAGAATAAGAGCAAAACTACCTGATACACTATATGACATAAAAACATTACAAAAAGGAGTAAATTAAAATACTGCCATATTGGCACAACAAAATGGCAATGGTCTATATCCAAAAACATATGTATACATGTGCAGCCGCCTGACTTGTCCAACAATGCCAATTCATTGAAAAGAGCTAGCTCATTAAATAGTGTTCAATCATTTGAATATTCATTTTAATAAACTAACCTTAAAGCCAACATTATGCTACATGCAGAACTCTATTTCAAATGAATCATAGAGGAGCTGAGGCATAAGTTTAGGCACAGTGGGACCCAGATCAGCAGCACAGACCTGAGAGGAGGGGCTGAGACACAATGGCTAAGCCTAGTGGGGCCAAGACTGCTGCCTGGAACTACACGGAGGAACCCCATAGTAGGGAGGAAATTCAGGTGAACTGGTCTGCCAGTAAGATTCCAAGTATGTGACGGGAAGGTGGCCAGACAGGATTCAGCAGAACTAGTTTACATAGAAGTTCCCAATTTACAATCTGCTTTGTCATATAGCTATAGTGTTTGCTCCTATGGTCTGAAGTACAAAGACATTAGTTTCCACAGTTTGTCAATTTCTAAATTTTACTTGCTGTTATTAGTGTTGCTAATTGTACTACTGTAAATAATATACCATATCTGTCTAAACTACACGGACTCCCTTGGATAATAATATCTGGCAGTGCTGGGATAATAACTTCACCAAAGCCCTACACTGAAGAACCAAGGTCAGTGCTAAATGAAAACCGATATCCCACTCTCAATCAATAGAGAAAGCAAGATCTTGGGACACAAACAAACCAAGAGTCTCTGACACAAAGAAGAGATACCTGAATAACAGACTCTCAATAGAGAAGCTCTGATGGAAGTGATACAGCTACTTGCTATCAAAATTTCACAAAGAAAGTATCACAGAAATCAAAATAAAAAGTTCTCTATGAAATAGAAAATGACAAGACAAAAGAGAAAAATGCAATATCAGGCACCCAGCCCACCCAGAACAAACCCATAATATAGCAGCATAGAAGAAATTACAGGTCACACAACTGAAATCGCTGACATAATAGCGACTGAAGTAAAGAAACAACTGCAGAGGGGCATAGAGGAAATCAGACCAGAAATAAATTCCCAGATTAAAAAAAAAAAAAAAAGATGACTATAGGGCAGGGGAGATAGCTCGGTAGAATAAGCACTTGCCTGGCAAGCACAAGGTCCTGAGTTCAATCCTTGGTACCACAAAAAAAAAAAAAAACAATTATAATAAAAGAATTACTGAGCATATCTAAAGAAATCACAATTTTTAAAAAAAAATAGAGGAAAATAGAAAAATGATGGAAACCTTGACTAAGCAATATAGGAAAGAAATAAAATGCATGGAACAGATTCAAAGAGATACACAGGAAATTAAAAACTCCATTAAAAGTTGGCAAAACCATTTAAATGAAAATAAAGACTTTCAGACCTTGAAGACATCACTGCAGCTAGCAACCAGGAAAGAGCTTTTAAAAACAAGGATCCAGGAAATAATAATTCAATCTCTAAAAGATAATGCAAAAAAGATAATGCAGGCCTCCCCCACCCCGCCCGCCTAGTAGGATTTTCTGCCGTGTTCCGGGAGCCCCCAGACCCAGTCCTAGCCCAGGTCCGGTGAGTGTGCGGAGAGTTTCCTGCTACCGTGCGCCGGCGGGACCAGTCCCAGCCCAGGC
>NW_004524593.1:4074706-4078497 GCF_000260255.1 Octodon degus | reverse complement strand
TATATAGTTGCATTCTCTTAATGAATAGAATGATTTGTTCTAATGGTGTTTGTAAATAGGATCACAAGTCCGCATCATGTACAGCAATTAATCACTAAGAAGAATATATGCAGTGTATTATTTGTTGAAACTGTCCTTCTGATATGATTTGAAACTGTCTCATTGCTATCTGTTTGTCAATAAAACTTTGGAAAAAAAAAAGATAATGCAAAGATGAACAATGTAAGACTAATATGCATCAATGAAAAAGAAGGAGCCAACACAAACAACATTAAGAGAATATTTGCAGAAGTGATAGCAGAAAACTTTTTTGAATATGGAGAAACAATCTGACATTGAGGTGACTGAGACCATTCCAGTTATAGAACTCCAAATAACATCAACCAAAATAAATCTATACCCAAGCATATAATAATCAAGATTCCAGAAATTCAACATAAGAACCACATACTAAAAGATGCTAGAGAAAAAAACACATCACATTTAAAGAAAAGCCCATTAGAATCACAGCAAATTTCTCAATGCAAATCATCAAATCAAGAAGTGCATGGAGCAAAGTATTTCAAGTCCCACAAGAAAACAACTTCCAACTCAGATTAATATGCCCTGAAACTCTTTCAAAATTAATGGAGAAATGAAATACTTCCATGAAAAAGAACAACTAAAGAAATTCATGACAACAAAACCCACCCTACAAAGAGTACTGAAAGATATTCTAGAAAAGAATCAAAACAACTACAACTCCAAGAACAACAACAGAAAGAAACCACAAAACAGGGCAAACAATTAAACACAGGAAAAGCAGGGAACCAAAGCAGGAAAATAACCTGACAAACATCAGCCAATACATATTAATCATAACTACCAATGTAAATGGACTCAATTCACCAATGAAAAAACATAGAATGGCAGAGTAGATCAAGGAACAAAATCCAACAATATGCTATATGCCAGAAATACTTTTAACTGAAAAAGAAATTTATAGGCTGAAATTCAAAGGATAGAAAACAATACTCCATGCTCCAAGAGCCCAGGATAAATCAGGGATAGCTATTCTATTTGCAGAAAATCTGAACTTCAAACCAAGAATGATCAAATGAAATAAAGAAGGTCACTACATACTGGTGAGGGGGAAACTCCAAGAGAAAGAGGTAGCAATTATAAATATGTATGCGCCAAATATGGGGGCACCTAACTATAAAAACAAAATTTAGAGGACATAAAAATCTGATAACCAATAACACAACCTTAATGGGGACCTTAACATACCATTATCTCAAAGAGATTGGTCAACTAAACAAAAAAATTAGCAAAGAGGTAGCAGAACTGAACCAAACCTTTGAGCAAATAAACTTAGTGGACATTTACAGAGTGTTCCGCCCAACAACACATGAATATATTCTTTTCAGCTGCACATGGATGTTCTCTAAAATAGACCACATACTAGTCCATAGATCACACTTAAGTAAATGCAGGAAAACAGAAATTACCCCCATGCATATTATCTGACCACAGTGCAATGAAACTGGAAATTGATGATGAAAGAAATCACAAAAAAAACATAAATTCATGGAAATTAAATAACACCCTCCTCAGCAACCAATGGGATATGGATGAAATTAGACAAAAAATTAAATAGTACCTACAAGCCAAGGAAAATTCAAACACAACTTACCAGAATTTGTGGGATGCAATGAAAACAGTTCTCAGAGGAAAATTTATAGTGGTGAACTCACACATTAAAAAAACAGGAGGACAACAAATAAATACCCAAATGCTGCACCTCAAACTTCTAGAAAAAAGAAGAGCAAACCAAGCCCAAAGCCCACAGATGGAATCAGAACAGAATTCAGTGAAATGGGCACTAAAGAAATACAAAGAATTAATGCATTCAAGAGTTTTTCTTTAAAAAAAATAAACAAAATAGACAAATCCTTAGCCAATCCTATGAAAGAAAGAAAAGAAAAAATTAAATAAATAGATTCAATGAGAAATGAAAAAAATCAAATGGATATTTTATTATTAGCAAAAGATTATTAGCAATTACCTGAAAAACCTGTACATCAATACACTGGAGAAATCAGAAGAACTAGATAGATGTCTATATACATATGAATTATCAAAATTTATCGAAGATGATTTAAAAATCCCAAATGATCCAATAGCATGCAATGGAACTGAAGCAATAATAAACATCTACCAACTAAGAAAAATCCAAATCCTGAAACATTTGGTGCTGAATTCTAAAAGAACTTCAGGAAATATCTAATACTTCTTAAATTCTTTAATGTGGTCAAAAGAGAAGGCTTATTCCTGCAAGCTAACATTATATTGATTCCAAAACTATTACCTGCTGGTTTAGGACCCAGCTAAAAAAGACAATTACAGGGCAATTGGCTTAATGTACATAGATACAAAAATTGTGAACAAAGATACTGGCAAAGAGAGCCCAATAAATTACCAAACAGATCATACATCATGACAATGTAGACTTCATACCAGACATACAAGGATGGTTCAACATGTGCAAAACAATAAGTGTAATCCCTCACATAACCAGAAGCAGGGACAAAGATGACACAATCATCTTGATAGAAAGAAAAAAGCCTTCCACAAAATCCAACATCCATTCATAATAGAAACCTTGACAAAAAGAGGTAAAGAAGAATGTTAATCTTAAAAAGCCATTTATGACACACCTGCTCTTTCCCTCTAAAAATCAGGAACAAGACAAGCATGCCCACCATCGGCACTTCTGTTCAACCTAGTACTGAAAAAATTAGCCACAGCAACCAGACAAGAGAAGGAAAGAAAATGGAGATCAGGGGATAGATAGATAGATAGATAGATAGATAGATAGATAGATAGATAGATTAAAATGGCCTGTTCAATAAATGGTGTTGAGAAAATTGGCTATCCACGTGGAGAAAGTGACATTTAGACCCATGGCTGTCATCATGTATGAGACTAAAATTATAATGAATCAAAGAAATAAATGTTGAAACAGAAACAATCATGCCGTGATGGCCCTACCCCAGGGGTATGCTGAGATGGCGACTGAGACTGGCCGTGGTGGCACAAGCCTGCAATCCCAGCACTTGAGAGGCTGAAAGCAGAATCACTACGAGTCCAATCTACATAGTGAGACCTTATAGACCCTGTAGTAAATACACAAAAAAGAACAAAGAAGAAACAATCTGCTGGAAGATTAAATAGGTAGAACTTTCCAAACAGAGGCCTGGTTGCCTGAAAACCAAATGGAATCACAGAAAATTAAAAAGCTTCTGCACAGTAAATATGCAACCAACAGAGTGAAAAGAAAATCTTCATAAGGGGAAAAAAAAGTTGCCAGTAACTCTTCAGACAGAAGACTCATCTAAAATACATAAACAACTTAAAAAATTAGAGCCCTGTAAATAAAACGCCCAATCAAAACAGGTCAATGAAGTGAGTAGATGCTTCTCAGAAGAAGCACAAGTGCCCAGTAAACACATTAAGAAATAGTAGCTGGGGAGATAGCTCAGCAGCATAAGTGCCTGCCCGGCCAGCACAAAGTTCTGAGTTCGATGCCCAGTGCCACATGCTGTGCTGGCCTGGAACTGGGTGTGGTGGTGCACCTCTATAATCCCAGCACTAGGGTGGCTGAAACAGGAGGATCACTACAAGTCTGAGTTGCATAGTGAGACTCTGTATCATAAAAATAAGAAAGAAAGAAAGAAAGAAAGAAAGAAAGAAAGAAAGAAAGAAAGAAGAAAGAAAGAAAGAAAGAAAGAAAGAAAGAAAGAAAGAAA
>NW_004524593.1:4071018-4074606 GCF_000260255.1 Octodon degus | reverse complement strand
AAGAAAGAAAGAAGAAAGAAAGAAAGAAAGAAAGAAAGAAAGAAAGAAAGAAAGAAAGAAAGAAAGAAAGAAAGAAAGAAAGGCTCAAAATCATTAGCCATTAGAAAAGTGAAAATGAAGACAATATTGAAAATGATCTTAACCTAGAAAGATTGGCCAGCATCCGGAAATGAAATCATAACAACTACTGGAGAGGCTGTGGTGAAAAAGAAACCCTTCTACACTGTTGGTGGGAGGTAAACAAGTATAGCTGCTATGAAAATCAACATGGAGATTCCTCAAAAGCTAAAAGTAAAACTTCCACTTGACCCAGCTGTTCATCCTTCTATATGTCTTCCTGAAAGAGTTAAAAACATCATATTACAATGATACATACATATTCAAGTTTATAGCAGCACAACTTATAATAGCTAAATCTTGCAAACAGTCCATCAACGGATAAGGAAAATGTGGTATTTAAGCACATGGAATACTACTCTTCTATAAAGAAAGATAAACTTGAGTCATTTGCAGAAAAATGGGTGTACCTTGAGACATAATGCTAAGTGAAATAGACACAAAGAAAAATTGTAGGGATTCTCTTATATGAGCAACCCAAAAATATTAGTAAACAGCAAAATAAAAAATAGATAAAAGGAAGTTGAGATATCTTGTTCAAAGGATGGGATGATCAAGAGCTCAAACTAGGGGGACTGAAGAGAGGGAAACGGCATGAAAAAAATGGGATATATATCTTTTCAAATAGGTAGGGGACCAAGAGATGGAAGGAGCAGGGAGTGAGGGAAAGGTTGAGGGATACAAAAAGAGTCAAGCTGTTGTACCCATGGAACAACTCCCCATGATAAGCATAATCATTATCTACTGGAAACATACACTAATAAAAATTTTAAAATTGATAGAGCAACAAAGAAAAATCAACAACTCACACTCAGTATTAAATTTCAATATGCATCTGTCATTAATAGATAGCCAAGTAGAAAAAAAAATAGTAAAGATATAAAAGATTTTAATACAATTAACAAGATAGATTCAACAGACATATATAGAAACCATCCCCAACAATTAGAAAATAGTATTTCTTTGCAAATTAACATGAAATGATTACAAGTAAGACCTAAATTCAAAGTTAAAACTCTCATATCTTTTGGGATTTAAAAATTCAGAATAAAAGCTCTTAATTTAAAGTCAGGAATTTGGGCTGGCGAGATAGCTCAGTGAACAAAGTGCCTGCTTTGGCAAGTGCAGGGACCACTGTTTGATCCCCAGTCCCATATGCCCTGCCAGCCCCACCCCCAGGGTGCACTGGGCCAGTGACAGAGTTCAGGCGTGGTAGCACACACCTGTAATACCAGACCTGGGAGGCTGAAAACAAGAGGATCCCTACGAGTCTGAGCCATGTAGTGAGACCCTGTACCAAATACACAAACCAAAATAATAAATGAATAAATAAAGTCAGGACTTCTACTCCCAGGATGAAGTAATTAGAACCAAATTTGTCTTTCTAATATAATTCTTTGTAGAATTGTGTAAAATACATGAAATATTAACAATGTTTAAAGAAATAATGCACAGTACAGAAATGTAACACCTAAGAGAAAAGAAAGTAGGATAGCTCCAGCCCACCCTGGATTTCTAACTGGATGACTTTCCAAACTACAGTGACAAGAGACAGAGAGAAAGAGAGACAGAGACAGAGAGATGGAGATGGAGGAGCCAAGCAGAAATCAATCATCTCACTGAGTTTAAAAGACAGAAAGGTGCTCTGGAGCTGGGGGATTTAGGAGAGGATGAGATGGAAACTATTTGATTTTTCAAGTCAGACTACTAGGAATAAGGGAAAACTCTAGAATTACACGAAGTGGTCCCCTTGAACCTACTAGTAGATACTGTATAACTACAAATGAAAATTTTGTGAAACTGACCAAGAATTATAGGACAACTAAGATGAAAATTTCCAGAATTCATATAGGTGAGAAAATATTTAAGTTAATTCAGAGGCAACTTTAAAATTTTCCAAATTTTTAAAATAACTTCAAAATGAAAATGATTCACAAATAATCCAAAACACTCTTTTACAATGAGAAAGAAACCCATACACCCAACAATATACTATTCATAATATCCAGAGTCTAATAAATATTACTGTCTAAAGTTATTAAATATGCACATACAAAGAAAATGTGATCTGAGTCCAAGCCCAGGTCCGGTGAGTGTGTGGGAGAGCTTCCTGCCACCCTGCGCCAGTGGGACCTATTACTGGTCCCAGCCGAGGCACAGCAGGGGAGAGACCATCTTCCACCCCCTTGGGACGACCCCAAAAACTCCGAGCACCTCCCCCACTCTGCCTGCCGAGTAGGAACTTCTGCCCTATTCCGGGAAGCCCCAGACCCAGTTCTAGCCCAGGTCCAGAGAGTGTCTGGGAGAACTTCCTGCTACCCTGCGCCTGTGGGACCTATTACTGGTCCCAGCCCAGGAGCAGTGGGAGAGAGACCATCTTCCACTCCCTTTGGACGCCCCCAAACACTCCGAGCACGTCCCCTACCCAAACTGCCAAGTAGGAATTTCTGCCGCTTTCCGGGAACCCCCAGACCCAGTCCTAGCCCAGGTCCAATGAATGTGTGGGAGAGCTGCCTCTTCCTCCCACTCCATCTTGTCCCCTCCAGACTGAGCTCAGGCCTGGTATACAGGCCTTGGGTGAAACCCTGCAGCTGCAATCCCTGCAGAGAGTGTAGAGGATAGAACAACCCAGCTAGTCCAGGAGCAGAAAATCTTGCCAGAGGGGCACAACAGGTTCACCCTCAAGGGAAGCAGCAGGAAGGAGCTGAGCACAGCAGCCAGACCCAAACCATGCACAGCTGGATAAATCCTAACTTTGTAGATCTGCACCTGAACTTCAGTACGTGCTAAGGTTATAACTACAATGAAGATTTAAAACAAAGGTCAGAAGGCAGTGCTACATAAAATGATGAGAAGGAACAAAATGCAACCTTAGAACCCAAGCCCACCCGTAACAAGTGCAGAGGACACTAACACAGAATAAATTGGGAATCACACAGCTGAAAGCAATGAATCAACGGCTTCTTAAATAAAAAAAAAAACAGCTACAGAAAGGTATAGAGGAACTCAGATTGAAAATAAAAAAAGAAATCCCTGAATTAATCACATCTGCACTAAAGAATCAAATGCAGAAACATATGGAGGAAACCCAATGCCCACCCAGAACAAGTGAGGAGGGCACTAGCTCAACTCAAATACAAGAATTAATAATATCGATAGTAAATAAGCAACAGCAGAAAGGTATAGAGGAACTCAGAGTGCAATTCTTTTCTGAAATAAAAAAAGAACTCTCAGAACTCATAGCATCTGAAGTAAAGAAGCAACTACAGAAAGATAGGGAGGAAACCCAATCTGAAAAAAACACTGCACTAAAAGAATTTACAACTGCTTCTAAAGAAGACATTGAGAAAAAAAATAGAGGAGATTAGAAAAATAACGGATTCCTTGAATGAGCAATACAGGAAAGAAATAGATCGCATGAAGCAGAGTCAAAGAGATATAGAGGAAATTAAATCTCAATCACAAGCTTGC
>NW_004524593.1:4068256-4069458 GCF_000260255.1 Octodon degus | reverse complement strand
AAATAAACACCCTAATGCTGCACCTTCAACAACTAGAAAAGGAAGAGCAAACCAAACCCAGAGCCCAAAGATGGGAGGAAATCATAAAGATTAGGGAAGAAATTAATTCAATTGAGAGGAAGAAAACAATTCAAAGAATTAAAAAAGCAAAAAGCTGGTTCTTTGAAAGATGCAATAAAATCGATGAGCCCCTAGCTAACCTCATTAAACAGAGGAAAGAAAGAATTGAAATACAGGCAATAAGAAATGAAAAGGGTGTAATTACCACAGACTCAGTGGAAATTCAGAAGATTATCAATAGCTACTTTGAGAATCTTTACTCTCACAGAATAGAACACACAGAATAATGGACAGATTACTAGAAGGGTACAAATTACCACAACTAAATCGACAAGATATAAGCACTCTCAATAGCCCAATAACAGCCAATGAAATACAAGATGTAATTAAAAACCTACCAGCAAAGAAAAGTCCAGGTCCATGAGGATCAATGGAATACATTAGAAGACACTGAAGTCCCTTCGGACACTCTCAGCCACCTTATCTTTGACAAAGTGTCCAAACATATTCACTGGAAGAAAGACAGCCTCTTTAACAAATGGTGCTGGAAAAACTGGCTCTCTACATGCTGAAAAGTCAAACTTGACCCAGGTCTATTACCATGCACTAAATTAAAGTCAAAATGCATTAAAGATCTAAACATTAAAGCAGAGACACTAAACCTCCTAGAAGAGAAAGTAGGAGGAACTCTTGAAGACATAAGGGTAGGCAAAGAGTTCATGGACAGAAATCAAATCGCACGGGTAATAGTTGAAAGACTTAACTACTGGGACCTGCTCTTACTGAGAAGATTTTTAACGTCAAAAGAAATTACCAACAAAGAGAAAAGGCAACCTACAAATTTGGAAAAAATGATGACAAATAAGTACTCAGACAAGGGTCTGCTCTCTAGAATGTATAAAGAACTAAAAAACACCAGGGCCCCAACATTTAAAGACCCAATCCAGAAATGGGCATCGGAGATGAACACATGCTTCTCAGAGGAAGAAATTAAAGAAGCGAATAAATATATGAAAAAAGGATCCACATCACTAGCCATTCATGAAATGCAAATTAAAACCACATTGAGATATCATCTCACCCCAGAAAGAATGGCTATCATAAAGAAATCACCCAACAACAAATGTTGGAGAGGCTGCGGG
>NW_004524593.1:4020114-4056964 GCF_000260255.1 Octodon degus | reverse complement strand
AAGTAAAAGGAAAGCAGGATCTCAAGGACTAACTAATCAAGAGAGGGAAAGGAGAAGAGCTAGGAAACATAACAATGTCAAGCCATACAGTTATATGTAGAAGATGGGCAAGGCAATGTTCCTGAGAATCTTCAGAAGATTTTTTAATCTAGCAGTTAATTGGAAATATTCTCACCCTGACTAACTATATATACTGATACCTGTGAACTGAGCTACTGCACTGCAGATGGTAATTTGTAATAGTAGTTTCATACTTGGAGTGCCTGTCATTCTGGTCTTCTGAATATGGGCTGCTTGTCATGACATGCCTGTTGCTGCTAAGAATAAGGGAGTGGTGAATGAAAGCAAGAGACAGGGAAAGGAATATTGTGGGACTGTCCTCTTTCAAGGTTGTATATGGTGAGATTTTTAGACTTATGTGTAAACATAAGAAGTATATAATTCTTTATGCCTATTTTTAAAATATATTCTAATTTTTCAATGCTTTTTATCATATTCTGTAGGAACTTAAAATTCAACATATCAATACTTGATGAAAAGTACCTGTTCCATATTATGCCTAAGATGTTTGATATTCAGACAGATAGTGAGGTTAAGTTTAACAACCTATGTTGTATGGTAATAACAATAAGCTTGTCTTCTGGATGGTTAACAACCTAAGTTTGCAGACCAAAATTAGAGAGAAAGGAGGGCTGCAAGGAAAGCCAACATTTTGGCCCTAGCCTTCCAAGGGCAATTAAGACTCAGGACATATGAGAACTTGTACTGTAATGTCATGTAACTCGGCAGTGTCCCAATTTTTCTGATCAAGGAGATTATGGGACCAAAGAGGAAAGTGACCGATGATGTAGAGTGTGCCTAAGGAGAGTCACATGGAGAGAAAACACTCTCTCAGGTTTTCACAGAGAGCACATTGGCCAAGCAATGGCCGTGACTCATCCACATGTCTGACACTGACAAAGGTTCTACAATCTGAGGTGCAGGATCTCGGGACAAATCCCAAGGGGATTTCACTGACCTTATCACACCCAAAAGTTTCAACTCTTGTTGCATAGGTCCTGCTTTATCTTGGTCTTGGCCATCCAGCAGAAAAGTATAAAAACGAAATATAAAAGTATAAAAACGAAAGCCATGCTGTTATGTTGAGCTGTGGGGGACTCAGGTCAACAATTTCTGACATTGCCAGTCAAGCGGAAGACCCAATAATATTATGGACTACTGGACTCTTTCAGAATATTTTGCTGAGTTTACACACCTATAATATTCAAATAATGGAACTTAACAAAAAAAGGGTATACAGAAGATTGTATCTGTGTATTCAAAGTGGTTTGGATAGATATATAGTTACATTCTCTTAATGAATAGAATGATTCTTGTACAGTAATTAACCACTAGGAAGAATGTATGCAGTGTGTTAGTTATTGAAACTGTCCTACCGATTTGTTTTGCAACTGTCTCATTGCTATTTGTTTATCAATAAAATTATGGGGAAAAAAAGAAAAGAAAATGTGATCCATTTCCAGAAGTAAAACAAATTGATTAAAGCAGCCAAGAAACAACAGTCCTAAAAAACTAGAAAACAATATATTCAAGGCAATAAAAGAAAGGGTTGGACATAAGAGTAAAAATGGAAATTTTTAACAAAAACCAAATGGAATTTCAAGAACAAAAAAAAGTAATACAAGAATTGAAAGAAATTACTGAATAATGTTAATGACAGTTAGATACCACAGAATAAATCAGTGAGCATGAAAATCCCTAATTGAAACCATCCAAATTTAATTAGAAATTTTTTTAAACAGAAAACTTGAAACTTTGGTGAACCATAGGACAATATCAAACAATTGAACAAAACTTTATTGGAGTTACAGAGGGAAAAGATTCAAGGCTGGAAAATATTTTCCAATTTTGATGAAAATTGTAAGTCCACAAATCCAAAAATATATAAATATATGAATAAATATATTTCTAAAAAAGCAACTTCCCCTAAAGTCTGGATAGCTCCACTGAACAGTTCTGTCAGATATTAAAGAAGAAAGCTTTACACGAACACTTACAAGAAGAGAACATTCCCAGTCATTTTATGAAGCCAGACATCAAAACTAGAGAGTTACTACAATACACACATACAAAAAAACTTCTTACAAACATACAAGCAAAAATAAAACATTACCAAGTAAACTTCAAGCTTATATTAGAAAGAACAATACATGAAATTAAGTATAGAATTTGTCACAGTCATGTAAATATCAGTTATAATGTAACTTACCACATTAACATAATTTACCATATTAGCAGATTAATAAGACCTTAAGGTCATTTCAATTGATGCAGAAAATAAGAAACACTTAAGAGCATGTAACACACTCATAATAACCAACCTACAAATAGAATAACTAACTTCCTCTGCATAAGAATGAGTCTATAAAAAACCTACAGCTAGAACCATAATGAATGTTGAAAGGCTGAATATTTTCTGCATATTGTTAGAAATCCTAGCCAAGTCACCAATGTAAGAAAAACAACTTAAACATAGTTTTGGGGGCTGGGGAGATAGCTCAGTAGAATAAGTGCTTGCCTGGCAAGCGCAGGGTCCTGAGTTCAATCCCCGATACCACAAAATGCTATTAGAATTAATAAATGATTTTAGTAAAATCAATTATATGAAGAAACTATTACAAAATCAATTGTATTTCTAATTAGCAATTATTAAATGCTGAAATTAAAAAAAATATTTATAGTAGAATAAAACCCTTGGGGTAAATTTAATAAAATATCTATAAGATCTATATACTAAAAACTATAAGGAATTGTTGTGGGAATACTTTTAAATGTATTTAGAAAATTGGAAGATATTTTCCAATTTGGAAATAAACCATGTTACCAGATTAGAATTTCACTTAAGATACTCCTTGTATTTCCTCCTGCTCACTTTTGCCTGTTGTTGCCAACCACACTTCCCTTACAGCAGGAGACCAAGTCTCACCCATCCAAGGAACAGCAAAGTGGACAACACAGATAAGCTGAAGTAACAGCAAAATCACACACAAGAACCCAACAGAAAGGGCTGGCACAATAGCTCAGAGGACTAAACACCTGCTTGGGAAAGCACAGGGACCTGGGTTCAATCCTCAGTACCACATGCTGTCTCAGCTGTGCCTACAGGTATGCTGAGCTGGCCACTGAGACCAGGCGTGGTAGCTGACACCTATAATCCCAGCACTGAGAAGGCTGAAAACAGAAGGATCACTACAAATTCAAGCTGTATAGTGAGATCTTGTACCCCCAGAAAACTTGGCCTCACATTGTCTCTCAGTGCATCAACCAGTCTTGGTAAACAGTCCCCAGAGAAGCAAATATTACCACTTCTCTTTCTCCTCAGGAAACTGGAACAGAACCCACATATGCTTTAACATTTCTGCATCCGGACTTGGGAGCTATACAATGAGCAAGAAGTTTATCTGTGTAGTAGTGTTTACTAAAGAACAGAAAATATCCAGGGAGGTGTATATGATACCCCTGGAGAACATAGAAGGGATCTCCAGCCTGCTTTCGGTGGGTCATTAGAGGCTGCCAGGAGATAAATGTTTCCATTATCCTCACATACCACCCACCGATACAGTGCACCTTGTTTTCACTAAGAAACATGGGGGTTGAGAAGGGAGAGCAACCCACCTACATAGAGAATAAATAGAAAAGAAAACAAGCCAGATATGGAGGCCAGAGCTGAAACAGATTGAATAAAATCAGGTTTCCCAGGCACTGTGTGTCTTATGGATAAATAAATATGCTGGTAACAAGGTCAGTGTTGAGTGTCTAAGTAAAATAACCCATAAATGTTTGAAATTGCAGAAAGTAAAACTCAAGCCTAACTTCCATCCGCCCTACTGCCTTATTGACATTTTCCTGACCAGTCACCAACTCTCAGAGATGAAAGTCAAACCAGAAAAAAGTATGTGTCCCAGGTACAAAGCATTAGTCAGTTAAAAACCAATCCCCACATTTTGAAAGCTGCAGGAAAAAATATAAAATATATAGAGCTGCTCAGGCTGGCTTCTTTACCGGATGAGAGTGGATTGGATGGATGAATGGTGGTGGAGAGAAAGACAGACAGACAGACAGACAGACAGACAGACAGACAGACAGAGACAGACAGAGAGACAGAAAGAGAGAGAGAGAGAGAGAGAGAGAGAGAGAGAGAGAGATCCAAAGAATGGAGGAAAATGGAAAGTCTCTGGCATAGAAGGGAAAAGCCTCAGTGTGACCAGGCAAGTGACAAAGGCCTCCAACTACAAGGAATTCATCCAACTGTACTTCCCTAAAATTGACGACATAATACTTACTCCAGTTTTTTTTTAAGTTAAAACTATCAGAATTGAAAAAGCTGAGCATTCAAAGCACACATTTCTGATGCTAGGGGTAGGATCTGGGGAAATCCACACTAACTCTACCCTGACCTAAAGGCTGATCTCTTACTTTCAGGACCGGGGCTAAGAGAGGACTGTCATGAGGAACGATTAAAAATGAGACCAAAGTAACCACGACCACAACAAAAAGAGAGTGCATGAAAAAAGAGACTTAGAAATGAGCACTCACTTGTTTTCAGGTGAAAAAGTTGAGTCAGAGCGATGTTTAGGAGGGGAGAGATCCTCTACGGTAGCCAAAAACCCCAGACTGAGCCCAGTGGTTTTCTTTTCCTCCCAATAATGTGATTGCTCTTTACCTGGTGAAAGAATGAAAGGGATGAGGACGTGTTCTAAGATGAAAAATGGTTTTCTTAAGGTATGCAATTCAGCTGACTTACTGTTCATCTCTTTATTGTTCTGTTCTGTTTCATTTTGAATTTGTTTCACATGAGCCAGCGTAGCTTGTGATGGTAGAGTGGAAGAGACAGTCTTTCACATCTAGGAAAATACAACCTTTCTTCTTTTTCCCCCTTCTCCTTCTCCTTCTCTTCCTCCTCTTCCTTCTTTCTCTTCTCCTCCTTTTCCTTCTCCTCCTTGTTTTCCTTCCTTCTCTTCTCCTTTTTTTTCAGTATTCTGCCCCTTTCCTCTTCGTCTGTGCCACCCCTGTTACACTCTGCCCTATTCTCAAGTTCCAAAAACTTCCCATACTAACTGGGCCACTTTAGCCAACCCAGGACTCCCACTGCCACAGTTTTCTCCAGACTTTTTGATGACACTTTACAAAAGATTTAACGAGCACCCTTTTTGTTATTACATAAGTTATGGTTGCCATCTAAAATGTCCCCCCAAATCTCATGTGTTTGGAAAGAGGTTGAATCACAGGGGTGGTTTACTCATCGATGAATCCATCCAGATGGGTTTGGTGGCTGAAAGTGCTGTTAGTGGTGGGTCGTGGATGGAGGTCTGTCACTGGTCATCTGACCTACAAGGGCATATTCCTCCTCCCTTCTTTCTCTGCTTTCCAGTTGCCATAGGCTGAGCAAGCTGTCCTCTGTTGTGCCTTCTGCCAACCCTCCATGGGCTGGAACCCTGAGCCAGGAGAAACTTCTTTGCCTTTAAATTTTCAACGTCAAGTATTTTCGTCCCAGTGACCAGAAAGTGATTAATACAGTGCACAACAATCCTGTGACTGAGTCACTCAAAATAGCATCATCGTCAACGTACTGGAGAGGAAACTAAAGACAAAGGAGTGACAGAACGTGTGCTATAGAAAGAAACAGAGCTCTGATAACCCAGTTCTCATAACTCAAGACTCAGTTTCTTTAAGTAGATCACACTGGATAAACAAAAGAGAATCTGTAGAATGTAATTATCTCTGAAACCTAGTAGCTATATAGCAACTAGTTATGTAAAATGATGTTTCTAGACTAACAACTATGGGTGATGTATATCTTAATCTGTTAAAGTATTCTACTTACATGCCAATCACTTAGTGAAATGGCATACTACGATATCAGTTACTTAATAACATTTTTTGAGTACCATAGTGGATGCTGTAGAACTTCACCTGGTCCCTGCATTCCAGATTGGAGCTCATCGATATTCTCTCCAATTTTGGGGAGTCTCACAGCAGCTAACAATCCTCAACTGAGTAATTCTCTTGGCACTTCCCTCAGCCTAGGAAAGCTGCCTTGACTGAAGACTGCTCTTCCTCTCAGGACTAACCTGCATCCTATGAACTAGGGAAAGAGGAGTAGAGGCCGAGTCCCTCACCTCATGCTAGGGGAATTCTCAAGAAGCTGTCTATGGTTGCCTAAGGCATCTATAGGACCTTAGATCACCTTTGTTGTGACTGTTTTGCATTTAACCTCTTCCCTCTGCCTAAACATAAATCCTGTGACTGTGATAACACTCCTGTGTGTCTATGTATTTCTCATGCTGTATTTCTGGTGGAATCCTATCTAGGAAAGCATGGTGAGATGCAGCACCATGTTCTGCCTTTGAAGAATGTGGCTCCATGAGGACTTAAAGAGCAAAAGGATGATCATGAGATGGATGATAGGTCTACAATTTAGGAGTATACGCTGAGAAAGAGTTGGGGAGGCAGGGGATGAATTCAAGGCGCAGAAAATAGTACTTTCCCAATATTCTTGTTATAAATGTGGATGCCTTTGGTCTCATTACACTGAGTTCATGGCCAAAGAGGGTACAGTAATTCAGTTAGAAAAGTAATGTTATACAAGAATTTGGAGAAAATGCCAAAGCATTGGCTCAGTGAGCTCAGAGCAGGTCATTTACATGATTTCAGAGAACTGAGAATTTTTTCTGCATATTTCCTTGAAGTAGATTTCTACTGCTTTATAACAGTTGACTCCTATATGGCATTGTGCTTTATGAAAAGTTCCATAGCATAAAATTAACACTCTGTTAATGACTACCTTAGAAGTCCAGAATTAAGGCTTTCTCTGGAATGATTCATAATTGCATTCTTTTTCAGAAATAAATTAAATTTGCAATCATAACAGCAGAGTTCAAACTGTGGTGAAGAGATAAATTAAGTTTCCAGCATGCCCCCAGATATGGGACTGAAAGGGAATGTGTAGGGACAGAAAATGAGGAAGCTTTGCAGTGTCATGGCTTCTTAACCACAAGGTTTAAGTGATATCTAAAGACATTCTCAAAAGACCACACAGACAAATAATTGCTTTTAAGCTGGTTTATCCCGATCTCTGAAAGATATGTTTTATTTTTTTAAATGAGTTTAATAAGTACCTAGGCTATACTAATTACTTTCTTAACTGTATTATAATATCCCTCTCCATTATAGATGATAGATATATAAATAGATGGATAGATAGGTAAATAAAGTTGATCTTTAAAACCTCTGGGAAAAACCAAGCAGTCCCAGAATTCTTTACCTTGAGCCCACCTATGTTTGGGGATTTTTCCAATCTAGAATCTCCTCTGAGGAAGAGGATAGACAAATATCAGAGGAGAAATTTTCAGTCATTCAGAGAAGACATAAAAGATTTTTATCTGACACTTATGTTATAATTGCACTTTATCAGCCTATAGTATAGTCTCAAGGGTCTTTGGGCACTTGGTTGTCACAAAGGGATTTTCTGTTTGGGGTTTCCCCAAGAGTCACAGTCAAGTTTTCATCTGAATCAATTATCACTGTCTGAATAGAACTGGATTTTGTTGACCATTGGATGGGTGCAGCTATAAGCATTAAAGGAAAGACAAATAATGATTTTTTTTCTTTCTATCCTTTAGAGTAGAGATCTCCTATCCTCAAAAGCAAAATCAATATAATTTCCAGTGTTTGAGGGATGAATAAAAACTCAGTCCTAGCTGCTAAAATTTCTCTGATCAGCCTCTAAATATTTTCACCATGAATTGATCAAATTTGGGGAGTGAAGGATGGTGTACTGGGGAAGCAGGTGGACCACCTGAGCAGCTCTCCTTGAAAGAAGAGCAATTGTCTCCATTTTGGCTAAGCCCGACCCTATTTCCTTGTACCGATATGTACAGAGCTGGCTAAGATTCTTCCTTATCCCTTCAGTTGGTTTATGCAATGCATATTGGTGTAGCCGAGGTGCTAGGGTAGTCTTTGAAGACAGAGCATTGTCTCCCTGATAACCCACACCTGCTGCTTTTTAATATGAGCTGGGTCAAGACAGGAGGAAGAGCCAGTACTCCACGCTGTCAGCTGGGATCAAGCCTCGAGATAGAGGCTATGACTTCCTGGAGCTTGAAAGATTGCACATCAGAACTAAAGCACCAGATCCCAGAAACATCAGATACTATATCAGTACAATAATGCAAATTACTTTCTCTACATATCTTTCTCTCTGCATTTGACAGAGGTAATTGCAGGCCATCTACCTAACCCAGCTCACAGTAGTCACCTACTTCCCACAATTCTCAGTTATTCATCCTCAAGGCACCCTTCCTTCTTGGCTGAATAAAACCTGGGTGGGGCCCTAGGTCGGTCTCTTTGTTCCAGAAAGCCATCTTCATGGCTGGACTTAGGGCCCCTTAGCACCCAATATTTATAAATATTTTTGGTGTCTTTATTTTCACCTTGAGTTGCACGGGGAGTGGTAGATTGGAATTAACTTGGTGGGATTCCAATAACATTTTTGAAATCATAAATATAGACTTCTTGGACCAAGATGAAAACCAGGAGGGGACTCCTACAGAAGCATATCTGTCTTTGTATCCCAGGCATTTTATTTACTGTCAGTGTGAACTTGAATGATTTCTTAGGACTCTGAGTTTCAAGTTTTTAAAGAAGAAAGGAGTATCTCAACATCAATGTACCTGTAGTTTTTAAAGAGCAAATCTTTTTTGAGAAACATTTGAGTAGGGTATTCCATATGGTGACCATTCAAATCTTTTATTTACTTCAAAATCTCACTTCATATATGTAGTCATGCAAAAATGAAAACAAATCACTGATTTATTTTATAAAACAGTACTGTTGTACAGGTTGAATTCCAAATTTGCTTTTAACTCAGACTTTCTATGATCTAATTATAACTAGCACATGAATTGAGTAGATGAAGTATTCTTTTTATGTGGAACCTTAACATGTATATTTTGATAGAGAATTAGATAGATCAGCCAGAATATCACCTGTCTTAGTATTTTGACTATATAACCAAATTTTTCATAAATCCTTGAGATTCAAAGGAGTACTGTAACAAGAATATTAAAAAGTTCAAATATAAAGTTCCATTCTTTTTACTATAAAGGTCATTTCAGCCTTTATCTAAAAAATACGCGGTAATAAGATAATTAATAATTTGAATTGTTAAGAGTTCAAGTGTAAGTGTAATGGTGACACCTATAAGAGCAAAATCAGGAGCAGTTATTATCATTATTGTTATCATCGATTTCATAACAAAGGCATTCTAAACACTCGCGCAGGTCCTGATCTGTATGAATGTTCTAAGAGACATCTACTGAACACATGTTGTTTCCTGCCGCTGCTCTCGCGACTAGAAATGGGAAAGCAGGGAGGAAAACCAAGTCCCGGCCCTCCTGAATGCCTCTGTTCCACTGACACCCTCTCTGATCACTTAGCAAGATCATACTTCTTCACCAAACACCACCGCAAGCCCCCTGAATGGGACGCGCACGCCACATAGGCAAGGGTCCCTGGCTTCTCATTCACCCCTGCATTCCGCAGCCAGCACTTCCCTTGTACAGACTCAGTGTTCAAATCATTCGATCCAACTTTAATTGCAAAATATCATAAAAGGTAATAATTTGAACATTCATTAGCTTTTCATTGTCGGTTATGTTGATGTGTGGAATTTATGAACAGAAGCTTTATAAGACTAAGATCATTTTAATTAACAGAAGAGAAATAAGAACATTAAATAGGGGCCTTCAAAATAGCTCAGTGGTCTAAAGTATCTGCGTAGGCAAGTGTAGGTACCACAGTTGGATCCCCAGCACCATATGCCAGGCCAGTTCCACCCCCAGGGCAGGGCCACACATACAGGAAAAAGAGCCTTCAATAGTCCAGAGTCCTGCATTCTAGTGCTATGAATTAACACACAAGTCACAGCACCTCAAGCCACACCCTCAGCTATAAAAAGGGGAGATGTCTTCTCTGGCACAGCTAGTCCAGGACAATCATGAAACAAAATACAAATATAGCCAGGAGGACCATTGTTGCTTTTCTGCCTCCATGAACTGCTGCTTTCTAGCCTGTGCTACTCTACTTTGGAGCCAGCTAGGTATGGACTGAAACCTCCAGTAACTCTCCAGCCCAGCTCAGGCCCGGGGAGTGTGTGGGAGAGCCTCCAGCTTCCCTGCACCTGTGGGACCTCTACAGACCAAAACTGAGGCACCCGCGTGAGTGAGACCCTCTACCGCGCCCTTGGGACTCCTGCAACCCTCCTGAGCCCCCGCCCCTAAGCCCACCCAGTGAGTCAGAACTTCTGCCACTCTCTTGGGACCCCCAGATCCAGCCAAAGCCCAGGCCGGGATTGTGTGTGGGAGACCTTCTTCACTCCCTTGTGCTCCCTGGCCAGGGGCACAATGGAGGGGCACCACAGGCTCACTGTTGTGCCAGAAGGGCACAACAGGTTCACTTCTAAGGACTGCAGCAGGAAGGAGCTTAACACAACAGCTAAATCCAGGCCAGGCATAACTGGATAAACTCAAACTTAATACATCTGCACCCAAATTTCAGTAGGTGCTAAGGTTATAACTGTACCAGAGTTCTACACCAAAGGTCAGAGGTCAGTGCTATATGAAATGACAAAGACAAGAGCAAAATGCAATATCAGGCCTTGAGCCCGCCCAGAACAAGTGCAGAGGATGTTAATGCAGCTGAAATGAATGAATTAACAACATCGGACACAAAGAAACAACAGCAGGAAGGTATAGAGGAACTCAGAGAGGAACAAATTCCTGAAATTAAAAAAAAAATCTCTGAATTCATAGCATCTGAAGAAAAGAATCTAATATAGAAACATATGGAGGAAACCCAATTTGAAAAAAACTCTGCAGTAAAAGAATTAATAACTGCTTCTAAAGAAAACACTGATAAGAAAAACAGAGGAGATTAGAAATATGACAGATTCCTTGAATGAGCAATACAGGAAAGAAATAGATTGCATGAAGCACAGTTAAAAAGATATAGAAGAACCTAAAATCTCAATCACAAAACTGCAAAACTGTTTGAATGAGAGTGAAGACAGAGTTTCAGATCTTGAAGATGCTGGTGCAACTAATGAAAAGGTAAGACAGCTTTAAAAACAACTAGGATGCAGGAAAAAATAATCCATCACCTCCAAGATGATGCAAAGATGAAGAATGTGAGACTAATAGGCATCAATGAGAAAGATGGAGTCAATGCAAATGATATAAAAAGAATGTGGGCAGAGGGCCGGAGAGATGGCTCAGTGGAATAAGCACTTCCTGACAAGAACAGGGGCCTGAGTTCAATCCCCAGTTCCAAAAAAAAAAAAAGAAAGAAAGAAAGAAAGAATTTATTTCAGTTGCTGCTGTGCTGTCTCATGGGTTAATGATTGTTCAAAAAGAAGGGGGTAGGGAATGAAGGCAGAAGACAGGAAAAGGAATGATGTGGGACTGTCCTGCTTCAAGGTTGTATATGGTGAGATTTTTGGACTTACGTGTAAACATAAGAAGTATATAATTCTTTATGCTTATTTTTAAAATATATCCTAATTTTTAAATGTTTTTTCATCATATTCTGTAGGGACTTAAAGTTCCACATATCAATACTTGATGAAAAACACCTGATCCATGTTATGCCTAAGATGTTTGATATTCAGACAGGTAGTGAGGTTAAGCTTAACAGCCTAGGTTGTATGGTAATAACAATAAACTTCTCTTCTGGAGGGTTAACAACCTAAGGTTGCAGACCAAAATTAGAGGAAAAGGAGGGCTTCAAGGAAAGCCAACATTTTGGCCCTAGCCTTACAAGGTCAATTAAGACTCAGGACACATGAGAACTTGTTCTGTAATGTCATGTAACTCAGTAGTGTCCCAAATTTTCTGATCAAGGAATTATGGGACCAAAGAGGAAAGTGATCAGTGATATAGAGTGTGCCTAAGGAGAGTCACATGGAGAGAAAACATTTTATCAGGCTTTCACAGAGAGCACATTGCCAAGCAATGGCCCTGACTCATCCACATGGTTGTCACTGACAAAGTATCTACAAACTGAGGTACAGGATCTCAGGATAAATCTTGAGGGTATTTCACTGACCTTATCAGATGCAAAAGCTACAACTCTTGTTGCATAGGTCCTGCTTTACCTTGGTCTTAACCATCCAGCAGAAAAGTATAAAAACGAAGTATAAGAAGTAAAGCCATGCTGTTATGTTGAGCTGTAGGGGACTCAGGTCAACAATTTCTGACATTGCCAGTGAAGTAGAAGACCCAATACTATTATGGACTACTGGACTCTTTTAGAATATTTTGCTGAGTTAACACACTTATAATATTCAAATAATGAAACTAAATCATAAAAGGGGATACAGATGAATGTCCATTTTGTATCTGTGTATTCAAAGTGGCTAGGATAGATATATAGTTACATTCTCTTAATGAATAGAGGGATTTGTTCTAATAGTGTTTGTAAATAGGATATCATGTCCACATCTTGTACAGCAACTAACCACTAGGAAGAATATATGCAATGTGTTATTTATTGGAACTGTCCTACCAATTTTGTTTGAAAAAAATTAAAAATAAAATTGAAAAATGAAAAAGTCAGGACGTATGAGAACTTGTAGTGTAACGTCACTTAACTCAGTAGTGTCCCAAATTTTCTGATCAAGGAGATTTGGGGCCAAAGAGGAAAGTGACTGATGATGTAGAGTGTGCCTAAGGAGAGTCACATGGAGAGAAAATATTCTCTCAGGCTTTCACAGAGAGCACATTGGCCAAGCAATGGCCCTGACTCATCCGCATGACTGACACTGACAAAGGTTCTACAATCTTAGGTACAGGATCTCAGGATAAATCTTGAGGGGATTTCACTGACATTATCAAACTCAAAAGCTACAACTCTTATTGCATAGGTCCTGCTTTACCTTGGTCTTAACCATCCAGCAGAAAAGGATAAAAACAAAAGTATAAGAAGTAAAGTCATGCAGTTATGTTGAGCTGTAGGGAACACAGGTCAACAATTTCTGATATTGTCAGTGAAGCAGAAGCCCCAATACTATTATGAACTACTGGACTCTTTTAGAATATATTGCTGAGTTAACACACCTATAATATTCAAATAATGGAACTAAACAAAAAAAGGGGATACAGATGAATGTCCATTTTGTATCTGTGTATTCAAAATGGTTAGAATAGATATATAGTTACATTCTCTTAATGAATGGAGGGGTTTGTTCTAATAGTCTTTGTAAATAGGATATCATGTCCACATCTTGTACAGCAATTAACCACTAGGAAGAATGCATGTAATGTGTTAATTATTGAAACTGTCCTACCAATTTGGTTTGAAACTGTCTCATTGCTATTTGTTTCTCAATAAAATTATGGGGGAAAAAAAGAATGTGGGCAGAAGTAATAGCAGAAAATTTCCCAAATATGAGGAAACAATCTGACATTCAGGTAACCGAAGCATACAGAAGGCCAAATAACTTTAACCCAATTAAAAACACACCAAGACATATAACAGTCAAAATCCCAGAAATCCAGCACAAGAATAATATACTGAAAACTGCTAGAGAAATGAAGCAGATCGCATTCAAAGGAAAACCCATCAAACTCACAGCAGACTTCTCTTCACAGTGCATGAAAACAAGAAGAGCATGGAACAGAGTACTTCAAGTCCCCTATGAAAACAAATTCCCACGCAGACTACTATACTTGCAAAACTCTCTTTTATGTTTCATGGAGAAGGGAAATACTTCCATGACAAAAAACAACTAAAGAATTTCATGATGACAAAGCCAACCCTACACAGACTACTGAAAAATGTTCTAGAAAAGAAACAAAATGAACAGAATTCCATGAACGAGAACAGAAGGAACACACCAAATAGGGCAAACAATTAAACACAGGACAAAAAGAAGTAAACATCAGCAGGTAAATAACATGTCAATCATAAGTCAACACATCTCAATTATAATCATCAATGTAAATGGACTCAATTCACCAACTAAGAGAAATAGACTGGCACAGTGGATTAGAAAACAAAATCCAACAATATGCTGTATACAAGAAACACACCTAACTCAAAAAGACATTCATAGGCTCAAAGTCAAAGGATGGAAAACAATACTGAATGCCCCAGCAACTCAAAAAAAAGGAGGGGTAGCAATTCTGTTTTCAGAGAGTCTCAACTTCAAACCAAGAATGATCAAATGAAATAAATAAGGCCACTATATACTGGTTAGGGGAAAAATTCAACAAGAATAGGTAACAATCATAAATATCTATGCATCAAACACAGGAGCACCTGACTATATAAAGCAAATCTTAATGGACATGAAAAATCTAATATCCAATACCACAATCTTAACAGGAGACCTAAACACCCTCTTAGCCCAAAAAGGTAGGTCAATCAGACAAAAAATTAGCAAAGAAGTAACAGAACTGAACCAGAGCTTGAAACAAATGGACTGGTGGACATATACAGTGTCCAGCCAACCACAGCTGAATACACGTTTTTCTCAGCTGCACATGGGTCATTTTCTAAAATAGACCACATACTGGTCCATAGGTCATGCTTAAGTATATGCAAGATAACGGAAATTACCCTATGCATATTATCTGACCACAGTGCAATGAAACTGGAAATAAACGACGAAAGAAACCAGAAAAAAACTTAAGTACATGGAAATTAAATGACACCCTACTCAGCAACCAATGGGTCACAGATGAAATTAAACAAGAAATTCAACAATATCTAAAATTCAATGAAAATTCAACCACAACTTATCAAAATTTATGCGATGCGATGAAAGCAGTTCTCAGAGGGAAATTCATAGCTGTGAACTCACACATTAGGAAAACAGAAAGAGAAAAAATAAACACCCTAATGCTACACCTCCAACATCTAGAAAAGGAAGAACAAACCAAACTCAGAGCCCAAAGACGAGAAGAAATCATAAAGATTATAGCAGAAATTAATTCAATTGACATGAAGAAAAACAGTTCAAAGAATTAAAGGATCAAAAAGCTGGTTCTTTGAAAGATTAAATAAAATTGATAAGCCCCTAGAAAACCTCTTAAAAAGAGGAAAGAAAAATTTTGAATACAAGCAAAAAGGAAATCACCACAGACCCAGTGGAAATTCAGAAGATTATTAACAGCTACTTTGAGAATCTTTACGCTCACAGAATAGAAGCCACAGAAAAAATGGACAGATTCCTAGAAAGGTACAAATTACCAAAACTGAATCAAGAAGATATAACAACTCACAATAACTCAGTAACAGCCAATGAAACACGAAATGTAATAAAAAGCCTGCCGACAAAGAAAAGACCAGGTCCTGATGGATTTGCAGCTGAATTCTAGAAAAAAATTTATAGAAGATATAATCTCTACCATCTTCAAATTCTTCAAAGGAACTGAAAGGTAAGCCATCCTCCCAAAATCATTCTTAGAGCCAAGTATTATACTGATTCCAAAACCAGGGAAAGACAACTAAAAAAGAGGACAGGCCAATCTTGCTTATGAACATAGATGCAAAAATCCTCAATAAAATCCTAGCAAATAGGATACAGCAAATCATCAAGAAGATCATACACTGTGACCAGGTAGGATTCATCCCAGTGATGCAAGAATAGTTCAATATTCAAAAATCTTTAAATGTAATACACTATATTAATAGAGCAGAATCTAAAAACCACATGATCATCTCATATGATGCAGAAAAGGCTTTTGATGAAGTTGAACACTTATTCATGTTCAAAGTCCTACAGAAAATTGTAACAGAAGGCCTCTACTTCAATTTGATAAAAGCCATTTACGATAACCCAATGGCTAATATAATTCTAACTGGGGAAAAACTGAAATCTTTTACTCTCAGATCTGGTACAAGACAAGAATGTCCTCTATTACCCCTAATATTCAATATAATTTTGGAATCATTAGCTAGAGACATAAGACAAGAGGGAAATAAAAGGAATAAGAATAGGTAAAGAAGTTAAATTATCATTATTTGCAGATGAGATGATACTTTAGTTGGAAGACCCAAAAAACTACACCAAGAAGCTACTAGAATTGATACACAAATTCAGTAACATAGCAGGATACAAAGTCAATACCAATAAGTCAACAGCATTCCTCTACACAAATAACAAACACACCGAGAGGGAAATTATAGAAGCAATACCTTTTACAATAGCACCATGGAAAATGAAAAACCTTGGAATTCACTAAACCAAAGTCAAAGATCTTTTCATGGAAAATTACAGTACTCTGAAAAAAGAGATCATAGAGGATTTCAGGAAATGGAAAGATATTCCCTGCTCCTAGATAGGAAGAACCAACATTGTGAAGATGGCCATACTCCCAAAATTGCTGTACAGATTTAATGCAATCCCTATCAAACTACCACCAACATACCTCCCAGGCCTAGAGAAATCATTCCTGAAATTTATTTGGAACCAGAAAAGACCTAGAATAGCAAAGGCAATCCTGGGCAACAAAGACAAGGCAGGAGACATTACAATTCCTGACTTGAAATTAGACTACAAAGCTACTGTGGTAAAATCAATATGGTGTTGGCAACAAAATAGACCTGAGGATCAATGGAATAGACTAGAAGATTCAAAGAGGCTTCTACAAACATACTCAGCCACCTTATCTTTCGCAAAGGAGCCAAACAGGCTTACTGGAAGGAAGATAGCCTCTTTAACAACTGGTGCTGGAAAAACTGGCTCTCTACATGCCGAAAACTAAAACTTGACCCAGGTCTATCACCATGCATTAAGCTAACATCAAAAGGGATTAAAGATCTGAACATTTAAACAGATTTAAAATGGAAATGATAAATCTCCTGGAAGAGAAAGTAGGAGGAACTCTTGAAGACATAGGGATAGGCAAAGAGTTCATGAACAAAAATCAAATTGCATGGGTAACACTTGAAAGAATTAACAACTGGGACCAATTCTTATTGAGAAGTTTTTGCATGTCAAAAGAAATTAATAAAAAGTGAAAAGACAACCCACAAATTTCGAAAAAATCTTTACTAATAACACTCAGACAAAGGTCTGCTTTCTAGAATTTATAAAGAACTAAAATATGTTAGGGTGCCTAAATTTAAAGACCCAAACCAGAAATGGGCATCTGAGATGACCACACACTTCTCAGAGGACAAAATTAAAGAAGCAAATAAATGTATGGAAAAAATGCTTCATATCACTAGCCATCCATGAAATGCAAATTAAAACAACACTGAGATACCATCTCACCCCAGAAAGAATGGCTATCATAAACAAATCAACCAACAACAAATGTTGGAGCGGCGTGGAGAAAAAAGAACCCTTCTCCACTGCTGCTAGGAATGTAGACTGATGCAATCACTATGGAAATCAGTGTGGAGACTCCTTAAGAAACTAGGACTGGAAATCCCATTCAAGTCAGTTATCCCCTACTAGGAATTTTCCCAGAGGAACTGAAAACGTTATATCATAGTGATATATGTGTACCTATGTTTATAGCAGCACAATTTATGATAGCCATATCTTGGAAACACCCAAGATGTCTGTCACATGAGGAATGGTTGAAAAAGATATGGTATTCTTATACAATGGAGTATCACTCAGCTATAATGAATGATAAACTTGAAGCATTTATATTTAAGTGGATGCCACTTGAAGATATACTCATAAGTGAAATAAACCAGACCCACATGTGTAATATCATATAGTCTTCCTAGTAAAAGAACTCAAAAGAAGAAATACAAATAGAAAGATATAACACAATTAAAAGGAAAGCAAGAACTTGAGGATTGGACAGCAAGGAGAGGGTAAGGAGAAAAGATGGGAAACAGGGCAGGACAAAGCCATACATTTATATGCACAAGATGGGCAAGGCAATCATCCTGAGAAACATCAACAGGTTTTTGAAATTAGCAGTTAATTGGTAAGATTCTCACCCTGACTAACTATGTATGCTGATACCTGTGAACCAAGAACTGCACTGAAGATAGCAATGTATAATAGAAGGGTCACACTTGGAATGCCTATCATTCTGGTCTTCTAAATACATACTTCTTGTCATGACATACCAAGTATTACAATACTGTCTCACAAGTAAAAGTTTGTTTTTTTTAAATGGGTGAATAAATGATAAAAAGACACGAGAAGTAGAAAAAAAAAGTCACAGGACTGTCCTCCTACAATGCTGTATATGGTTAGATTTCTAAATTTCTGTGTAAAAATATGTAATTGTTTATTCATATTCTAAATATTTTTCATTTTTTAAATTTTTATCTCCATATTCTGTAGGGATCTAATGTTTAACATATCAATACTTGATGGAAAATATCTGCTCCATGTTATGCCTAAAATGTTTGATATTCAGACAGATAGTGAAGTTAAACCCAACTGCATAGTTGTAGGGTAATAATATTCTTCTCTTCTGGAGGGTTAACAACATAAGTTTGCAGACCAAAATTAGAGAAATAGAAGGGTTGCAAGGACAACCAACATTTTGACCCTAGCTTTTCAAGGTCAGTGAAGACTCAGCGCATAGGAGAACCTATACTGGAACATCAGGTAACTCAGTTGTGTCCCAAATTTTCTGATCAAGGACATTATGGGGCCACAGAGCAATGTGATCAATGATGTTGAGTGTGCCTAAAGACAGTCACCTGGAGAGAAAACATTCTCTCAGGCTTTCACAGAGAGCAAATTGGTCAAGCAATGGCCATGACTCTTCCACATGGCTGACACTGACAAAGGACCTGCAAATTGTTGTACAGGGTTGCAGGATAAATCCTGAGGATACTCGACTGACTTTATCATATATAAGAGTTATATTTCTTGTTATACAGGTCTTGCTTTACCTTGGTCTTAACCATCCAGCAGAAAAGTATAAAAACGAGATATATAAAGTAAAGCCATATTATTATGCTGAGCTGTGAAAGGCTCAAGTCAACAACTTCTGTGGATAACCCACTACTATTGTGGACTGCTGGACTGTGTTGGATTGTTTTTGCTTAATTCATGCACCTATAGTATTTAGATGCCAATGTAATACCCACTTCTGAAAGGACTAAACAAAAAAGAGGATACAAAGGAAGGAACATTTTGTATCTGTATACACAGAATAGTTAGGATAGATATACAGCTACTTTCACTTAATTCAATGAGAAGAAAGATTTGTACTAATAGTGTTTGGACAGGATATACTTTCTGTATCTTGTCCTATGGATAACCACTAAGAAGACAACAATGTACAGTGTATTAATTATTGAAACTGTCCTATTAATGTTTTTAAACTGTCTCATTGATATTTGTTTTTTGATAAAATAAAATTTTTAAAAAACACAAATACAGCCAGTAAATTTGTAAAGGACTTATTCTTTAAGACATATTTTCACAGCATTTTCCAGGAGAGCTCTATAAAATTGAACCTCTGAGGTACAAGGAGGAAGGGATTGTTTCTCATACTGGTAACAGAGTTCTTGGGACTCCCCTAAGAAAAGAAGCAAGGTAAAGAAAAGCAGGGCAAAAAGAAAAGTAAAGCAAAAATGTTGCTTATCTCATTATTGCTTTTATTCTCCTATGATCTTCTCAGTCACTCTCATATCCATTTTACAGATAAAGAAGCAAGTTTGTTAAGATAATAATGTACCAGTGGGCAGACCTCTGTCAAGTGCAGACCACAGCAGACAAGCTCAGCTGCACCGACTCCCAACCCCACTTTATTCAGTTTTACCATGTTGTTTCCAAACAAAAGAGCAAGCACAAAATTTTTGGAAAGAAAAAAACATGCTATGAGAAGAAAAATTTAAATTAAAGAACTCATTTTAAACAAAGGAGAAGTACAGGTGCTTTCATTTTCCCCATTTTACCTGAGTACCAGGGTACAATTATGCAGAGTAACAGGAAGAGTGGCCATAGGAGAGAAGTTAATATCTTAACTAGTTTAGCCACTGATGGAATTATAATGAATATCTTTGGGCCATGACTTCAAGATGTGATTAAGTCACAATATCAAACCTCCTGTCATTCAAAAAAATTGAGAATCTGAGTGAAGACCATGACGGATTTCAATTTAAGATTCCTGTTTCATGTCATCCTTGATCTTAATAAAATAAAACGCTCACTTGAAATTATAAAAGGGTATTATTTTATAATTTTGAAAACTCTGAAGTAAGTAATGCAAAATTATGCTACAAACTTTATCCATAAACCCCTTCTCCAGAAACAATAATCATTTATAAGTCCATACACAGCCTTCTGCACTCTGTGTGCCTGTATGGACTTTTATCTGAAGATGATAATTTTCTAAATACTGTTCCCTAATCATGTTTTGCAAATCTATGTGATAGAGAATGCTGCAGGTTAGGAACCTAGGTTAACCTTTTGCTTTTCAATGGCTACACAGAAGACATCTCAATTATTGTTTGTTTGTTTGTTTTTGGTTTGGTTTGGTTTGGTTTGGTTTGGTTTGGTTTGGTTTGGTTTGGTTTGGTTTGGTTTGGTTTGGTTTTTTTGGTGGAACCAGGGATTAAACTCAGGCCCTTGTGCTTGCCATGGAAGCACTTATTCTACTGAGCCATCTTCCTGGCCCCTTCCTTTTTTCTTTTTTAAAAACTTGGGGCCGGGGAGATGGCTCAGTAGAATAAGCGCTTGCCTGGCAAGCCCAAGTGTCTGAGTTCAATCCCCGGTTCCGTCAAAAAAAAAAAAAATTTTTTAATTAAAACTTAATAGCATCTCAAGAAGAAAGACATATTGCTCTTCAAATATCTTTTCATTCATCTGTCCTGTTTCATTTATCTCCAGAGTTGATTGCCTCTACTCTATAAGTGTGGAAACAGTCATTTCTTTCTTTCTCAGAAGTTTTGGTCACTTACTTCACTAATTTTGCTTAGGTAAAAAAGTTAATATGAAATAAATACTCATTTCAAAAACAAAAAATTTCCAGTTAAAGATATGGCATCTTCTGTTTCTATAGAACTCATGAAAAATAAAATGTTGTTGCATGAGATTCAAAAATACCTATCCCATCGTTAGAGGATTGACCACAATTCCATATCATTTCAGTGCTAAGAGTTCTTATAAAACAAGTTATGTTTGTTCTATGTTGTTATAACAAAATTGCTGTGGCTGGGTACTTTGTAAAGAAAATAGGTTTATGTGGCTCTTGATTTGGGTGGCTGAAAATTTCAAATAGCATGGCATCTGGTGGTAATCCCCAACCCACACACCACTCCTGTATCATGTCATGGTAAAAAGAGAGAGAAACACATGGAGAAGTGGCCATATGTGTGGAGTGCCTTCCCTTTATAACAACCTGCTTGTTCCCAAACTAATTCATTCTGTGAAACCAGCTATTCATGAAAGTAGAGCTCCTATGACACAATCACCCTCCTATAGACCTCAGGTCATAAAGGCTCCACCACTTCTGTACTGCCACCCTGGGGACCAATCATACAACCTTCAGGAAACACACTCCAACATGTTCAAACCTTAGCAGCAAGTAAAAGAATATGTATTTTACACTGACATCCAGGAGAATGGGTGGAGCATGATGATTTTTTTTTTTTGAGTAGCAGAAGCATGATAATATAAGCGACGCAGCAAAATCCCAATGGCTTACTAAAATGGTTTAGAAAGGGAAAAGTGACAGCAAGAAGATACAATTCCTCATGAGTTAAAAGTTCTTTAGGTATTGAGAATTGTTATGATTCTAGGCCTTGATGTAATCACAGCTAATAGAAGCTTAAATACAGACTCTAGACCTTCCTACTAAACTTTTTCTTGCTCTCAACAAGTTGCCAAAGAAGCAACCCACCACTTTTGCTAATTAACATGGCTTACTTGCAGGCCTGTAGTGACAGGTCAGTCCCTCACCACAGAGAACTCTCTCTTTGGTAGCAAAGATGCCAGTTTCCTCCCAGGCAAGAAGTCCAAGAAAGGGTAAGGAGGAAGCCACTCATCGCAGAAGTCACACACAGTCACTTTCACTGTATTATTTTCATTATAAGTGAGTCACTTAATGCCTCATTCTCAAGGAAAGAGGAGGTAGTCGACATTGCTCAATGAGTGTCAAAGAATTTTAGGATGTATTTCTAAAATCACCATGGGGGGGTGGGCAGATAGCTCTGTGGTTTAAGCACCTGCCTGGCAAGCACAAGGACCAGATTTGATCCCCAGTACCACCAGCTAAACCAGGCATAGTGGTGCATGCCTGTAATCCCAGCGCTGGGGAGACTGACACAGGGGGATCACTATGACCTCCCAGCTGTTTAGCAAGACCCTGTAACAAATAAATAAGTACCCTGACTAACTATATATACTGATACTGTGAACTAAGCAACTGCACTGCAGATGGTAATCTGTAATAGTAGTCTCATGTTTGGAGTGCCTGTCATTCTGGTCTTTTGAATACGGGCTGCTTGTCATGACATGCCCGTTGCTGCTATGCTGTCTCTCAGGTAGAGATGGTTGTTCAAAAAGAAGGGGGTGATGAATGAAAGCAAGAGACAGGAAAAGGAATATTGTGGGACTGTCCTGCTTCAAGGTTGTATATGGTTAGTTTTTTGGACTTACGTGTAAACATAAGAAGTATATAGTTCTTTATGCCTATTTTTAAAATGTATTCTAATTTTTTAATGTTTTTATCATATTCTGTAGGGACTTAAAGTTCAACATATCAATACTTGATGAAAAATACCTGTTCCATGTTATGCCTAAGATGTTTGATATTCAGACAGATAGTGAGGTTAAGCTTAACAGCCTATGTTGTATGGTAATAACAATAAGCTTGTCTTCTGGATGGTTAACAACCTAAGTTTGCAGACCAAATTAGAGAAAAAGGAGGGCTGAAAGGAATGCCAACTTTTTGGCCCTGGCCTTCCAAGGTCAATTAAGACTCAGGACATGAGAACTTGTACTGTTACGTCATGTAACTTGGTAGTGTCCCAAATTTTCTGATCAAGGAGATTATGGGGCCAAAGAGGAAAGTGATTGATGATGTAGAGTGTGCCTAAGGAGAGTCACATGGAGAGAAAATATTCTCTCAGGCTTTCACAGAGAGCACATTGGCCAAGCAATGGCCCTGACTCATCCGCATGACTGACACTGACAAAGGATCTACAATCTTAGGTACAGGATCTCATGATAAATCTTGAGGGGATTTCACTGACCTTTTCAGACCCAAAAGCTACAACTCTTGTTGCATAGGTCCTGCTTTACCTTGGTCTTAACTATCCAGCAGAAAAGTATAAAAAAGAAATATAAGAAGTAAAGCCCTGCTGTTATGTTATGCTATAGGGGACTCAGGTCAACAATTTCTGACATTTCCAGTCAAGTGGAAGATCCAATACTATTATGGGCTACTGGACTCTTTTAGAATATTTTGCTGAGTTTACACTCCTATAATATTCAAATAACAGAACTTAACAAAAATAGGGCATACAGATGAATGTCCATTTTGTATCTGTGTATTCAAAGTGGCTAGGATAGATATATAGTTACATTCTTTTAATGAATAGAGGGATTTGTTCTAATGGTGTTTGTAAATAGAATATCATGTCCACATCTTGTACAGCAATTAGCCACTAGGAAGAATGTATGCAATGTGTTAATTATTGAAACTGTCCTACCAATTTGATTTGAAACTCTCTCATTGCTATTTGATTCTCAATAAAATTATGAAAAAGAAAACAAATAAATAAGTAAATCTTTAAAAATAAAACTCCCACCAGAATCTAGCTTCAAATCCAGATTAAGGCACTTTACATCCAGAGACATAATTTTCCAGAATCCACAAAATTAAAAATAAGTTTGACCGTCCCAAGCCACTGAACTAGAGTGATCCCTCTCAGTTTATCTACTTGTCTGAGAGGCAGACAGGCCAGGCAATGTTTAAATTATACTACCAATTTCCAAATATTATCATACGTTGAAAGGATAGTTAATTTTAAAGGATTGTCATAATTTTGGAAAAAATCATTCCTAGGAGTCCTCATAAATTATGAGAACACCCCAAGTAGTTTTATATTTCCATGTTTCCAACTTTGTATTCCAATCAGTAGGTCAAATAGCATTCATTGAGTGTGCTCAGCCTTTTGTGAGCAGGAGTAGATACAAAGATACTCCAAGTTTTGTAAAAGGCAGATTAGGCTCATGTGTACCTGTTAGGTTTTAGTTAGACAAAGATATCACATTATTTAACCACTTCCTTGAACCACTTAGATACTGTAAAGTACAAGCATGAACCAATTTTATTTTTTATCACCACTGTATCCCTTTAAAACTCTTGCATTAACTCATTTACTGACCCTTGGATGAAATCTCAAAAAGACTGTATAGCTTTTCCCCACACATTCAAGTAAGACCATATAGTCATCTAAAACAACTATTTTTCCCATTTTAGCCTCCCCCTTCTTAAATCTAAGTTTCAGTGACATCTAAAATCATATTTAGAAAGAATTTTTTTCTTCTTAATGACATATAAAAATAATGGAACATCTAATAAAAAGTAACAGCAATGAAATTTAGTCATCCCTTTACCCAGTATTTTAAACATTTAGTCAATTATAGTAGTTAAAACTCTACTTTCATCCAACTGAAAAACCTCTGACCTACCTCAGGTTTGGTGGCCTCAAGTGAGAGAAGATAAGAAGGATGAAGTTTATGTCTATCCTTTGTTCTACCTTCTCTTTCATTCTCTAGCTGATGCATTGGGACCTCTCAGGGGCTGGAGTGAGGTGGGTTAAAGAAGACAAGATAAGCACAAGAATTCTTTCATAGTACAGCTCTACTCCAGGCTAGACATCCTGTGTGAGATGTTCTAAATGTCAATTTTTTCCTTACTGGGGTGGTTTTGCAGCTTTTTCAGAGGTGATCTCTATCACTGGGAATCTCTTACCTATTGTTGCTTTGACATAAGCTGTGCATCCTCTATATTCACAATTATAACTTTCCCTTTAGCCACTGATTTCTTGTCAACTCCCTTTACAATAGGCTTGGTCGTTATCACTGGAGTCCCTTTAAAAACAACTCAGTATGACTCCCTGCTATGGAGTCATGATTGGCTCAGGGGAAATTCCAGTTATCTATTGTCATGCTATGTATTAGAAGTTGTGATAGAATCCAGAAGCCATCTTCCTTCACTTTGCTTTGTCAACAGAGATCAGGCCACTGTCTCTCACCTTTAGACAAGCATGGATCAGATGCCAAGCCCTACATCCCTCGCACACCAAGGACTATGTGAGGAACTCCCCAGATGATCCTCCTAAAACATCCCCCTCTGAGTGTGAGAACACTACATATGACTTACTTCTTGGAATAGTCAGTCTCAGTTCATCTCCCATGTTTCCATTTTATATCAACTTTCAGACAAACACTGACATACAAAATGTGTTTTTAAAGTACTTTTTATTAAGTCATCTCATTTACTACTCAGACCTCCAAAATATTACAAACAGCTTACAATAAAAAAAAATATAACCGGGCTGGTAGATAGCTCAGTGGAAGTGCAGGGTCCTGGGTTCAATCCCCAAGACTGCAAAAAAATTATTTAATTAATTCATTATATATATAATTAAATAATTATTTATATTTCCTTCTTGATATTGAGAAGGAAAAGAATCATTATTTTAGCACACCTGCCAAGGAGTGCACAACCTAAATCTCATGAGAAAATAGCAGTCAACCCCAGATTCAGGGACATCATGCAAAATAATTGTCCTATATTTTTCTCATATGACATGCATGACCACGGAAGGTTAAGGAACTGAGTCCATAACTATCTCCATTAAGGAGGTGACATAAACAACCCAATTCAGGGCATGAACTTGGTTGCATTATTGATCAGGAAAAATTAATTTTTATTAAGGACAAATAGAAATATTGAAAATTTAATTCCATACCATATAATAATAATAGTAAATCCATGTTAATTTTTCTGAGTTGGTGATCACACTATAGTCATACAAAATAAAGTCATTTGTTCTTCAAAAATACTGAAAATATGCATAAAATGACACATTAAACCTCTTTTCTTTGTTTGTTTGTTTTTAATGCATTTGGTACAGGGTCTCACTATGCAGCTCGGACTTGTGGTGATCCTCCTGTCTTCAACCTTCCCAGCACTGGGATTACAGGTTTGTGCCACCACACCTGGTCTCGGTGGTCAGCTCAGCATGCCTGGGGGTGGGTCTGGTGTCATATGTAGAGCCAGGGATCGAACTCAGGTCCCTGTGCTTACCTAAGCAGGTGCTTAGTCCACCAAGCTATCTTGCTGGCCCTAAAACTTATTTTCAAATGGCTCAAAACTATGTATATCTGAGTCTGGAAAGGAAGAAAAAGAGAAAAGAAAAGAGATGAAACAAAAATGAAAAATGGTAGCACTTAGATAATCAGAGTAAGTATGGAACTTCTTGTACCTCTTCTGTAAGGTTGAAATTACTTCAAAGTAAAAGTTTAGAACTTATTTTCTTGTTCTTTAACACACAAAAATATGCATGACTGTTCCCACCTCACAGAAAAAAAGAAATTCAAGCTCAGAAACAACTGTATGCCCTCAGCAAATTTAGCCCCCATCTGTTTTATCAACAAAGCTCTCTCTCTGCTTTCCAATCATATGGTGTCTCACATTGTAGAAATAAGTATGGAAAATATAGACCAACTAGAAAAAAAAATATAGAAACCATTTAGATTAGTTTTCAAAATGTTTCTTTGAGATAAATTGCTTTTATTTTGATACTATTTTCTAAAGCACAATGCTTAAATCTTTTTTATGTAGGAGATTCAAAATTATTCAATATGCAAAGTCCACAGACTTTGAGAGTGAGTTGAGGAAGCTGTTTAAGCACAGCTCAGGAGTTAAGAACACAGCTTTAATGTAGCTTTTACCTGTGCTGTCATCAAAATGTTATCACTACTAGACTTCAAATAACTAAATTCTTATATTCTCTGTCATTTTTTAACTTCTTTTTTGGGAGTCTTCCTTCCTGATTTCTTTGGCCTGCATTCTAATTATAAAGCTTGTTTATGCTGTCACAGATGGAAGTTCATGTCTCACTACACAGCTCGGACTCATGGTGATCCTCATGCTTTCAGCCTCCCTGGTGCTGGGATTACAGGCATGTGCCACTATGCCCAGGCTCTGGCCAGCTCAGCCCACCCTAGGAGTGGGGCTGGCATGGCACGTGGTGCCAGGGATCGAACCGCGATCCCTGCCCTTGCCTAAGTTTGCCTACGCAGACGCTTTAGTCCACTGATCTACCTCCCAGCCCATTCACTTTCACTCTTGTTTTACTGTTCAACTATATGCCTGCACAAAGATGTACTTATCTGCTCTAGTATTAATGCAGAGTTGAATTCTTTTTATTGTTTGGGGCTATAAAGTATAAGTAATGCTGCTATGAGCACTCTTTCCCTTATTTCTTGGTGCGCATGAATTTAAATTTCTAGGAAATACATGCCTAGGAGAAAAATTAGCGATCCACAAGTTAAAATGTTTTTAATTTTAGAAGATAATGACATGCTATTTTTCAATTTCCATACTCTGATCAGTGGTGCATGGCATTTGTCATTGTGCCTCATTCTTTAAAATGCTTACAATTGCCTGTGTCTTTAATAAAGTTTAGTCATTCTTGAGTGGGTCAGAATAATTATTGTGACTTTAATTTGAATTCCTTTGATGACTAGGTTTGATCTCCTGTTTGATGCTCCTGGACTACTGATATCCTTTTACCATGAGACTTGGACATTTGGAATTCAGTTATCAGCCTTTTCTTAGAGATTCTATGAGTTCCCTATTCTAGATTAAAGTACCTCACCAATTATAAATGTTGTACATACCATTACCTAATTTGGAACTACCCTTTTAACTATTTTAATGCATGTTTAGATAAACAGGAGAGTACTTAATTTGAATACATTCAGATATAGTGATTGCTCTCTCCCCTCTGTCTCCCTGCACCCCATCCCCTTACCCCCTTCCTCCAGGCACATGTGTAGGGTGTGCATCTTATTGGGAATCTTTTCCCTATAAGATCCTGAAGATAGTTTCCTATCTTACCTTCTCAAATTTTTACTGTTTGGCTTTCACACTGAGTGTGCATTGGATTGCGTGTCTATATTCATTAATCGGGAAGGGTAGTGGGTTTTCATTTTTCCACATGAAGATGCAGCATTGTTTTTGGTAAAGGTAATCATGTCAGCCTCTACTCTGCACTGCTGCCTCTTTGTGGAAATCAAGTGTGTGTAGAGGTATGAGTCTGTTTCTGGATTCTCAATTCTTCCATATTTGTTGATCCTTACACTACCATTACTCATGTCAAAATTATTTTCACCTAAAAACGCCTGTTGGTGTCACACAGAAAAAAAAAAAAAAAAAAAAAAAAAAAAAAACCCTTCCCTTCTAATTCTTTAAGTTTCCTTTTTGCTTCTAAAGGCTTTATAAAATACTACTGATTTGGGCAGACTAAGCACTGCTTTGGCAAGCGCAGGATTAAACCCTGGTCCCACATGCTGTGCTGGCCCCGCCCCCAGGGCGCACTGAGCCAGCCTCGGGCTCAAGGCGGCATGGTGGTGCACACCTATAACCCCAGGGCTGGGAAAGCTGAAAACAGGAGGATCTCTACAAATCCAAGCTTCCTAGTGAGACCCTGTACCAAACACATAAATGAAGAAATACTAATAATACCACTGATTCTTCCGTTGGCCTGCATCAGTCATCTTTCACTGCCTAACAAAGTACTCCAAAACTTAGTAACCTGAAATATCATTTTCTTAATCTCAAAGTTTCTATGGGCTAGCAGTTCAAACAGGACATGATGAGGGCAGCTTATCTCTGCTCTGCAGTGCCTGGTAGCTCAGCTGGTAGAAACAATGTTCTGGGAGGAACTATCTCAAGGCTAGTTCATTTGTGTCTAGACATTTATGCCACTATCAGCTTGGACCCTCACTGGGGCCTGGGATGAAGCACCGGCTTGTGGCCTGTGTGTATGACTTGAGTCTCAAAAGCAAACCTACTTAGAGGAAACGAAAAGCGGTATTGATGTTAATCATCTAGTTTCAGGGGTCGGTCATGAAGCATCATTTCCACCGAACTTCAGTGTTTGAGGCAGTTTCTGAGGTCCATTTAGGTACAATAGGAAGGGTGGCTGATCTATTGCACTACCACTGAATGAAAAAGTGCCAGTGTCACACTAAAGAACGTACAGGATGGGGCACATATGGGTATGGCCATCTGTCTTAGTCATTTTTCTCTTGTAGCTGAGACAAAAATGCCTCACACCCAAGATTAAAGGGGGAAAAGTTTATCTAGCTCACAGTTTCTAGATTTTTTAGCCCACAACTGTTTGACTCTAAGGCAGCACAGCACGTCGCAACTGGTTAAGGAAGCAGAAAATATGCCAAAAAACAAAAATTAAGGGAGAAAGGATAAGCCTCTTTCTTTCCCTTACACTGCATCCAGTCTGTTGAGATTAGGGCAGTGGAAATCCAATCAATGGACTGATCCAGCAATCACCCACCCTAGTCCCAGCATTGTCTCATGAGCCAGTCACACACTCTAGACCCAGCCAACTATGAAAAAGCTTCACTATGATTCTCTGGGGGGAACATCTAGACATAAATCATAATATCATCTTTGTAAAGTGCAATCTGCCATAGACCTTACATCCATCAACCTTATTAAACTCACTTATGCCTTCTCACAATTTATCTATATATTCTTTTAGATTTTTCTGTATGTATAATAATTTATGGAAACCATGCTGTTATGTTGAGCTGTGGGGGACTCAGGTCAATAATTACTGACATTGCCAGTTAACAGAAGACCCAATGCTATTATGGGCTACTGGACTCTTTTAGAATATTTTGCTGAGTTTACACACCTATAGTATTCAATAACGGAACTTAGAAACAATGGGGTATACAGATGAATGTCCATTTTGTATCTGTGTATTCAAAGTGGTTAGGATAGATATATAGTTGCATTCTCTTAATGAATAGAATGATTTGTTCTAATGGTGTCTGTAAATAGGATCTCAAGTCCGCATCTTGTACAGCAGTTAACCACTAAGAAGAATATATGCAGTGTGTTATTTGTTGAAACTGTACTTCCGATTTGATTTGAAACTGTCTCATAGCTATCTGTTTATCAACAAAATTTTGAAATAATAATAATAATAATAATAATAATAATTTATGGAAAGTGACAATTTTATTTTTCTTTTCTTTTTTTTTCAAAGTTAAAAATGCATCAAACACACCTAGCTTTTATTTAAATCACAAGTTTGTAGTCCCCTTGGTACACCCTCCTTGGGGCCCAACCCCAGCCAACCAAAACTGATGACCTTGGGGTGTAGGTAATATGAGGGGTGGGAATGGGGAAGGAGTATCTGAGAGCTGGGTGGGGGCCAGTTTCAGGGTGACCTAGCTTCTGAAGGAAGATGCTTTCCTGCTAGTAGAAGGAAATCAGGGAAAAAAATCAGATAAACAAATGAGGGTACAATATGTATTTGTAAGCCTTCCTTCCAAGCCCCTGTCTTGTAGGGGAATCTCCTCACATCATTGTGCAAGTTGAACTGGGTACTGGTTTCAGGCAACTGAAAGGGATCTCCACTAATCCCCAACACTGCCCCCAAACTGCCCCTTAAGGAATGAGGCAGATCTGTGCCCAAGTGTGGGATCTCTCAATCTAGACATAAGTTTCGGAAGCCAATCCACAGTATATAACCTGCCTTTGCCAGGACAGCAAGTTCAGTGCAGAGCCATCCTTAGGCAGGTTGGTTGGTCCTGGGGGAAGGTGGAAAGCACTGTTGCTCCCTAGTGTGGAATGCCTACATGGGATGCTGCTAAGGGCCAGAGCAGGACAGTGGTCTCTAAGTGGTGTGAACTGATCCTACTCATTCCTCCACACCTGAAACTCCTGTGCTGGGCTCTTCCTGTAGGGAATGGGTGGAGCTGAACCACCATTCCCAGAAATCCAGGACTGGGTTCCTAGGGACAGGAGGAGGGGGCAGGGCTTAAACCACTAGGAATGGGACCCCTTCATCTAGAGCAGTGGTGGTAAACCTATAGCACACGTGTGTTTGTTATCAAAAGGTCTAAAAGGCTCACCATCACTGATCTAAATTCTTCTTCCAGTGCCTAGATGGGCTAGCCTGGTGGTTCTCAAAGAAAGGATGGAACAACAGCCTACCATTTCCCAGGAGACCTGGTTAGGCTGTTGAGGTGACAGAATTCACACTTCAAGAGCTGATGAGATAGCTCAGCAGACTAAGCCCATGCTTAGGCAAGCACAGGGACCAGGGTCTGATCCCCAGCACTACATGTTGCACCAGCTGTACCTCTCAGCTGAACTGGCCACTGAGACCAGGCATGGTGGCGCATGCTTGTAATCCCAGTCCATGCTGCACAGTGAGTCCCTATACCACATACCTTCAAATAAAAAAAAAAATTCACACTTCATCCCATGTCCCTTTTTCTTACAGGGCCAAGGGTGGGACGCTCAGGGTTTTCCTACCTTCTCCCTCTGAAATACCTGCACTGGGTTATTCCTTAAGGAAGGGAAGGGGCATATATGACTCCCCCCCCCTTGGCTCTTACAGGGCAAGGGCAGAGCCTAAATCTCTTCCCCCAGAATTCCTAGACAGGGCAGTTTCACAGGAGGGTGGGGGAAAAGGCAGAGCCTCATCCTCACAAGTCCTCCTTTCCTGGGTGGGGGAAGCCCCAGGGGAGGGGTGAGGCCTGATCAGGACTCCTCCTCCATGCTGAAGCTGCTACAGTGGCTACTGACCTTGGAGACAGCCAGGGGGAGACTGAAGATAGCAGGGCATCAGAGGCAGCCCGAAGTGGGGACAGAGTACCCCAACAATCCTCCCACCACCCTCTCTTCTTCCTCCAATAGAATGTCCTCTAGCCCCAGGTGGAAAGGGTCTCCCAGGTCCCCCAGGTGGTCGCTGGGAAAGTGCAGGTCCAGAAGCACATCCAAGGGTGGCACTGGGATCTGCTATTGAGGAGCACCCTGGACAGGTCCCCGTGCTACACATTACTGTGCTTGGCCTGCCCTCCTCCTCAATGTCCAGCTGCTCTGGCTTGAGGCTGTCGGAGGCCAAGCTCATAGACATGGAGAGTAGCCCTGGGGCAGGAGACACTGGCAGACCGTGGATCTGGGCCTGCAGTTCTAGCTCCTGAATCCGAAGCTGCAGGCTTCGGTTGGCTTGCTCCAGAGATCTCTGCCGGCTCCCCAGATCCTTGGAGCGCTACTGCTCCTTCTGCAACTTTCGGATATAATCCACAGAGGCCTTCAGGATGGTGCCATTGTTCCAGTGCATCTCCAGTCATCGGACTTGAGGATGAGGGTGCCAAGCTCCTTGATCCTATCATTATGTTGAATCGCCTGCGATGCTCAATCAGGTTGTGACTGTCTTTCTTCTGCTGCCCCTTCAAGAGGGCTTTTGCCTTGGTTTCAGAGATTTCCCGTTTGATGTCGGACAACTCGGCTGGGCAGGAGTTGCTGACAGTGATGGCTGATGCGGCCACACTCTGACTACTGTACACATCAATAGGTTCTCTGACACAGGTAGTGTGCTGTGGAGCTACATCCCTGGGGTGCCTCCAGGCAGATAGCTGAGCATCTCATTGTAACTGGACTCCAGACTGATGATCTCATCAATGACATCATCAATCTCCTTCTCTGAGCTGGACCCAGTGGTGAGCAGTGCCATGGGACTGTTAGGAACACTGCCTGGGGGGCCAATGGCACCGGCAGCCTCAGGAGCAGGCAGTGGCTGGGCACGCATGCGCCCTGGCGGTGGAGTGAGAGCCTGGGAAGCCAGCTTGGACCCAAGTGTGGTGGACAGGTACTGTTTCACTTGCTGCCGGCATGCTTGCTGCACATGGTAGCATGTTGGGTTCTTCAAGTGGGTCTGAACCTTGAGTACCCCCCTTGGCACCTGAGCAGGTGGTGGACGGCTCAGTGTGTGGCCCCCGGCAGAGACGCCAACCACAGAGATGGCTGGAGAGGCAGGTGCACGGCTGCAGAAGGGAGTGGCTGAGCTTGTTCCCTGCGCTCACGACTCTCCAGCTCTTGTGCCTGGGCCCGCATGAGCTGCTGCCACAGCACGACCCTCGATGAAGACGTCGACAACATGGCAGAGGTCCTGGAGCCCCCTGCAGAAGACGATGCAGACAGTGTAGCTGGGGTGGCTGGGATGGCCTGCAGTGATTTGGGAGGCTGGAGCGTAGGGGTAGGGGGTGGCTTTTGCGCTGGTAGAAATGTCTGGATCAAGGATGTTTTCTAATTCAATATCAGCAACAATTCCAGATTCCAGAAGCAGACAGTTCAGGCTGAAAGTGCCCCTTAAATTCACTCTTCCCCTGTGTGACTCAAGGACTCTAAACTCAGCCTCTAATCAGTCCCCCAAATACAGCGACCTGGGACCTGTTTCTGGATACTCCAGAACCTGCCCCTCTAGACCCAACCTGGTCCCCCAATTCTGACTTTGCCCCCCCTTAATGCACTCCCACGACTCCTTTAAGCCTCAGTTCAGACAAGCTACCACCAGATTCCTTAGATGCCCCCCTCCAAGCATAAACCAAGGGCCTCCAATCCCCATCTGGATCCCCAGATACCAGCAGATGAGGTCCAGGGAATTCCAATTAGTACTCCCAGACCCAAGCGTCGGCACCTGAGCAGCTGGGCCGAGTCTGCAGACCTGTGTTCCTCCAAAAACACGAATACTGCTCAAGGGCCCTCTGCGCTGGGCTCTACACCCGTCCTGAGCTCGCTTGTCTTCATGAAACATGCCGCCCAGCCCAGGGCTAGCCCTGCCAGTCGGGCCTCAGCCCGGCCCCCTCTAAGAAAATAAGAGCCCCCCTCCCGCACTGGCAACTGCCTCCTCCTGTGCTAAACCATGGAGCTAGGCTGTGTGCAGACAAGTTGGGTCAGGAAGAGGGGATGGGCCACCATCCCTCACCCTGAACAGACGGACACCCCTAACACCTAACCCCGGATGACCTCCCCCATCTATTTTTCTTTTTAATCCACATATATTTTGTTTATATTTTTGTCATAAATATGCCTTATTACAATGTTGAGTACAAATGGTAATGAGGATGCCCTTATTTTATTCTTGATTTCAAAGAATATTTCACTATTAAGAATGATTGTTGTACTGGGCATAGTGGTGCACACCAGTAATCCCAACATAAGAGGCTGAGGTAGGAGGATTGCCACAAGTTCGAGGCCAACCTGGGCTACATAGTGAGTTCAAAGCCAGCCTCGTAAGACCTTGTCTCAAAAAATAGAAAATAAAAAATAAAATTGTTTTTGTTGTTGTTGTTGTTTTAATTTTATGTATTTGGTACAGAGTCTCACTACGCAGCTCGGACTCATAGTGATTCTCCTGTTTCAGCCTCCCCAGCATTGAGATTGCAGGTGTGCGCCACAACACCCAGTCTTGGTGGCCAGCTCAGCACACCCAGGGTGGGACTGTCACTGCATGTGATACCAGGAATGGAAACCAGGTCCTTACGCTTGCCCAGGCAGGTGCTTAGACCACTGTGCTATCTCTGCAGCCCTGCTCTAGTTTTTTTAAAATACACACTCTTCATCAAATGAAGAAAGATCCCCTTCTAGTCATAGTCTACTGAGAGATATTTTGCACCAAGAATAGCTATTAAATATTACCTAATATTTTCTGTATCTATTGAGATAATCATATAATTTTTTTCCATGTTTTGGTTTTCAAATCAACCACTTTGCATCTCCAAAATAAATGTAATTGGCTTGTGATAATGTCTCCTTTTATGTAGTGCTGTATTTCATTAATTTTTCCTAGGATTTACTGCACATATGGAGTTTAGCTCAAAATTTTCTTTCCATTTTTGTAATGTTCTTTAAGATTTTGCTGTCAAGGTCATGCTATGCTCACCAAATGAGTTAAAATTGTTCTGTATTTTCTACTCTTTCACAGGGTTTGTATAAACCAGTCAGTTTGTGTCTAGTTGTCCCCCCAAAACCTCACATATGGGCTGGAGGAGCAAGTGACTTGAGTTGAGAGGCGGGGCCAGAGGACCAGGGTGGGGGGCGAGGGGCGGGGCCAGAGAGGCGCGAACCATTAAACTGGCTAGCCTGCGCTTTCTGAGAGATGTGGGGAGGGTCACCTGGACACAGCAGAGCCCCAGCCTCTCCTCCAGTGTCTTAAAACCTCCAGTAACTGTGAGCTAAATAAACTTTTTCTTCCCTCATTTTGAGTGTTGGGTATTTGTCCCAGCAATGAGAGAAGAGTAACCAAGACACTGGATTTCCGTCCACCTTTTCTTTTATTATTGCATGTTAGTGATACAAAATGATGAGGCTTCTTTTGGTAAATTGGCACATGAATTTCATATATCTTGATTTTTTTTTTTTAGTCCCATTATTTCCCTATTCTTTTCTGTCCTCTCCCTCTGATCACCTTCCCTATCCCTAACTTTCTGTCATCTCTTGTTTGGTTGGTGGTTTGTTGTTTGTTTGGTTGATTGATTGATTGATTGATTGATTGATTGATTCTCACATAAGAGAAAACATGCCATATTTAACTTTCTTAGCATATCTTAGTTTATTTAACATGTTGGTATCTAGTTCTACCAAATTTCCTGAAAATGACATGATTTTTTCTTTATGAATAATAAATATTGCCTTATATATTATATATAATGATATAGCTGAGGGACACAATGCCTACATGACAAGCATGAGATCCTGAGTTTGATAACTGACACCAAAAAAAAGTCAGTATTGTGAATTTTGTCTCTATAAATGTGAGTATGTATGTATCACTATAGTATGATGACTTTCATTTTCTTTGGAAAATATCCAGAGTGGTATAACTAGATCAAATTACATTTCTATGTTTAGTGGGTTTTTTTTCAGGAATCTGTGAATTGATTTCAGTAGTGTTTGCACTAGCTTCCCTTCTCATTAGCCTATAAAAAGTTTTCTTCGGTCTTTATGTCCTCACCAATACTTATTGATGGTTGTGTTCTTAGTTACAGTCATTCTGACTGGGATGAGACAGAATCTTAGTATATTTGATTTGCATTTCTTTAATAGCTAGAGATGTTAAATATTTTCTTATATACTTACTGGCCATTTGCACTTCTCTTGAGAAGTGTCTATAAGGTTCTTTAAAAAAAAAAAAATCTTTCTCATTATGGGGGCCTGCCAGTTAGCTCAGTTGTTTAAGTGCCTGCTTATGCAAATGCAGTCAGGCCCAGGATACTGTGGTTCAATCCCCAGATCGTCATGCCTCATGCCTTACCAGACCTGCCCATAAGCAATCCTGAGCCAGCCAAAAAAAAAATCCTTCTCAAGGTTCTTTTGCCCATTTTTGAATGGGTTATTTGTTTTGGAGAGTTAATTTTTTGAGACAAGATTTGATATCAAGAATAAACAAGTGGGGGAACTACCCGCTCGGGCCCCCCTTCTGTCCCTCTCTTGGATAGGAGCTTTCTTTCTCTCAATAAATATATTCTGCTCACAAAAAAAGAATAAACAAGAGGTATTTTGTAAAATTTCAAAGCTTCTGCACAACAAATAAACAATTGTCAGAGTGAATAGAAAGCCCACTACTGCCTGGCAAGACCCAGGTATTGAGTTAGGTTCCCCATACCAAAGAAAGGAAGGAAGAAAAAGAAGAAAGAAAAAGAAAGAAAGAAAGAAAGAAAGAAAGAAAGAAAGAAAGAAAGAAAGAAAGAAAGAAAGAAAGAAAGAAAAGAAATGAAGGAAAGGAAGGAAGG
>NW_004524593.1:4003029-4020014 GCF_000260255.1 Octodon degus | reverse complement strand
AGACCCAGGTATTGAGTTAGGTTCCCCATACCAAAGAAAGGAAGGAAGAAAAAGAAGAAAGAAAGAAAGAAAAAAAAAGAAAGAAAGAAAGAAAGAAAGAAAGAAAGAAAGAAAGAAAGAAAGAAAGAAAGAAAGAAAGAAAAGAAATGAAGGAAAGGAAGGAAGGAAGGAAGGAAGGAAGGAAGGAAGGAAGAACAAAGTGAGAGAATTATTGCTAACTATTCCTCTGGTAGAGCATTATTTATTTTGTAAACATTTAATGAAATTTAGCAACAAAGTCATTTGTCCTAAAATTCTGTTAATGAAAAGATTGTTAATGATGGACTTGATTTTTTATTCTAAAATTAATCTGAATTATTCAGATTTTCCATTTTGTAGTATGATGTTTTCTACTATTTTGCTAATAACGTATTCCTTATTTATATTTTTGAATTTATGGATTGAAAAGTTGTTCGTAATATCCTCACATAAACTGTTAATAACTATATACTCTGTCCTGATGTCACCATTTTCTTTCCTGATAATAATCATTTGTTCTAGCTCGCTTTTATCTTTATCAGTATTACCAAATTTTTTTTATATTTTAAAGAATACAAAATAGTGATTGAAACAACTGCATTAGAAATGATACAAAATCTCTTTAATAGTAGTCTTTCCATAAAAAAAATCTGACCTTTCTCTCATTCTTTTCCTTCATTAGTTTGTGCTTCTGAATATTTGTTTCTTTCTACTTCATTCAGTCTTATCTGTTGTTTCCTCAAGCTGTTGATATGAATACTAAACTTAATTGAAGGTTTTTTTCTTTTGTAATGCATACATTTAAACCAAAAAAATCCAAACACTGCTGTAACAGCATCTCAGATGTTTTGATATTTTGAAATTAACTTCTATTTTTTTGAACTTCACCCAGGAATATTCAGAAAATTGTTTTTTAATTTGCAAACATTTGGCGACGTCTCTTGCTAATATTTCGCAGTTGATTTTTTGTCTTATTGCACTAAGATTGCTATTTCAGCCCTTGCCTCACCTTTATGGCCCAGAATATACTCTCTCTCTTCCTCTCTCTCTTCCCTGCTCCTCTCCTCCCCACCTTTTCCTCTCCTCTCCTTCCATTTCCTATTCTCTCCCCCAATCCTCCCCAGCTCTCAGATTTACCACATCTCATAACCTGTGTTTCCCCCTCTGTATCCATCATGGTACAGTCGGGAAGCAGAAATCATACAGCAATGTAAAGAGATATTAACAATAACAAAATATTAACTATAACAGGAGATTGAAGGGATGAGAGACTCAAGACATCAATACAAGATCAAATAGAGTGTTGATTAAAAAGTTCAGCCCCAACCCCGGATCCTCAGATTAATCAGTAAAGGAATTATTCTGAAAGACCCCTGTAGAGATGAGATTCAGCCCTCACTGGAGAAGGCATGACTACGCAGTGAAATGGTAGGGACACCGGCTGAGGTCCCACTGATTGACAGAAAGCCACTCTGGTGTGCAGATGAAACTCCCAGTGAAAAGGCTCACAGCCCAGGAGCTCAGGGAAGCTATCATGGGAAGTTTTGTATTAACTGAAAAATCACATAGTGGAGCGGCAGGGCCCAGTACTTCGGAGGAAGAGCCGCGGGATTCGGGAATCAGCCAGAAACAGCACTCCAGAACCAGAAAAAGCTCCAGCGCCCTCTGCAGATGGACTTTAGCGCTGCGCCTAATCCTGAGAGAATTTTCAATACCTCAAGCTGCGCAAATGTGGATCTAGAACAGAGAAGCAACAAATTAATAATGAACACTTCTTTGAATAGTTTTTATCTATTTTACCCTTATTTAATTGCTATTGTCTGCATCATTGTTATAGAAATCATAACAGAATTCATGAATTATCAAAGTCTGATATTACTTGCTACCGATATTAATTGCTACTACCTCATCTAGCAGCACAAAAACTTTAGAGCAGTTTAATTCCACTTATCCAATTCTAATTTACATGCTATTGCATCAGATATTTAATTGTTATAACATACATGTATGAATATCTCATTTTCTTAGGAGAAGTCCTAGTGAAATTGCTTTTGAATTGTATTTTTAAAAATCTTAAGTTTTTCAATATACAGTATTCTACTTGCCTCTAGAAATGTACTAATTAACACATTCAACAGCAATTTTTAAAAAACAGCAATTTTTCAGCCTGAACTTACCATCTTGCCATAATTTGTTAATCTGTTTAAATTTGTATTGGTTTGGTGAAAAGTACACATCATCATATCAATTTTCATCTCAATAATTGAAATGTTATGAATTTTTATTCATGTATTTCTTGTCTTTGTTTTTGTTCCTTGCATATGTAGTTGAATTTTTTCTGTCCTCTACCTACTTTTTAAATTCATTGCTTCTTTTATTGAATAACACTGAGCTGAAGATCAGTGATAACATCTTCCATTTTTCCTCTGGAATCTAAGCCGAGAGAGTAAACAAAGAGCAAAAGTATAGAAATTACGTCATTACCTTCTCTGAGACAGAACCTTGCTATGCAGTTTAGGATAGTCTTGAACTTGCTAATGTGGCCCAGACTGGGCTTCAATTTGCAGTGATCCTCCCGCCTCAGCCTCTCAAGCACTGGGATTGCCACTGTGTACCACCAAGCCCTTACTTACTGATAGAGATGCTGTAGGGAAAGCACAGTGCAAATGGATTCCTAACTTTTTCTTCTGAATTAATCAGGTTTACTACAGTCTCCATCTCCCGTCACAAGCATAAAAAATGGATCTCTTAATTCAGAAGACAGTATATTCTGTATCGTACTGAAGCGACCAAAACACCCCAGCCATGGGGTAGGCGGACTTATAAAGGAAAGTAACCCAAAAGAAGTTGAAATGTTCATATTCACAAGGTCCCTACCTTAAGCCAAAGGGCAACTTTGTAGAAACAGGTAGCTTCTCTGGGAGGATCCAGACTCATGTGCTTCCCTGGCAAGCACATGGGCCTGAGTTCAATCCTCAGTTCTAAAAAAAAAAAAAAAAAAAAAAAAAAAAAAAAAAAAGGATCCAGACCTTCAGATTGAGAAACTGCCCATTTGGTTGTAATTTGCCCTTTCTCCAGATAAACCAGCTTCTTCCAGGGCTTGAGGCTTGCAAGCTCAGCTCACTGGTGTAGAGGGGCCAGCCCATGCTCACAGCAGCCCTGCATGACTGTTATTTAGTGATTATAACTAATATCAATGTATTTGTTTTTAATTCTATGAGTAGTTTTTTACAATTTATACCACAAAATAATAGCTATGTGAAGAAATGTATGTAATTAGCTATATTAAGACATTCCACAATGCATATATATTTCAAAACAGGGTTTCCACAAGATGGATAAGGCAATTGACCTAAGAATTTCCATCAGGTTTTTGAAAATAGCAGTTAATGGGTAGAAATCTCACCATGACTAACTCTCTATGATGATATCTGTGAACTAAGCAACTATATTGAGGACAACAATGTATAATGCTAAAACCATGAAATACCTATCATTGTCACATTTCTTGTTATATAGGCCTTGCTTTATCATGGTCTTAACCATCCAGCAGAGAAGTACAAAAATAAGGTATATAAAGTAAAGCCATATTAATATGCTGAGCTGTGAAAGGCTCAAGTCAACAACTTCTGTGGATAACCCACTGCTATTGTGGACTGCTGGACTGTGTTGGATTGTTTTGCTGAATTCACACACCTATAGTATTTAGATGCCAGTGGAATACCCATCTCTGACAGGAAAAAACAAAAAAAAGGGATACAAAGGAAGGACCATTTTGTATCTGCATATGCAGAATAGTTAGGATAGATATACCGCTACTTTTGCTTAATTCAATGAGAAGAAAGATTCGTACTAATAGTGTTTGGACAGGATATCCTGTTTGCTCCTTGTACTATGGATAACAACTAAGAAGATAACAATGTACAATGTACTAATTATTTAAACTGTCTTATTAATCAGTTTTGAAGCTCTCATTGCTATTTGTTTCTCAGTAAAATTAAAAAAAGAAATATCTATCATTTTGGTCTTCTAAATGTGTACTGTTTCTAATGTCATATCAATTAGTAATATGCTCTCTTTAAAGTAAATTTTTAAGGTAATAAAAGAAAATGAGAGAGGAAAAAAGTGTGTGCCTGTAATCCCAGAACTTGGGAAGCTGAAAACAGGAGGATTACTACAAGTCTGATCTGTGTAGTGAGACCCTGTAGACCCTGTACAAAAATACATTAAAAAAAAAAACACTGTTTCCTGTACAACACATACAGACATTTGTAATTTGTTAATTTTTTTAAAAAAAGTTTTAAATGCTCTATTTTGAAAAAAATGCTATATAATATAGATAGTGAAAACCATTTCACTAAATCTGAAATGATGTAGCGCCGCCAGAACAGTTAGCTCTGTCCACAGGGCTGAACATACTACCTTGGCTAAGGCGCTGAGTGGATGAAATCAGAAGCCACAGCTAAGAGAGACCTTGTTTTAGCTATTCTTCTTTTGCTGCTGAGGCAAAATGCCTGACACCCAAAATTAAGGTAGGAAAGTTTTAGTTAACTCGCAGCTTGTAGAGGTTTCAGTCCACAGTCAGCAGGCTCTACGGCAGGGTGGCGTAGCAGAGGGACCATCGTTCACGGCTGCTGAAGACAGCAAAGGCAACAAGAGCAAAAGGGAAAGGGAGCCCCTCTTCCTCCCTTTTATATGGCGTCGGGAGGCACACTCTAAGGCAGACGCAGCATCACACCGTCTTGTACCCCCTTCTTGCACAGGCTGAGGATATTTACAAAATGTGAACCCTGGTCCCTTGCTGAGTCAAGCAGGAAACCCTGTAACTCTTTTTCCTTTAGTGAGGGCATGAAAATAAGTTTAACAAACTGTTCTTAAAAAGCCTGCCCCCCATGGCCACATGAGGCTTGAGGTGGGGCACATCCTGACACAAACCATAACAGACCTGGAGAGCATATCAGAATACAGCTGCCCTGCCCCCGGGGTGACCTGTCAGGCAAACAGTGGCACTGCATGGGGCTTTTTTTTTTGGGGGGGGGAAGTACTTATAAGCTGAGAACAGAGGTAAGCGATCAGACATTTACAACACCCATGGAATGGAATGATAAGATAGGACAGACTAAGTCATCTAAAAAGCACTGCAATTTCTGTCTGGGCTTCATGGAACACTCTGGAACCTTGCTCCACCGTGGTACAAGTCAAATTGTTTGAGACCACAAGGCTGGAAAATTATATATATGCTTTGGTTAAATCATTAAACCTGGATTTCCAATCACTGCCATAAAGGAATCAGATAAGCAAGTGAAGGTATCATAACCCTCTATCCCAACCCCTCTGCCTACCAAATGCCCCTGACATCTGTGCCACATACATGTTCCACAAATGCATATGTTGGGGTTTGTCTCTAGATGTCTCCCCAAAGCCTCATGCAATCATGGGGTGGACTTCTGGAGTTTATGATTGACTCATGATCCACATGGATTATTGCTGAGTGCTACACCCAGCCTGAGGCAGAGAGACAGACTTCCTCTCCATTGCCATTGTTGCTGCTACCACTGCCTTTGCTCTATGCTGTTTGGCACTGCCATGAAAGGTTGCTCTCTTCCCTGTGCCACCCTGCCTTGGAGCCAGCTGAGCAGGGACTAAAATCTGCAATAACTGAACTAAATAAACCTTGCTTTCCTGCATTTTGGGTGTCGGGTATTTGTCCCAGCAACAAGAGAAGAGTAACTGAGGCAGCATATATGGGAGTAAGTCAATAGGAAAAGCTATGGAGATATTGTTATAGACAACTAAGTTAGAGAAAAATATTACAGGCACCCAAATAGGGCTAGGTCCTCGAAGGAACCAGTGCAGAAGGGGAGATGCCTTGCAACTGTGGAGGAGACAGGCTTCTCCAGCTGAGGGCCAGAGCTCAAGACAAAAAAGATAAAACAAGTGCACCCACATACTTTCTAAGTGGGTCTCTGTCACCTTGAGGAAGCCAGGAAGAGTCACTAACTCAACCTTATCCAGGAAAAGCCTGCATTCTCTATTCGTACCTGCTTGCTAAGTGACTTGCTTCCCCATTTGATGCAATTTAATCACTTTTACCTGAGCAATTATATTTGTAATCTTATTGCTTGCCCGTAGTTTTATCCCACCTCACGCCCACCACGTGATTTCCCCTTCTGCCTACCTCGGACTCACCTCACATTGTGGATTTTCTCTGTAAAAATCTCTAGAAAAAACAAGAGTCCTTGGCAACCCATTCACAGTCCCTTCTGTCTCTCTCTGTGACAGAAGCTTTCTTTCCTTCAGTAAATATATTCTGTTGTTCCTACAATTCATCCTTTGATTTTAGAGAACACGAACTCATACCAGACATCTAACAGAATGGGAGTTCCTTTCCCCTATATCAGTATCTGTATTATAATCTGTATGGCCATCTAATTTTTTTTTAATGTAGCTCTGGCGAAGATGCTAGAATTAAAGATGGTGAGAGTGAAATGTGTAACCTTAAGTGTAAATTTAACCACACACACACCAGCGATGTTATTATTCTATGTGTAATCAAAATACAATAATGAGGAGAAACAAATTAGATTGTTTAAAAAAGGATTCTAAAACCATAATAGCAACAATTTCAAGATATCTAAGAAATATGCTTAACAAAGGAATCCATGTGAAGAAACTATAAAATACACCCCCCAATATTTCAGGGTGAATGGAAGAAGCATTTTCTTCCTGGATAGAAAAACCAAAATCTTTAAAAATTTTTACTCAGTTAATTATAGTGTTTTGTTTTGTTTTGTTTTGTTTTGTTTTGTTTTACAAAATCCTAGTTAAGGAATAAGATTTTGGGAAAAGAGAGCAAATGAAAAAAATTATTTTGATGCTCATTCAAAAGAATAGCTAGGAAAGTGTGATATTTTGAAAGAAATAGATATATGAGGAGAAAGTCCTATATTTGTACAAATTATGATTATTATAATGACAATAAGGTCAACATCACTGGAATAGAAAAAGTCTCAAAAATACACATCCACACCAACATTATAAAGGAAGAATCAAAAAGAGCTCAGAAAATAGATTATTCCACTACATGGTAGCCCAACAGTTGGTTGAATACTTATAAATCCTATACATAAGTTTCTAGTCTTCATATTCATAATAGTTGGGTGAATATTTGTAAATGGTACACATAAGTTTCCTGTCTGTATAGTCATATCAGACAACTAAAAATATTACCCATTATTGTAAGAGTCATTATAAAAAGTATCACCACTTGTGATGCCCAGACATAAATTTAAGTGGGGCTGATTTGAGTTTTTTTAAAAAGGAAAGTTCATTCCTTTCCTTCCTCCTTAAACAGTTCAGTTCCAAAAGCAGAAGATCACTAAGAACGAGAGCAAGGAAGAGCAAGAAGAGCAGGAAGTTGGAGGATGGGACTCTAAAATCTATAAACGAAATTCAAATAATTGTTGAAATAGGTCTTTTAAATTTTACCTCATCAATATCTAATATGAATATTAATGAGAAAAACTTTAATACTAACAGCCAATTCTGGCAAGGGAAGGAAGCGAGTTTTATACTAGCCATGGAAATCTTTCAGAAAGCAATAAGATAGATAGATAGATGATTGATAGATAGATAGATAGATAGATAGATAGATAGATAGATAGATATTTGTTGTATATATCAAAACACTTAAAATGTTTTGTGTCTGAAAATTGTTTTGTTGTTTTTGATAGAGTAATTCCACACATGAAAAACCATTTTAAGGAAGGAATATGAAAAATCACAGAAAACTGCCTTATATGAAAAGTTGTTCAAGGTAGAATTTTTATAGAATTGAAACATAGGAAAGCAACATAAGTACCCCCAAAACAGGTAATCAGTCGCAGAAACTATAGGTCAGTAAACTACTGTACAACTTTTAAAATTATACATTAATGGACAAGCACAAATGCAGAGTGAAGAAAAGTATGATATTGTTAAAACCATATCTAAAAATATAAAACACAGAAAAGCTGCAGAAAATTATAGTTGCCAATTAAAGCAGTTTTGGGGGGGTTTCTATCTTATATGATGAGAGAATAACAAACGTAATAACTGTAAAAGCTGACGCAATACAAGCAACTTGTACAGTTCATGGGTGATTATTGTAGTAGGATTTGTATGTTATTTATAAACAACATTCTGTGTTATTACTGAGAAATTTCAAAAAGGAACATGAGTTTTAACCACAAGACATTTGAGACTTGACCACAAAAAAAGGAACATTTTACTAAGATATCCCACACTTACAGCTTAGTTCTCAACTTCCTCAAAAATGCCATTTATATCACCTACAAGCCCAGATGTCTTTCCCAAAATAAGAAAACCCAGTGATGCACAAACTCTCCTACCCATTTCTCCAGTAACATTTGCTTCATATGTAAACAGTTCAGCTCTTGTCCACATGATTATTTTAGACGGTGGGAGAGTTCATCTGGCCCTTTCAAAACTAAAACCAGAAAATTAGAAATGCAAAAATTAACCATTTAAAGAGAAATGTTTAAAGCCTCCAATATCAACCTCCCTTGTTCATCAGGAATATTCACAATTATTTAAAAAGCAATTCAACCGTCTCAAAACTGAGAATCAATGCTGTCTCCTTAACGAACAGTCATCATATCATGATGGGAGCTAGATTGTTTCCTCAAGCCTTAACAATTTCTGAGCCACTGGGAAGAGCCAGACCTGATGTAATAAGGGTCCAAACCAGTTTGACCTTAATTAGGCCCACCTCTCGCCTCTTGCCCTACTTTCACCCTATTTAATCCTAAAGCTCATTCCAGCCTAGGACAGAAATCTTACGAACAGGAAGTGACTGATCTGCCCAGTCATCACTGACTGATTGCTAAGATATAGATAGCAAATGTAACTCCTGGAAAGCTAAACAAATAATTAGTACAAATTAATGGCTACACAAAGAAGTGGTTTATAAAATAGAGTCTAGAGTTCCTATAATTCGTTATGAAAATGTCTCATTTGAGCCTGGCATGGTAGTGCACACCTGTGATCCCAGCATTCCATTCAGGATGCTGAGGCAGGAGGATCACTATGAGTTTGAGACCAGCCTGAGCTAAAATAAGGTGAGCTCAAGGCCAAACTGAACTGCATATCAAGATTCTGTCTCAAAGAGACAAAAAAAAAAGTCTAGTTTATTAAACATTACAAGACATTCAGAGACAAAATAATGATCAATGAACAACAAAATAAGTAAATAACACAGTCAACAGAAATTGGCTCTGAATGGGCACAAATGTTAGATTTATCAGAAAAAGGTTTCATGGCAGCTATAAAATGTGTCCAAAAAGTTAAAGAAAGTCACTTTTTTTTTAGTACAGGGTCTACAGGTTTTCACTACACAGATCGGACTCATCATGATCCTCCTGCTTTCAGCCTCCCAAGCACTGGGATTACAGGCACACAACACCCGCCCAGTCTCAGTCCCCATCTCAGCACACCCCAGGGGCAGGGCCAGCACAGCACGCCAGGGATCAAACTCTTCTCAAATATGTATTTGCAAAACAAAAGAATCCCTGAATGCAAAAATAACTGAAGAGAAATATAAATCCAAAAATGATAGAAAATTAATAAAAAGAAACAAGAAGAAATATTAAACATATAAACGTACACATAATAAAAGTTCCAATAGAAGATTTTTAAAATCACACACACACACACACACACACACACACACACACACACACACACACATCTGGTCAAACTTCTGCAAGGCAAAAACTGGAAAAATTGTAAAAATCATGAAGAACAATTCATCAACAAGATGAGTAGTGGTTGCTTCTCATTAGAAATTACAGAAGCCAGTTATGAAATAAATATTCAAACTGTGAGGGGAAGAAACTATTAAAAAATAATTCCATAGTAACTATCCTTCAAAAATAAAGACAAAGTAAAGATATTTACAGATAAACAATGTTGGAGAAAATTTACTATTTATATGCCTAACCTATAACAAATAATAAAAAATCTTTCAGTTAGAAGGAAAACAACACTAGGTGGAAACACAAAAGGAAGGGAAGAAAGGAGAGAGGGAGGGGGAGAGAGGGAGGGAGGGAAGAAGGAACAGTATCTGCTACTATAAATACAGGGACAAAAATGAAGATTGCATATATTTTTCTCTTTTGCTTTTCGTCTTTCTTTTTATGAACTTTTTAAAAAGCAATTATTGAGAACAGTAATTATAAACATGTAGTGTTGGGTTTAGAACATAGGTAGACAAAATCTATTTGACAATAACACAAAGGAAAAGGGAAAAAATGGAGCTATTCTAGATAAGAACTGCTATAATTTGATGGAATTAAGTCAACACTAACCTGAAGTTATTTAAATATACATACTTTAATCCCTGGAGCAACCAGTAGGAAAACAATTCAAAAATAGCTTGAAAAATCAGTAAAGGAATCAAAATATACATAAAAACATTCACTAACACAAAAGGAAGCAGTAAAGGAGAAACACAGGAAAAAATGAACAGCAAAATATCAAACACAACTCAAGCATATTAATAATTACATTAAATGCAACTTTTAAAAATTCCAATCAAAAGGCAAAGATAGTGAAATCAAATTTCACAAACAAGACCCAACTATGTGGCACTTGAAGTACACATGCATAAACCCACTTAAAGTAAACTGATGGAAGGAGATGTTGAAACAGTACTCATAGAAGAGCTGGAGTCATTATACTAATATATACTAATATACTTATAAAATATATAAGTATTAGTGTACATTATACTAATATCTTATAAAATAAGTTCTAGGCAAGAAATACTGTTAGGAAAAGAGGGCCACTTCATAATGATAAAAGAGTAAGCATAGCAGGGAGATAGAATAAAAAAATCTTTAGGTGTCTGGCAACGGAGTCTCAAAATATGTTAAGCAAAGACAGAAAAGGAAAAGGAAATTGAGGCTCCTTCCGCCATCACATCTCTCCTAGGAAGATGGCGGGAAAGCCAGACTCTGCTGCAGCTCCCTTCGTGGGCTGTGGCTGCTGGTGGTGAAGGACCTGGGGAACTCTCTCCCAAAGCAGCCACACCAGGACCCCCTTTTTCTGCTGCAGTTTTGCCGGGAACAGAAGAACCTACCAGTGACACCAAGAAAAAAAATGATATCCTGTGGAGGACCATCTAAGCAGCTCTCCTTGAAAGAAGTGACTGTCTCCATTTTGACTGAGCCTGACCCTATTTCCTATGTACAGAGCTGGCTAGGACTTCTGTTTCTCAATTGGCCTTAGGTAAATGTAGGCCACCCACCTAGCTCTGCTCACAGTGATCACTATTTCCCACAATTCTCAGTCATTCCTCCTCAAGCCACTCCCCCACTGAATAAAAACAGGGTGAGGCCCTGGGTTACTCTCTTGGTTCCATAAAGCCATCTTTGTGGCTGGACTTAGAGCCCCTTGACTCCCCCATGATTGAAAATATAATTTAGTGTCTTTATTTTTGCCGTGGGTTGCATTGTAAGTGGTAGATTGGAATCAACTTGATTCCAATAACCTAACTTTGGGATTATAAATATTGGCTTCTTGGACTGAGACAAGGTCCAGGAAGTGTCTCCTACAATATTCCCCACTCTGAAGAAGTAACCTGAACTGCCGTGAAGGGATTGTGGGTGATGACCACTCTGACTTCTTCAAGCTGAAAGGGGTCATAGTTGTTGACCAGCAGTCAGGTACATTCTTCAGAGGTTCTATCTAAAGGCCCAATAGATGACAGGCATTTTCTCTTGGGTAAACATATAGTTTTGAGTCTGGAGGAGACAAAGCCAAAGAAACAATTAAGTATGCATGTGTCAAATAATCCCAACAGGATAATTATGAAAAAGACAAGTTAGAACCTTTTGTAGGTCCATTAGCAGAGACAAAATCTGGTGGATCCCAGTTAAAGAAATCTTAACCTAGCATATTCACTATAGGTTTTACCTATATGATTACCTGGGTTTTGGTATCTTCTAAGAAAGAACAAGTTTTCTGAGAAATTAGAGCACATATAAGCAAAGCATGAACATTTGAGCTAACAGGTACATTTATAAACCTTTTTTTTTTGAGACCTAGCAATCATAACTCACTAGCTCTTAGACCCCTTTATTCAGGGAGTCTGACAGTTTGCTGTAAGCCCTTCTAGTTTTAGTTAAGAGAGGTCACACATGTATTCACTATCAACATGAAATATTGCATTACGTCAGAAATCAACCAGGTTAACTCATATACTTATCATGAAATACACAGCACTCAGTCAGATTAAACCAATGAAATACCTTTTAAATCTTGTACAGGAACAACAGTATTATTAGGTTTGTAAAAAATCAGTCTATGCATCATTATTTAGTATGCAACCTCAACATATTGTAGTATCTCAATTATAGCTAAAGCAAGATGTCTTTCAAAGTCTGTTTCTATTGAGGTACCATGACTGGAAGGAAAGTCAGGGTCGAAAGACAAAGAAACCTGTGCCAATTTCCAGCAATAGGCTGGGTTTCTTTTCCCTCCTATAGTCATGATTACTCAGGGCTCCTCCATGGAGATGGCAGGTAGAGGCAACAGTCTGGCCAGAGAGAAGAGGCAGGCCCAGGGCCCTTCAGTCCCACTGGACCATTTGAGAAGCTGAGTCTGAGCTCTGGGGCCTTCGCCAGTCCCTCTTATGCTGGCCTGGCTTCTGACAACAGTAGCAGATGAACCTCATTGTCCTTGAGCTCTTCTTGGATCCAAGAGAATCAGACTTAGGGTCTGTTTTGAGGCTGCAAAAATGGCAGCCATTTCTGATCTCTTTGTTTTCTCTCCTTGGTTTTCTCCCAGTTCCAATTATAAGACACTTAAACAGTTTTTACCAAGGTATCAAATGAGTTGTCTGGAGCAAAAGCTATCTTTTGTAGCTCCTGAACTTATCTGTAAGAGTAATCTGTTTCTCTATTTAACATTGGACAAGGCCTCTGAGTTCATGATATAGTTGGAAGAGTCTGTAAAAGAAATCTTGTGCCAATCTCGATCTTTCCCTAGAAGGAAACCTGTAGGGAACCAGTCTATAAAGGAATAATTAAATTTGTGTATAGCCCATACATGGTAAGGATCTCTGCAAGTCTGCCATGGACCTAAGTCACCTTCCTCAACATGAGGGGCATGAGCTTCTGGAATACAGATAAGAATGTTAGGTTTAAAGTTTCTTACCATGTTGCCCTCTGTGGGAATAGAACTTCAAGCTAATAGGGCAAATCATCCTTTAGACAATTGCACTCTCCATGTTTGATCAGAAATTGTCATGCAAAGGCCAGAATCTTTTTGTAGATGGGCTACACATAAGGGTGGAAATATAAAATGAGATGTGACATTAAGCCTAGTCTGTTCTTGTAGATGCACTAAAATTTGTGGGCCTGGCAGAATAGTAGATGAGGGGGTATTGCTCTCTATAGAATGGAAAACTTCTGGGGGCCTGTCCATCCAAGTAAGTGGTCTAAGTAAGGGTGGATTAGGTATATAGGCCCAATACTCTTCTCCCTGAATCAGGGGAATACATACTGTAGCTGCTAGGAGAGCAAGCATAGTGATGAAAAGATTTTCAGGTGATTGAATAAAACCCTGGCAATCGTGCCTCACGAATGGTCTGCTGCAGGCCTTCCCATGGCAGGGGGTGATGCCCTGTTACATCCGTTGTTTGAGGTCTGGTTAGAGGGTCTGATGTGTTGCATCCATGAGTTGGATATTGACCATGGAGCTGCCCCAGTGGGTAGTGGCGAGGCCTCTTCCATCGTAGACCCTGGGAGTCTTCGACTGGGGTCTGAAGTCTCTCAGTGCTTCTGAGTGACATTGATTCATCATGGAGCTGACCAGTCCATGGACGCACACATCAGGATGGAATCCATAATGTTTCTCCATCTCCTGTAACAATACATGCGTATCCTCTGCCCCAATTTAAGAGTGATGCCGGACCATTCCACATACCTGTTTGGGGGTCCCTCCATGCTACAGGGGGTAAAGACCTCTGAGAATGGTTAGATCCTTGTTGAGGAATAGGCCTAGGAATGAGCTGGCAGGAAGGGCATGACATGACTATTTGTCTCACTTGAGCTCTGGTAATTTTAAACTCCCTTTGCAGAGATCTAGAATTTTGATGAAAAAATTCATGGGATCCTATTGCTTTATCAAAAACAGAAATCAAGTTAATAAGAGCATCTGCATTATAATTCCCCAAGGATAATGGACCTACAAAAGGTTCTAACTTGTCTTTTTCATAATTATCCTGTTGGGATTATTTGACACATGCATACTTAATTGTTTCTTTGGCTTTGTCTCCTCCAGACTCAAAACTATACGTTTACCCAAGAGAAAATGCCTGTCATCTAATGGGCCTTTAGACAGAACCTCTGAAGAATGTATCTGACTGCCGGTCAACAACTACGACCCTTCTTTTAGCTTGAAGAAGTCAGAGTGGTCATCACCCACAATCCCTTCACGGCAGTTCAGGTTACTTCTTCAGAGTGGGGAATATTGTAGGAGACACTTCCTGGACCTTGTCTCAGTCCAAGAAGCCAATATTCATAATCCCAAAGTTAGGTTATTGGAATCCCATCAAGTTGATTCCAATCTACCACTTACAATGCAACCCACAGCGAAAATAAAAACACTAAATTATATTTTCAATCATGGGGGAGTCAAGGGGCTCTAAGTCCAGCCACAAAGATGGCTTTATGGAACCAAGAGAGTAACCCAGGGCCTCACCCTGTTTTTATTCAGTGGGGGAGTGGCTTGAGGAGGATTGACTGAGAATTGTGGGAAATAGTGATCACTGTGAGCAGAGCTAGGTGGGTGGCCTACATTTACCTAAGGCCAATTGAGAAACAGAAGTCCTAGCCAGCTCTGTACATAGGAAATAGGGTCAGGCTCAGTCAAAATGGAGACAGTCACTTCTTTCAAGGAGAGCTGCTCAGGTGGTACTCCACAATATCCTGATAAAGGCTGTGGGAGACACCCGGATAATGAAAACAAAGAAGTGGGCTGTAGAGCAAACGCGAATTATCCAAAGGCTCATTGACTTCATTAAGAAGTTCCTTAAACTTGTGGCTTCTGAACAGTTGTTTATTTATGTAAATCAATCTTTCATACCTTCTCAAGACCAGGAAGTTGGAACCCTCTATAAGTGCTTTGGCAGTGATGGTAAACTGGTCCTGTGTTACTGCAAATCTCAAGCATGGGGGTAAACCACAGAAAAAAACAACATGCTATCCAAAATGATTTTTCACAAAGGAAATGTGTCTGAAAAGTTTTGCTGTCAGTGGAGAGACCTCATGAGTATGAACTGCCCAGCATGTATCTGCTCAGACTCATGCATATGCATAAGAAAACATCCATAAAGAGAATGGATTTGATTCCCCCAAAAGATGTGATTAATTTTAATATGCAAATCATCATAAAAGATTGACATTATATGTCCATTGTTCCTGACAGTATGATTGTTTCACATGGTCCTCCAGGGTGAAAAGGAGACTAGAACTATATAAACTTCTTCATTACAGGTTCTTTAAAAAAAAGAAAGAAAAGGAAATTGACCATTCAACAATTAAAATTGGGGATTTCAATACTCCTTTTAATATCTGACAGAACAACAAGACAAAAAAACTCATAGAATAAAAACTATTCGCATAATACTGCCAAACTGACCCATACAGAACATGCCACCCAATAATGATGGGATACACACTTAAAAACAAAAAGGAGCATTCTCCAATACAGGCTATAAGCTCCACAGACAGAGCTAGTACCTATTTTATTCAACTATGTGCATACATGGTGTCAGGAGCATCTCTATTGATAAATTAATAAATTTATAAATATCCTGGAAGCTTCCCAAAGAGAAAAGTATTTGTGATGAAGAGTTCTAGTGTTCACCTATATTCAATTGTTTTCTGGTCATAATCCAGGAAAATTACCCTTTCCCATACCCCTTCCTGTTAGGCAAGGCCCTATGCCCATGCCTGACTCATGGTTTGTGATTGAAAGTGGGATGGATTATTTCTAGGCAAGAGCATTTAGTTGCGAGTGTGAACACTTTCTTCCATGGTATAGTGGCCACCAAGTTGTCCTAGAAGATGTCATTATAAGAAAGTGGGTCCTGTGCCAGATCTTTATGGAGTAGACTAAACTTTCTGCTGATTCACTTTGGACATATACTGTGAACGATAAGTCAACATGGGTTGTCTTAAGCCTCTAAGATTTTAAAGTTGTTTGTTGTTGTAGCACCACTTAGCTCATCCTGACTGACAAAGTAGCCTTCCCAGTAAGGATCTGAACAAAGGTGAACTTTAGATTCCAAATCTAAAGTCCCTTCTTTTGTTATACTTTGTTTTCACAGCAGAACTCTACCTGTGGAGAAATCCATTGATGCTTCTAGTATATTCAATAGACTTTTTGAATTAGATTATAAATGGCTACACATATACTATAAGTCTGTCATAATCTTTTCTGATGACAATAGTTGGAGCACAACTGTAAGATAAGCTGTGATCTTGCTTCATCTTTAACAAAGTGGTCATAGACAGTCACCTAATTGTCCCCATCTCACTTTTTTTTTATTATGGGTAAGTAAACCTTAGTTAAACCTGAAAGATGAAGCCAGGTGATTTAGTCACTTTTTTCATTGCTGAAACAAAATACCTGACTGCAATTTAGATTCATGGCCCCACTGGGTGTGATGGTGTGCACTGGTAAAGCCAGCACTAAGGAGGAGGAGGTAGGAGGATCACTGTGAGTTTGACCTGTAGACCAGGCCTTCCTATAAATTGAATTCAAGGCCAGCTTGAACTGTATAGCAAAACCCTGCCTGAAAATGAGAAAGAAAGAAAGAAAGAAAGAAAGAAAGAAAGAAAGAAAGAAAGAAAGAAAGAAAGAAAGAAAGAAAGAAAGAAAGAAAGAAAGAAGAAAGA
>NW_004524593.1:3973553-4002929 GCF_000260255.1 Octodon degus | reverse complement strand
GAAAGAAAGAAAGAAAGAAAGAAAGAAAGAAAGAAAGATAGATAGATAGATAGATAGATAGATAGATAGATAGATAGATAGATAGATAGATAGATAGATTAGTTAGTGGCCCCACTCATCACCATAGGGTTGTAATCCTCAAGGTAAACAAGGAGGTTATTTCAGATATCAGTATTTTGTGAAGAAAACAAGACAGATCTCCATGATAGCAAATACCTAATTCAAGCCAGGGATGCTTTCACTTTCAAGAGAAGCTTCCCACGCAGGGATCTACACTTTTGCGTCTCTCCAAGAATTTCCGATCAGCAACTCAAAGCTCAGAAAAGACATGTCCGGGCCGGGACATAGCTTGATGGTCTAAATGCCTGCTTGGCAAGTGCAAGGACCCAGGTTTGATACCCAGTACCACATGCTGTGGCGGCCCAGGAAGCCCTGGCATGCCATGCCAACCATCAAAACAGGGCATGGTGGCACATGCCTATAATCCCAGCACTGGAGAGGCTGAGACAGAAAAATCACTATGAGTCTGAGCTGTGTAGTAAGAGTCTGTACCAAATAAATAAGTAAATAAATAAATAAAAGAGTTGTTTTTAATTAAAAAAAGAAGAGGAGGTATGTTTTCTGGCCTCTGTGGTTATGATAGGAAGCAACCTGAAGTTCCACTTTGATGAGAAAGCTGATTAGAATGAGAAAAACGGTTATCTCTTCTATGGAAAATCTTGTTAACCAAAATAGAGTTGAGAAAGTCAGGTTCAGCAAATCTCAGCAAAAGCTAAGGTACGATGCTTTAATAGAAAATTGCCTTTCATTTTCATAATGCCTTCCAGAGACCACAGATCGTAATCAGTGCGATCATTTGACTATTCTGAGAGGGTTTTTTTTTTTTCTTTTTTAATCTAGTACTGTCTTTGCTCCTTGCGAGGAACGAAGATCCTGCTGTGTATTATTCACATTGTCCTCCTTCCCATAGAAGGAGCATAATGTACTTCTTCTGTCTCAATATAATGTACTCCTCCCAGCCTGTCTCAGTTTTTCCACGGCACAAGTTACATCTTTAATTATTTTGGGAAGAGTTTTTCTAACTTACAGGTCCAGCAAGATGGAGCATAGGTGATTGCTATGTTCTCTGCATACTAGAAAGAGGTGATCAGTGTGTGCAGGGGGAAGAATAAGCATATGTTTAAATACAAATGCATGTATGGCCCAATACTTCATGGAGTCTTCGGTATGACTGCAAGGCAGGGTTTCTGTGTTAGGCAATTTTCATTTAAACCTGATTAATAAGGCAGCTAGGGACCATTCAGATCTTTTACTTCTTTTCTTTTTCTTATTTTTAAGAAGATTGGAGAGAGGTGAAGTACTGATGAGCCAAGTTAACAAAATAGTCTAAACAAAATTCAAAATTCAAGGAGGGGAAGGGATACTGAAAAGAAAAAGTCGCTTTTGAAGGAAAACTGTCGCTAAGGAGTCATGGTGAGGCTGGGGCTCTCCACTGTGGACACTGCAGCAGAACAGCAGAAAAAAATGCAGGAGTACCTAGCAGTCAAGGAAAACTGAAGAACCAAAACACCAAGCCTTACCTAAAAGCCAAGACAAATTGCCAAAATCCATCACCTTCTAAATCTACCATTAAACCCAAAAAGGATGGTACCAACCATGCTGTTTTGCCTGTCAAAGCTGCAAGGCCTATCAGCATTAAACTCCAGTCCAGACCAGCTAATATAACAGTGTCCCAGAAGCCAAAGTTAGAGGCACCAAAACTAGTGGGCAGAAGTCTGACTGTAAGAGGTATTTCTTCTAACCCAAACTGTAAACCTTCCAGCAAGTCACCAGCAGCATGAAGCTGGATCATCTGCTGAAGGAAAACTGTTGAGAAAGCCCATGAGGTCACCTAATGCAGCAGATAACAACAGGTCAGGCAAATGCAAGATGCACAGGTTCTGTGGGTAACACCCAAGTTGAAAGGTGGATCTTTCCAAAATCTTTGGATGGACTTCTCATAGTGTTAAACAAAGAGAACATGCCTCAAACCTTATCAGAACCTAAGAAGCCAGATCCTGCATTATGTAGCACAAGCATGTCAAAGACTAACTCTTGCAGTCAAACCAAGAGTAATTTGACAGCTAAACAAATTTTGGGCAAAAGTTTGGAGAATAGTGCTAGTCTGAAAGATAACATTAATAAACAATTTGTTATAAAAACACAAATAAGGACTCTCCCAGTAAAGTTACAGCAACCCTCTAAAGGAGCAGAGTTTGCAAGACCAAAAAAGCCCACCAGGACAGTTCCCTCTTACTTTGTTCAGACCCTTGGTAGAACTCAAGCATCAAAGAAACCAGAGGTGAAGAACATAAAGGATGTAAAGATTAACAGGGACAAATATGAACTATCAAAAGTAACTAAGGTGCAGTCATACACTGATACTGAAGAGAAAGTAAAACATGCCAACCCCAAGCCACACCCCAGTTCACTACAGGGAGGACCTACCAACCAACCTCCAAACATCAGGCAAGATCAGAAGACCACACAACCTTGTTTTAGGTCCCAGACAAGTGTACTGCAAAGATCAAAATCCATAAGCCAGAGGCCTAATTTGACAACCAGCAACTTTAACTCAATCATTCCAACCACTCCTGGCATAAGGGCAAATAGAACTAACAGCTTTCAACAAAGAGCACAGACTGTAGACCCCAAGTTGAAAAAGACTTTTCCCCCGAAGTGTTTCCTTTTCAAGACAGTTCCCAAAACTCAAGCTAATATTACAATTGGAAATGGAAGAGGAGTCCCAAATGGTACCCATACTAATCCCAATGCTATAAAGACAACAGCAGAGGATCGAACAAAACAGCTAGGTGAATCGCAGAAATCTAAGGGGAAAATCTATAAATGGCCCCCTATGGAAATTAAAACAAAAAGACAAGTCATAGAGCAAATGAATATTTTATTCTGGAAGAGCACAGAAAAAGAGGAAGAAAAGAAAGCACAGTTGAACCTGTGCAATAAGATTAACAGCTCTCTGGCAGAATGTCTGAGGTTCACTGAAGGGGGTGTACTTTCTAATGAAATATTTGCCATTTTGTCCAACATTCCTAAGGCTGAAAAATTTGCTAAATTCGAGATCTGAAAAGCAAAGCTACTGACAAGAAAAGGCGCCTTTGTTGTCAATGGGCTGTATGAAGAGGCCATTAAAAATGGAGCAGAACCAATACAAGAGTTGCAGAAAGCTGTTCTGAATATTTTGCAAGATCAAAATAGAGCTACAGAAGGAACCACCTCTGATTCTTTATTTGCTGCAACTAATACCAGACCAATGAAAGAGCTGGCCAGGAAAATGGAACCTACAGAGTCCTGTCTTCCAGAGGACAAGGACCAAGTTCCAGCAAAGTCCCAAATACCTGAGACAGGGCAGGATAATCATCCTGGTATCAAGTTACAGATCTCCTCCATCCCTAGTGTAAGCAGAATGCCGGAAGTGTAAGACATGAAGCTTATCACTTCTGTGTGGCGTTCAGCAAGGATTGAACCAGCTGTGTCCCGCTACCAGGAAATGCTGCAGGAGCACGACTTGGTGATGGCTTCTCTTGCCGAGCTGTTAGAAATGGAAGAAACAGAGTGCTTTGTATTCTGTAAAAAAGAAGGCTTGCCTGTTAACATTGGGGTTTCAATCCCCTGAATCATAAAATTTCTTGATGCTTTTTAAACAAAAAACAAAATTCTTTCAGAGTCTCTGTAAGACTCCTTGTCCCGATGACCTGAAAAAGCTCATGTAACAGCAAGACATCATGGATACAGATTATGGATTCTTAGGATTTAGAAAGCCAGTCACTGGGTTCACTCTTAAATTCTATATCCCCATGGGAAAGTCTTCAGTTATGTGAGTAAGATCATAGTTTGCTACAGTTTTACAACATACATAAATTTCAAAGCATTGAACAGAATTTCCACCACCACTGTGGGAGCAATTTGCACTTTAGTGAAATACTTTCATTTCATTGTAGTTATTTTCCATATCTGAAGGTTGATGCCACAGCAGGATAGACTCTCCTTTCAGCATCCACCTCAGCAGGGGTGGCGTTTCTTACTAGTAGAAGAGTGGAGGTTTGCAACTAGCACACCAGGCTGGAAGGTCAAACCCCTCATGTTACAGATGAGCTTAGCCTGGCTCAGCCTGCCTTCACTCAACAATCACAATGGAAGCGCATGAGTGACCCTATCTTCTGTCACGGCATGCCTGTTGACAAGGGGTAATTCTTGTCCTTTCTCACTCAGGTCTCCTGGAACAAAACACAGCCCTAGATCAGGCAGTCATCTAGCTTTTTATACCCAAACCTAATTTGGTATTATTATTATTCAGAAACTCTCAAGTTAAAACAAAAGGGAGCAGTTACTTCTCCACTTGTATTTGCTCCACCAGGGGGTGGCTGGCCTGAGAAGGCAGTGTGAGCCCCAGGGACTGTGACGTGTTTAGCTTTTGCTAACTCTTGAGGAAACTGTACTTGGAAAGGCAAAATCAGAGTCATTATGTAATATAATGTATAGAAAAGCCTAGTTAATACATTTCAAATTTCAGCTTGTTACCTTTTTTAAAAAATGAACTGCTCATCCTTGAAAAAAAAGAAAGAAAGAAAGAATCAACTGACTTGAGGGATTCAGTGATCCAGGATGAAGTTACCGCATTTCAGGGATGAGGGAGCGGTACCAACTTAAGCGGCAGGCCTTGAGGTTTGCTCCGAGAGAGAAAAGAGATTGCATTGTAGTGTCATCTCTGGGATGTCACCTCTGGGACACGCATTCACAAGATAAAGCAGTGAACAACAGTAATCTTTTCCACAGATAAGGAAGGAAGAAAGGTTGCCAGCATGCTCAGATCTTTGTCTTCCATGATCTAACTCCATATCTCATTTCACAAACTAAAAGGCTAAAACCAGGGCTGACCAAATAGCTCAACAGATTAAAGCCTGAGCCTGAGCAAGCAGGCTCAGGAACCGCAGGTTCCATACCTGGGCCTGCCATGGCGGCCCCACCCAAGGGGCATGCTGAGATGGCAATTGAGACTGGAGGAGGTGGCACACACGCCTAGAATCCCAGCTCTTGAGAGCCTGTAAACAGGCAGATCACTATGAGTCAGGTCTGATAATGAGACCCTGTACACCCTGTACACCCTTCCCTAAAGATACAAAATAAAATAAAAGAGTAAAGCCAGGAGAATTTATGGGGCTCCCAAGTATACTAACTCCAAGTCAGTATTCCCTCTTTCTCACAACTTTACTTCCCACCTTACCCACATAATAAATATAGATAAATGATAAGTAGATGATATTAGAGATAGATTTGATAGATTACAGAGATCCCAAACAAGTGTAATTATTACGTTTCAATTATGTTTCACAAATATATACTAACAAAATAAAATTTTATAAAACAAAATATGTGCTTATATCAAAATAAGAGAAAGATTTCAATAAATCATCTAATAATACATCTCAGGATACTAGAAAAGCCAGAACAAGCCAAATCTGAAATCAGTATAAACAATATAAAGATCAGAACAGAAATAAGCAAAATAGAGCTAAAAATAGAAAATAAAGGGTTGGGCTTTTTTTTAGGATAAGCAAAATTGAGAAACTTTTAGCTAGACTTATAAAAAGAAAAAAAAAGAATAAAAAGAAAGTTCAAGTAAATAAGAGCTGAGATGAGAAAGGAGATGTTACAACAGAACATGCAGAAACACGAAGTAAGATTAGGAACTGTAATGAATAACAAACCCCTAGAAGAAATTGATCAATGTCTAGACACATGTAACCTATCAAAATTAAACCATGAAAATATAGACAATCTAACAGAACAGTAACAAGTACTATATTGAATTAATTTCTAAATTTAAGTTTAAATATTAAAAATTTCCCACCAAAAAAATTTGATAAGATGGTTTTATGGCTGAATTTTACTGACCTTATAAAAAAAAAAAAAACAACTAAAATGAATCACTGTCAAAATATTTCATTGAGTTGAAATAGAAAGAATCCATCCAGCTGGGCATGGTGGTACACATCTCTAATCCCAGCACTCGAGAGGCTGAGGCAGGAGGATTGGTACGAGTTCAAGGCCAAGCTGGGTTACTAAGTGAATTCAAGGCCAGCTTGAACTGCATAGTAAAGTCCTGTCTCAAGTTTCCTAAAGGCAGGGATTTAGGTCTGTTTTCTCACTCTGCTATCCCATGGACACAGAATAGAGGAAAATAAACTTTTCTATAGCTGACCATACAGCAAGCATTTTTTGCTTTATCAGTCTATGATTTCCCTTGCAACTACTTAACTCTGCCCTCATAAACAAGGGCAGCCACAGAGCATACATAAGGTGGATGCAGGGGGCCGGGGAGATAGCTCAGTAGAATAAGCGCCTGCCTGGTAAATGCAGGGTATTGAGTTCAATCCCCGGTACCGCAAAAAATAAAAATAAAAATAAGGTGGATGCAGCTCAGGTCAAATAAAACAATAAATCTTCACATGCCACAGCAGATTTTTCTCTTTTTTAACCACTAAAATATATAATATATTTAAACTATTTTTAGTTCATAGGCCATACTCACAGACAGCAATGTAGAATATGGTGAGGATTTAAGTGGAAGCTACCTTGCCACAATACCTTAGTGTACTCAAAAGTGTATGTTATTTCAATATATTAAACATGACTCATTCAATTGTGCATACGTTATTAGTATGTTTATCAAGTACCTTTTCATAGTCAATACTGAAGTGAATTTAACTTTATCTGCGGAATTATGGATCATTTCAAGAATGAGAGAATGAAGTTGTTGAGTTTCCATAACAATAAAAATGCAGATGATAAGCAATTCTGGCCCCCAATATCTTATCACATTGTACCTCATTAGTGAAACCAAACTTTCAGGGTGAACCTTAGGTTTAATTTTATTATTGTCAGGGTTCACCCAGCAGCGATGGTGGCAGCAGTGGCGGCGGCGGCACACCAAAGTGATAGGAAAGATAAAAAAGGCTTTTATTGAGGGTACAGAAGGACCGCCGGGAAAGACACGCAGGAAGCCTCCGGGCTAAACGGTGGAGGGCTGCTGTATTTATAGGTTCCTAAAGGGGGCGGGACCTTGGGAGGTGAAGTGATGACATTGTGACAGCTCATTGGAGATCATCTTGGGAGTGAGGCAGATCCCCTTGGCACCCTGTGGAAGGGATGAAGGGAGTGCTGGGAAAGAGGAGGCAGGTAGTTGTTCTGGGCTCATCGCCACCTTGTGGAGACGCCATGGTGATTCAGCTGGTTTCCACATGGGCCAGACCCATCAATTATAGTTTTTAAAAATAAGGGAACTAGGAATTAAACTAGTTACAGGGATGTAGGCTTTTTTTTTTTTTTTTTTTGAGTTTTTTTTTTTTTTTTTTTAGCTGATCTCAGCAGTACAGAAAAGGCTGCACAGAGCGCGGGTGTGAATGATTGGAACTCGCAAATAATCTCGGCCCATTTCTCACCTGCAGGCCCTGTAGTTTACGATACTCTTGAAAAGAGAGAGGAGCCAGTTCAGTTCCCACACTGGCTTGTTGTTGTTAGTAGGGAGCATCTACACCGAAGTCCTTCCCCATGCCTCTTGATTGTTTTTTGTTGTTTTGTTTTGTTTCTTTGTGATAGTGTCTGGCTAAATTGCCTGTTCTGGCCCCCAATTTGCAATCCATCAGCTTCAACTTCCTGAGTAGTCGGGATTACAGGCATGTGCCATCATGCCCGGCCTGGTTATTTCTTATGTAACAGGTCAGCCACAGAGTTTTGATGCATATGGTGTAACCATTATGCATGATTGTCAGCTTGACTGTACTAAGAAATGCCTAGCAGATTACCAAAGCATATCTCTGGTGTGTCCGCGGGGCGTCTCGGGAGATGGACCTATGTGAGTTAGCCTAGGCTACAAAATGAGCTCAAGGCAAGCCTGAACTGTATAACGAGACTCTCTCAAAAAGACAAAAAAAAAAAAAAAAAAAAAAAAAACCTCATATGTTGACATACTATCCCCCAGAGTAACAGAGTGGAGCCTTCCTGAGTGGGATAAATGCCCAGTGAAAGAAGCCCTACAAAGCTGAGCTGCCCCTTCTGCCTCTAGGGGGCACCCTGGAAGGCTGTAGCCTGCAGCGGAGGAGGGCCCTTGTTCCAAAGCAGCCATGCTAGCTAGCATCCAGGCTGTGGACATACCAGTCCATCTCCAGAAGTGTGAGAAATAAGTTTCTATTAATTATAAGCACCCAATCTGTGGAGTTATCACAGCAGCCCAAACTGACTAATAAAATTTCTAAATGCTATCTTTCACTTCTTTTTGAAGCAGGGATCTCCAAAGAAATGGCAGGAAAATCACAAACTGAACTTAGACTATCTTATTCTAAAAGAATGGACATGCACAAAAAATGACATGGACTCTGGTGAAATGGGGGTAATCTGATGACAATAGAATAAAACCCAGTGAACAAAACAGGAATCCACAAGCCCATAGTAATATAAGCAAGGGATTAATTATTCAATTAATTGATTAATAAGAGAAAGTTATTCCTCACAGCAGAATGTTAACTAACAAATATAAATTTAATGATTACATTTTTAAAATATCTGGCATCCATAATAATGCTGATTCAGACAAGAAACATCAATGAATACTAAAGCTAACAGGTAATCACTTGGCACAAAGTAGGATATTAAAATAACCACAACATACATTCCCCAAAAAACCTACTAATTATAAAGGAGAAGAGAATGAGCGTACAATAAAAAATGCTGACACCTCAATCCAATGATCAAAAGGAACATCACTGTAATCGAACAACTGAAACACAAGGGCCTGGGAGACAGCTCAGTGGAGTAAGTGCTTCCCTGGCAAGCACAAGGGCCTGAGTTCAATCCCCGGTTCCAAAAAAAAAAAAAAACTGAAACATGTTCTGTAACTGTGAATGCACAGCTTGAAATGTGCACTACACACAGGATGAAATATGGTATTTCTGTCAAATATAAAATGTATTACCTAAGCCTGGCTATGAGGAAACATCAGACAAACTCAAATTAAAGAACACGTCACAAAATAACTGCTCTTTCACACTCTAAAATGTCAAAGTCATGAAAATCAAGGAAGCCTACTTTGTAAAGACTGGAGAGACACGACAGCTAAACAAAGCAGCCCTGGGGCCTGAACCTTTGCAATAAGCATATTCATTGAGGCAGTTGGCAAAACAGGTTAGCAAGGTACCAGTGTCATTCTTTTTTATTTTTTATGTTGCTAGTTATATTATTGTTATGTAGAAAAATGTCCTTGGGAGATTATGGGGCCAAAGAGGAAAGTGATTGATGATGTAGAGTGTGCCTAAGGAGAGTCACATGGAGAGAAAACACTCTCTCAGGCTTTCACAGAGAGCACATTGGCCAAGCAATGGCCATCACTCATCCACATGGCTGACACTGACAAAGGTTCTACAATCTGAGGTACAGGATCTCAGGATAAATCCTGGGGGCATTTCACTGACCTTCTCAGACCCAAAAGCTACAACTCTTGTTGCACAGGTCCTGCTTTACCTTGGTCTTAACCATCCAGTAGAAAAATATGAAGATGAAATATAGGAAGGAAAGCCATGCTGTTATGTTGAGCTGTGGGGGACTCAGGTCAACAATTTCTAACATTGCCAGTTAAACAGAAGACCCAATGCTATTATGGGCTACTGGACTCTTTTTGAATATTTTGCTGAGTTTACACACCTATAATATTCAAATAACGGAACTTAACAAAAAAAGGGTATACAGATGAATGTCCATTTTGTATCTGTGTATTCAAAGTGGTTAGGATAGATATATAGTTACATTCTGTTAATGAATAGAATGATTTGTTCTAGTGGTGTTTGTAAATAGGATATCAAGTCCACATCTTGTACAGCAATTAACCACTAAGAAGAATGTATGCAGTGTGTTAGTTATTGAAACTGTCCTAGCAATTTGATTTGAAACTGTCTCATTGCTATTTGTTTATCAATAAAATTATGAAAAAAAAGTTTAAAAAAAAAAGAAAAATGTCCTTGGATGCAGAACTCATGCACAAACTATGGTGGGGGTCATGGAGCACCAGTGTCTCAATTTCCTCCAAATCTTCAAAAAAGAAAAGCTACTACAGTATCTTTGCAATGTTTGTGTACATTTGAGATTGTTATTAAGTAGAAAGACAAAATTGAATTGAAAATCTTCAAAATTTTGCAGGTGATGCCAAAATGACACGATTTAGAACTGAACTTCCCATGTTTTCCCTGTTGCTTTTAGTGATCTGAAATATTTTTAAGTGAAATACTTTTTCTGATGTATAACTGTGACTCCCACATGCAGAGTTAGCCGGTAGCATGAGGAAAGAAGACTTGGGCCACCCTGACAGGAGGATGGAGAGGAAGTATCACCGAGAGGTCACAGAGAGCTTCCGCCGATCTAGTTGTCCTGATCCAGGAGCTGGGCCATATTGGCTGTGTTTCCTTTGTGTATGTGTTTGCCCGCAAGCTGTACTTTTAGGATTCATGCTCTTTTCTGTTATTATACTTGAATAAAATTTAAATTTAGCATGAAATAGACTGCATTTAACCTTTTAGAAGGCTACCATCCATCATAAACACAAGATGATGTGCAATTGTGCTCCACCTTCCTATCTAATGCCCACGAATCATGAGTCAGTCAGCACATTAACCTGCAATGAAATGCCAAATATGGGACTCGAAAAGAATCTGAGGGAGAAGGTCACAGGGGCAAGGAGTAGTCCAGAACTGCACTGCTCCCCAGGTCTGTCACTTTCCCAGGCAGAAGGGGTCAGTGAATACCAAGACCCAATTTTACTAGTGTCGTCACTACTTTTCTTTAATAATGTGAACATGCCAAAGATGCTTGCTGCGCCTGGCCAGCATAAAGACCCCAGGGAGGCTTCACCAGCTGTCACCACATCTGAGTGAGGCCCTGTGGTACAGTACCTGGACAGTGCTGGTCACAAGCAGTCGCAGAGGATACAGGTAAAAGTTGGAAGGGGCGCACTGACTGTGCCTGCCGCACGCACCTCTGCGTGCAGCCAGCCCCGATGCTCCTCGGCACAGCCCATTTCACATTGAATTCCAAGTCCCCAAGTGCAGGCACGAGGACCCTTCACTGTCCTTGCAGTTCTGCTCCACTGAGTCTCTTCGGACCTTACCAGGCAACCATGTGACAACTCGGAATCAGACACAGCTGGGTGGAGAATCTGCTTTTCCAAGGGTTACCTGAGTGCTGTTGCCCGGTCACCTCACCTTACAGGTCAGGAGGTAAAGCCCGGCCCTCTGTCTCACCTCTGTGGGGAAGAGTTGAACTGGCCAAATTTTGCACGGATGATTTTGCTGGGCTTCTTTACAGTCAGGCAAGCACTTTACAATCATCTGCTTCTTTACAGTGATGCAGTCAGTTTAATTATTTTACATAGGGAATCTAGGTAATTAATTTACTTCTTTACAATTCTGCAAGCAAAAAGGATGTAAGCAGATAGCGTTTCCTCCCACTTGTGTGCAATCCTCCTTTTGCCTCTCCTCGGCTTTAGGGCACTGTGGTCCTTCATCTAGACCTTGGCTCTGGTGTTTCCAGTTATGTGATGTGGAGGATAATTACTTCACTTCTCCGTATCTCCTTCCTCCTCTATTCAATCAAAACAAAAGCATACTTTGTTAGGTGCATATTAAGTAAAGCTTAGTCTAGGTGGTTTATATAACTAAGCAATGTTGACACATAATCAGGGCACAAGAAGAAGGGGACATGGTGACAAGAGTAAAAAGCCTACAGGCATTGTGAGGATAATAATAGGGGTAAGAGCGGCTAATTTTTTATGATCCACTAAAAAAGCACTATGCTTCGGCACCACAAGCTGAAGCCTTGCATTAGTTCCCTCATTCCATACATTACCTTGTGAGGTATTTAAAGATAAGGAATGCTCACTGTACAGACAAGGAAACTAGAGGATGAAGAGGTTATAGGTCTGGTCAGATAGCTCAGCAGATTTAAGCACCTGCTTAGGCAGACGCAGAGACCAGGGTTTGATCTCCCACGTACCGTGCCCACCATGCCCCTTGGGCATGCTGAGATGGCGATTGAGACTGTGCGCTTGGGAGGCTGATAACAGAAGGATCACTATGAGTCGGCTCTGTGTAGTGAGACCCTGTAGACCCCGTACTAATACATTTTTTTAAAAAGAGTCTAAGAAAGTGGAATTGTTAAGCGGTAAAGCAGAGCCAGAACTGAAACCCAGTTGCAGCGACCGAGCCCAGCTTCAAAGCCAGCTGGAAAAGTTTGTGCACCTTCTATCTCCACTCCCAGCCCACCTCCTCACAGCCTCAAATGCATGAAAAGAAGGAGCCGTGGACCTCTGCCTGCCCCAGAAGACCCGGTCTTTTGTCTCAGAAGCCATGACCTCAGAGCAAGCAAACATTTCTTAAACAGGACTTTGAAAGTCTAAAGCACAAACCATAGAATTTGCCAAAGGGCTGGGGAGATAGCTCAGTAGAATAAGTACTTGCCTGGCAAGTGCAGGGTCCTGAGTTCAATCCCCAGTACTGAAAAAAAAAAAAAAAAAGAATTTCCCAAGTATGGTAGCACACACTCATACTCCTTACTCAGTACTCAGTGTCCCAGCACTCAGGAGGCTGAGACAAGAAGATCGTCATGAGTTTGAGGCCAACCTGGCTACATGGTGAGTTCAAGGTCAGCCTGAACTACAGAGTAAGACCTTATCTCAACAAGAAAAAAAAATATTTGGCAGTTTGAATCTATAATCCTAAACAGCCATCATTAAGAGGCCAAAAATGCAAGCCATGGGCTAGGAGGGGATACTTGCCACATAGGAGGCCCAAGGAAAGAACACAAGTTCAAAATAAAGAAATGCTGAATGTTGGTAAGAAAAATATCCAGCCTATTTTTAGAAATGTCAAACACTCCTTTGATAAAATAAGATACCCAAATGGCCAAGGAACATATTTTAAAAAGTGTACAGCTCAATTAGCCACCAGAGAAGTACACATTGCAATCACAATTCTCTTTCTTTTCTTTCAGTTTTTTGTTGTTGTTGTTGTTGCTTTGTTTTGTTTTGTTTTTGAGACAGGGTCTTCCTGTGTAGTCCGGGTAGGCCTTCAACTCATGGCGATCCCCCCTCAGCCTCCCAAATGCTGCGATTACAGGTGTGCATCACCACGCCCAGCTACAACCATAACTCAATACCATGACACTTGATCAAAAAAGCTAAAACGTAAGAAGTTTCTAATAACAGACAAAGGCAAAGATATAAAGCAATTGTAAGCTACACACATAGGTTGTGAACAAGTAACTTGGCACAGTGAGAAAGATCATTTGGCGACGACCACAAACTTTCATTCCTAATAGGACAGCAACGTGTAGCATTTCTTTATTTTGAACTTGTGTCCTTTCCTCTCCTAATTCTCCTAACTAAAGAAATCAGTGCTCATACCCATGACGATTCATGCAATAATGTCCATAGCAGTGTTGTTTAGTATTCCCAAACCAGAAGCAACCCAAATATCAGTAAGAATACAATGGAGAAATAAACTTGTGCTATAATTTATATAGTGGAATATTACTCAGGTATGAAAGCAATGAAATAATATTACATAAAACAACACAAAAGACATGTTGAACAAAAAATCCAGAGACTGGAGGGCTGGCGAGACAGCTCAGCAGAGTAAGCACCTGCTTAGGCAAATGCAGGGAGCGGAGTTCGATTTCTGGCACTGTTTGCCATGCCAGACCCACACCCTCAGCCCCAGCATGCTGAGCCGACCACCAAGTCTGGGCATGGTGGCACACGCCTGTAATCCCAGCACTGGGGAGACTAAAAACAGGAGGATCACTGCAAGTCCAAGCTGCATAGTAAGACCTTGCACAAAATACATTTTTAAAAAATCATAATAATAAAACCCAGAGACAAAAAATTATGCACTATGTTAATTCACTTACATAAAGCTCAAAAAAGAGTAAAACTTCTATCTATACTACTGATTGCTGTGAGTAGAAGGTTATAGATAAGGGCTGACTGACAGTGTTGCGTGTATCTCAAGCTTGGTGGTGACTCCACTGCTTGCTATTAGGGGGCATTGTAAGATCGCCCTATATCTGTGGGAATTGCGCATGTTAGCTGTCCAGCATTTCAAACCTCCCAGCCCTTGTTCACAGGCGGCAGAATCACCCCCCACCTGAGTGCTGACAACGCCGGGCTCACTTGCCCAGCCTTCCCTGAAGCAGTGATGCAGAGGGCTCATCTAGGCTCTGCCAGATGCCAACCCTGGGTCAGAACTGCGGCGACCACAGGCGCATTTGCGCTGGAGGGCCGGGATACTGGAGGCTCTGGGCCAGTAGCGCCGCCGCCGTCCAGTGCTCAGTGCCCGGAGAGCAGCAGCAGCAGGGGTGAGAACCAGCGCTCCGCCCCGCCGGGCTCAGGCACCGCCCCACGGTCCGCGGCTCTCTTGCTCAGCTAGGAAGCCCTCATGATGCAATCCTTTCCCAAAAGTCCATTGCCAAACCAGTGCTCAACACAATGAGGCTTTGGGGGTATATACTGGGTCCCAGCTGTAACAATCCCATAAAGTCGAAATCGAAAAGAATTGGGAGGGCTGGAGAGATGGCTCAGTGGTCTAAAGCACCTACTTAGAACAAGCTTGGCAAAGTATCAGGGACCGCGGTTCAATCCCCCAGCACCACTTGCCAGCCAGCCCCGCCCCCTGGTGGGCTGAGCTGGCCACACACACACCCCTCTCTCTCTCTCTCTCTCTCTCTCTCTCTCTCTCTCTCTCTCTCTCTCTCTCTCAAATAAATAAAAAAAAACTTGAAAAGAATTGGGAATATATTAATTTCCCCCACTGTCATGTGGTCACAAAAAAGATGACTGGTGGCAAAAGGCACCTTATCACAGATCAGAAGGAAAATGGGATAAACTAGCATGTGTGGATGGCCACCAGGTCTTCTTCAATCATCAGCGCCACTCTCCCACTGGGAGCACTCATGGGATGTGTGGCCCAGCAGATGCCTCAAATCAGGAAATATTGAACTATATATGCTGTGTTTCTTCCCTCACATTCATATCTATGATAAAGTATAATTTACAGACTAGGCGCAGGCAGATTAATAGTAACTAACCACAAAACAAGACAATTACAATAACTCGTAATGAAAGTTATGCGAATGTTTTCTTGCATAACTTTTATAAATTGAACAACTAGTATAAGTTTCTTTTTCCTTCCTCACAATTTTACAGAGACAAGATTCATTCTTATCATGGATCTTAGAAACTTTATCATACAATATTTTTTGTTTGTTTGTTTCCTTATTAAGTCAAGCAAGGGCTGTCACCAAAGAATCACTTTATGGCTTCTCTTTGGCATACCCAAATTGCCCCAAGCCATCCCTCTTGTATTCTGAGGCCGTTATTAATTAAACAAAATAAGAATAACTTGAACACAAGCCCTGAAACAGATAACCCAAATGGCTACTACGTGGCAGATGGGCTGGTGGCGTAGTGTGGACACACTACACAGCGGAGTCACGCACATCCGGAGCAGAACAGAGCAGGACCCAAGAGATTTCATCATGATTCTCAGAGAAGCACACAATTTAAAACTTACTAATCATTTATTTCTGGAATTTTCCATTTAATGTTCTCAGGCTTTAGTCTGTGGGTAACTGAAACCACAATAGAGGGAGCTATTTTATGTGATGCTTAGTTCTCCTAAAAGACCCACAAGGCAGGTGTCACATCTCTCTGTTCAGGCTGCCATTTAGAAAAGAGCCCCAGGCCAGACGGTTTAAACAACAGAAAATGACTTTCTCACAGGTGTGGAGGCAAGAAGGTTAAGATCAGTGGGACAGAGATCTCAACTGCAGGGAGGCCTCCCTTCCTGGTTTACAGCTGGTCCCCTTCTCACCATGTCCCCACGTGGTCTGTCCCAATCACACAGCAAGTTTCTTATGACTCCTCTTATAAGGACTCGGGTCCTACTGGATTACAGTGCCAGCCTTACCTGACCTCACTCAGCCTCCACGACCTCTTCAAAGACCTTAACTCCACACACACTTGCACTGGGGAAGATTCCTATCTATGAGTTTAGGGGTGAAGCAATGCAATCCATAATGATGTTGTCTCAGTATTACAGAAGAGAATCATGAACTCAAAATCTTTTGTTCAGGATCTAAACGAAGCCTCTATACTTCTACTCTTACTTCTAATAGAAAGTATCAAATACCTAAAAATCCAAGTTTTCAAAGTACTAGGAAAAAAGTATGTGAATGTCATAGTTTGTAAGAAACGAACAAATCTGAAATGAAATCAATGTGGCTGTCCAAAGTTCAATCTCGAGCCAGAGGCTGGAGGGGCCCAGATCCTCCCCTTGGGTCCTCTCTGACCCCCGTGGCTACCACACCACTACCTCACCTCCCTCTGGGTTCTGAGTTCCAATCCTGATTCTCCCACTACTTCATGAACCCTGGCATACAAAGACTTCCTCCTTGACCAGACTTGAGTGTTTCCTCTGAACCTTCTTCGGAGCTAGACCTGACCCTTGGTCCGCTGAGCCCAGTTTTAGCAATAAATCCTACTCATTCAGTTTATTGACAATCTCCACCCATAGTACCCAGACAAGCTCCTCTGCCCCACCCCTGATAGCTAAACACATTCTTAGTAATTTTCCATCCATTCCCTCACCCTGCCCAATGGCTGCAGTCCCCCTTCATTCCTTTTGTGTTTGGAGTTGAGTTCAATCCTCCTCACCTATTGCAACAAAGTCCTCCTGGCCATTTTTAACACCTGTCAGGATAATTTTCCTTTCCTGTATATTGAGGAAAGACTACAACATGCGTTTCCTTTCCAGTCTCTCTTAGGTGCTGCTCTGTTAAGAAGCAAGTAGATGGCTCAATGAGAGAGGAGCGCTCCATGGACCAGCCACAGAGAAAAGCCACGGAGCACTTGGGGGCCTTTGCAGAGTGGCAGGTGGATTTGTGTCAGGAACAGAAGAGTAGAGGAGGGAAAAGCAAAGAAACTAAGCCCTGTGCATGTCAAACCTTGTAGGACCACCTGTCACTTTGGGCCACTCCAGGAGCAAAGGGCTCCAATTCTGGTGGTCCCAAAGTCATGGATCCCACAGTATTTGACATAAGGATAAAGACAGGATGATTGCTCTGGCCTGGCCTTGCCACTCTTCACTGTGTCCTCTTTGGCCTTTCCACGTGTGAAATGAGAGTAAGGACGCAAGGTGAGAATGGCCGTGATGTCTAGCGGGAAGAATGCAAGTCTCTTCCCAGGCAGGTTGAGGGCCTGCTTTTGTCTGTTTTGTTTGCCCGTAGCATGTTTTGTCTAAATGCACACATCTTTGAGTCTGCTGAAATTTTGAAAGACAAATGACAGCTGTGTAAAGCTGGAGCTTGGAGGAAAAGAAAAGTCATCATTTGATGTCATGTCTGTCACACACTGATGGGGCAAGGAAGGGTCCTGGGAGAAGGTCAGAGCTAACCATGCTGGAAGGCTGATCCACTTGAGGGTTGGTGAACCATCCAAAAAGGCCCACGGAGGTGTGGAACAGGCATGTGCTAGGATGGGCCATGTCTTCAAAGCCTCTGGTGTGTTAGTGAGAACTGCTGGGGGGAGGAGAGCAACAGCAGAGTTGTGGATAGTCTGCCCAGTCTATAACAGGACTCAACACAGTCCAAGTTCAGAGGAGACCCCACCCAGCATCAGGTCACTGAAGCATTATTCCTGGAACAAAGACAAACACTGTAGGAAGATGAGGGCCAGAATAGGGGCAGAGGAAAGGAGGGATCACAGGGGTGACCCGAGTGAGAGACAGCATACGCAGCCCTCCCTGTAAGACCCGAGCATCTCCTGACCTAGCAGCCATCATCCTAGTTATCTTTAGAGTACCCACGGCGCTGGTGGGAGGCAAGATCCTCAGTACTCTTTATCTAGATCCTCTTATAAGTGTAACAGTGATATGATATGATTGATTATCTCTCATTTACAGAAAGGGCAATGTGTTTTCCTGGGGGAACATTTCCCACACTGGGTTCCACGAAATGCTAGCAGTTGTACTGAGAAAGAAGAGCTGTTTCACTAAGAAATGCTTCTGTGGCCTGATATGTATGTTTGAAAAATAAAACAGAGGAACAGTGCATTCATGAGCATAGACGAGAGTCAGGGAGACGTGGGTGCAAGGCCAGCTTTCGCCGACTACTAGCTATGTGGCTTAAACAAGTAATAACCTTCATTTCCTCATTCTCAAAAATAGGAATAATAAGGGACCAGCCAGATAGCTCAGCAGACTAAAGCACCTGCATAGGCAGAGAGCAGTAGCTGGAGTTACAGTCCCAGCATGCCATGCTGTCCCTGACCCCAGGGCATGCAGAGATGGCGATTGAGACTGAGCGTGGTGGCGCATGCCCGTAATCCCAGCACTTGGGAGGCTAAAAACAGGAGGATCACTATGAATCTGATCTACCTAGTGAGACCCTGAAAACCCTGTAGACCCTGTCCTAAATACATTTTAAAAAATAGGAATAATAAAGTACTTCATACAGCTGTTGTGAGGATCAACAGTGTGATGAGCAAATGTAAAGTTTAAAGAAAGTCCTCAGTAAATGTGAGCTCTTACTGGACTGAAGCCTCTGAAATCAGAAGCTAAAATAACCTTTTTCTCTTGTCGTTTGACTTCTCCAGGGCATTTTGTAACAGCAGTGGAAAACTCACCTACACAACACTGAAGATGCCAGTCCATCATTCTGAGCTCCAGGAAGCCTTCCCTGGCCATCCCTAGGTGAGCACTCCAGTTCTGAGCTCCCAGAGTGCCCTCTTCACACCTGTGGCACAGAATGTGAGCCAAGGGTAGAATTTTCCAGAGTTTGTGTCCCTTGCCTTCCCAAGTATCTAGCTGCAGGTGTGCGGGGGGTACCCCCCCCCCAGGTACTCCCAACACCTCCGCCAGTAGCGAGCAGGGAGCAGAGCTATCCCTGCTGCACTGTCCCTAGCACCATGGACCCACACCTGAAGTGGATATCTTCCTGGGAGGAGAGTCCTTGGTCCCCAAGGGAAGGGCAGAGGGTGTCTGCAGTGCTACCCCAACCCCACAACTGGGGCTCTCATACTGCGCACCTTCTGAGGCTCAGAGAAGCATTCTTAATGCACCCCAGAAATCCCCTGGTCAGGGGCTTTTGGGGTGACATCCAGTATGTAAATGCCCAGGATCACGTCCTGCCAACTGGCACCAACAGTGCCACTGTGCCAGTTATGAAAGTTCCACTGGTAGCACGGGTCTCTTTCATTAGTCATTTCAATGAACACAGCTGTAAGAGATCTGTAGGCGTCTTGGAAACTTTCACACTTAAAAAAAAAAAAAAAAAAAAAAAATCACAGTACAAAATGGGAAGCCAAAGCTTGAAGGCAGAGGGAAGAGAAGGAGTTAAGGCCCCAGGTCCTGCCACTTCGCTCCAGACGTGTAAGAGCCTCGGCCAGGTCAGCCCCTTCTCCCCTGGGCCTCCGGCAAATGGAGGTCCCAGCACCCCTGCCTTAGTGGTCGCACTCCAAGCACAGGCAGGATCGAAACTGAGAGGTCATGGGGGAGAGAAGGGAGTGGAGGCTAGGGACAGGGCTGTGACAGAGGCTGCTGAGACACAGAAAGGGTGAAAGGAAGCAGCCCCCTTCTGGGGCCAGGGAGAGGACCATACTCACTGAGCTCCCTGCTGCAGTGGACAGCAGAACTTGTTGCTGTGTTCTTTTAATAGAGGACAGTTACCAGTCGTGCTGCCCCAAGGAGGCTGAAGCAAGAAGGTTCCAAGTGCAAGGCCAGCCTGGGCAACTTACTGAGATTCTGTCTCAAAGTGAAGTAAAAAGGGCTGAGGACAGTCCTCAGCACCACTGTGCACGCGTGCACACACACACACACACACACACACACACACACACCTAGAAATCCTAGAACTGACTCAGCTTCTAAGTTTCTCTGGACTCACCGTTCCCCGATTTTGACCTCAGTTTGTTCATGTGCAAGAGAAGCAAGAATCCAAATACAATTTCGTTTCCCCGTTCTGTGTCAGACTCCATATATCCCTTCCTCCCGGATGTTTGCCTCATGATACGTTTATGCATTTAAGGAGAATGGTCATTTCTCTCTCTCTCTCTCTCTCTCTCTCTCTCTCTCTCTCTCTCTCTCTCTTTCTCTCTCTCTCTCTCTCTGAACTCCACTCTCTGTATTTGCCCTGTCCCTGCAGTCGCGATGAAAGCTAAGCCATACCACAAATTTTAGCCACTCTCAGCCACTAAACAAAGAAGCCCCCATCTTTTCTTTTTCTTTTTTCTTTTTTAACCAAGATCAAACTCAGGACCTTGCGCTTGCCAGGCAAGCACTTATTCCACTGAGCTATCTCCCTGCCCCCGCCTTGGGCCTTGTCAGGGCAGCCCACAGCCCGGCACCCGTGCTCCAGCTGCTTGCCCGCTTCCCTCCACGCAGAACGCCGCAGCACCTCTGCAGTGACCCACTTTTCCCTGCTCCGCCTCCGCTAGCTAGCTGCAAGTTCTCAAGCTTCAAGCTTGAGAGGGAGAAAAAAGAGAGAATTGGTGGACAGGACATGTTGCTCCAGGCTTTTCAGTCAGGGCACGCAGCCCTCTGGATTCCGGACGGTTCGCGTGCTCTCTTTCCTCCAGGGCAGATCTTGGGCGCGTCGCAGTTAATGTGTACAACCACCAGGAGGCAGTCAAGACCCGACTATTAGTTTAACACGCCCATGCAAATACATATTTGTATTTGTTACGTATTTTCATTCAGTTTCAAAACAACACCTAAGCCCACAAACAGGTCTATTTAAATAACACGTTTTAAATATAATGTTAAAGACCAGGCGTGGTGGCGCTTGCTTGTAATCTCATCACTGGGGAGGCTGAAAACAGGAGGATGACTATAAGTCTGAGCTGCACAGTGAGACCCTCTACCAAATACATAAAAATAAATAAATAAATAAATAAATAGTAAAGATAATACTCTAGAGAACAAACTCTTAGGAAACCTCCCAAGCAACTCAAATAATTACATGCATAATCATATAATTAAAATACTAATACTCTTCCTTCCCCCAAAATTTCATGTCTAATACTATAGCTTAGTCCCATATTTTGGTTATAATTCACCTGACCCTAGTTTACAATCATGAACTTTTCCCTACAGGATCGTTGTAGGGAAACTTGACATTTAAGGACCTTTATTGACTAGAATCTGAACAACATACATTACTGTTTGACTGCACACCACTTAAAACTTCGCCAGTAGTAAAACTTAACTGCTGGATTATCTTCACACACCCCTACAATATAATTACTGATAACATAATGGACACACACACACCTTTAGGGTTTCCCGGTAAAGCACGGGAAACATACCTTTTACATGAGAACATAAATTTTTATTTTTAATGTATTTGGTACATGGTATCACTACACAGCTCAGACTCATAGTGATCTTCCTGTCTCAACCTCCCCAGCGCTGGGATTACAGGCAAGCGGCACCACACTCAAACTCAGTGGCCAGCTCTGCGTGCCCAGGGATGGAGCTGGTGTGGCATGTGATGCCGGGGATTGAACCCCAGTCCCTGCGCTCTAAGCAGGTGCTTAGTCTGCAGAGCTATCTCACCCACCTGGGACATAAATATTTCATGGAGCACATGTATGTTATCAAGTTATTGTCTATCTAAAACCCAAGTTTAGCCGGGCATCTTATATTGTTGTTTGCTGAACTCAGCCACTCAACTCCCATCTTTGGCATAAGGAAATGAGCCCACAGGAAGGAAAGCAACTTGACCAAGATTAACAGCTGGAAGCAGTGTCCAGACTCTGAGCCGCAGGACCTGGGACCTCATTCCCTCCACACCATGTCACCCTCTGCGCTGTTCATAAGCTCTCATCTGTCAACTGCATCCATCCTCGGATAGAATAACCCTTGTCTTGGTTAACTGGAAGAAAGGTTGTTCTTCAGGGCCAAAGGTGAATTCCCATGACTTACCATCTCCAGTTTGGAAAATCCTTCCTCTTTGTGTTTTGTTTTTTGTTTTGTTTTTTGTCTTTCACAGTAATGCTCATATTTCTGTAATTCTCTCAAGGCTTCCTCTAGTAAACTGAAATTGAAATACAACATTCTATCCCACGTTGTTCTTCTGGCTTAAGTAACCTGAATCATAATGCTGTAATTTAAACCCATCATGAAGAGATCACAAAACTGTCATGTCATTGCAGTAAAAGAACACCAAATAGCTAGTACCCTTCATATAGCTATAGCTTCCAGCTTGTGTTTCACCACAGAGTTTGCTCTACCAGGATGGGACCATAACAGGATGTGCCTGCCCTCCCTTCCATATACAAGGCCAAGTGAAGCTCCTAGCGGAACAACAAAGGAACTTTATGCAAGGAAAATGCTTACACTCATTCCCAACAAATAGTAAGGGCCCTGCAAATGCAAGCTAGTGTTATCCTTATTACTAATGGGAGGGAAACAGCACTTGGGTCCATTAGGAAGTGTTTTTATAACTAACAACCCATAACCAATGTAGAACAAGAGTGAAGAAATGGTTCTGGAGGTTAAAAAAGATAGGACAGGGAGGAAGAGGAGAGAGTCCACTCATTTAATCAACAACTATAAGATGATATATGCCAATCCTGAAGCGCTGGGAGCCCTAGGTCAGGAGACTGGGATAATCATGCAAGTTCAGGCAGGATACAGCAATGTGGTGCCCTGCAGGCAGACAGTCTTTAAATATTTATTCATTTTTTTAGAAAAAGTTAAGCAATAAGCTAGATAGCAATCCCCAAATGTTCCTCTATTGTTCTAAATAACTTTGATATTCTACCCATAGTTAACTGAGGGCCTCTCCTTTTAACTGGACACAGACCCCCTTCAATAGGAGTTCATGCATTCTCTCAGGCTTTCACAGAGAGCAAATTGGTCAAGCAATGGCCGTGACTCATCCACATGGCTGACACTGACAATGGATCTACAAACAGCGGTACAGGGCTTCAGGATAAATCCTGAGGGGATTTGATTGACCTTGGAAGACATAAAAGTTACATTTCTTGTTATATAGGTCTTGCTTTATCTTAGTTTTAACCATCCAGCAGAAAAGTAAAAAAACGAGGCATAAAAGTAAAGCCATATTAATATGTTGAGCTGTAAAAGGCTCAAGTCAACAACTTCTGACATTACCAGTCCTATGGATAACCCACTATTATTATGGACTACTGGACTATATTGGTTTATTTTGCTGAATTCACTCACCTACTATATTTAAATGGCAATGAATACCCATCTCTGACAAAACTAAATAAAAAAGGGGATACAAATGACGGACCATTTTGTATCCGTATATACAAAATTGTTAGGATAGATATACAGCTACGTTCTCTTAATTCAATGAGAACAAAGATTTGTTCTAATATTTTTGGGTAGGATATCATGTCTGCATCCTGTACTATGAATAACCACTAAGAAGATAACAATGTACAATGTATTAATTATTGAAACTGTCCTACTAATCAGTTTTGAAACTGTCTTATTGCTATTTGTTTCTCAATAAAATTAATTTTAAAAAAAAATAGGAGCTCACAGTGAATCTGATTTCTAACTGTATCTTCCTGTCTCTTAGAAGTTGTGACTTTGAGCTTCTGTCTTGTGGTGCACCCATCGTCTCAACAAACTCACAGTGATTATGACAATAGGATTAATAGAGCTATAGATAATAGGATTATTATTGGGGGTTCTAGTAAAATGATTATCATTACCAGTGATAGAAGAGTATAAAGGACCCATAGAGTCTGGTAGGGGTAACTTAGGAAGGCTATCTCATAATCTAAGAAAAGAATCTACAGTTCTGAAATAAGAGAATGGCCCTGGAAACAAGGAAGAAAGGATAGATGTTAAAGCTCTCACGGAAATGGGATCCCTAGGACTTAGCCAATAATTGATGTGTGGGATGAAGAACAGGATGAGGTAGAAATCTGGCTCTAAGAGGGTGAGAAGCTCATTAACACACCCAGTGAGGAGGAAACTAGCAGACTCAGAAGGGAAGCCAAGAACTCCTTCTGGGACACACTGAGTTCAAGGGGTCAGTAACAGTACAGCTAGAAAAAGGACAACAGGCCTTGAGAAATTCAATCCCATTGCAGAAAAAGAAATAAGAGACGGTAAATATGAGTATTACCTACTATCCATAGGAAATCTATGAACTGCTTGTATGTCCTGGCTGATTCCATGAGCTGGCCACACAAGCCCAAGCTGAAGAATGTGACTGAACCATCGACCATTCCTACAGCGTACACCACTGCGCTCTGTTCAAACCACTCTGTCTTTTTTTTTTTTTTGTGGCGGAACCAGGGATTGAACTCAGGTCCTTCTACTTGCCAGGCAAGCACTTATTCTACTGAGCCATCTCCCCAACCCCCCATCTGTGAGTCTCTTGATGAGTTCTCCACACTTTCTGACTATGAGTTGTATAAACACGATAGGTAGAATAATGCCTCCCACAGACATCCGTGTCCCATCCCCAGAGTCTGTAAAGGCTCCACTGGCTTTCAGAAACAAAGCCTAGATGGATGAATCCTCAGAAGATTCTTTTTTTTCTCAGAAGATTCTGACTCAGTAAGCACAGGTGGTGCTGCACCCTCCAAAAGGTGTGAAGGAGAAGACCGGGCAGAAAGCTAGAAATTCTAGCCTGCTACTGGACCACTGGGGGTACCCTACATAGGTTTGGGAGGGGAGGGAGAAAGCAAGCCCTATAATTACATAGCTGCCCTTCTTTCATCACAGTTCTGGGTGAAAATCTGGGTCCCGGGTTCCCGATGCATCAAGCTCCACTTCCTATTTCATAAAGCCAATCAAGAAGACAAGATTAGCAATAATGAAGGGCAAGAAAGAGCTGCAATCAGCAGAGCCAGGCCAGGGTGACAGATTAAGAGGTGCAAAATGTCTTTGAGGGGCTAGTAGGAACTTGAGATTTAACAGGAAAGGGGTCCAAAGACAAGGGTTGGGGTTTGCATAGCTGGCAGGGCAGTAGTCCTTGCATAATTGCTGCCTGGTTGATGAGTATCTTGGGACTGGTTCTAGGAGGTGGCTCTGGAGACGAAGACGATCCTCTTCCCATGAGACGATGGCTCCCGCTTGGGAAGAGCGGAAGCTCCACATAGGGTGGTCTGTGGGGCTCTGCTTTCCTGGAATTGAAGGAGACTGCGGGGTTAGGAAAAAGACACAAGACACCACTCCAGAGGACCTGCGACAAGACGTTGTAAAAAGTGGCAATTGAATGTCCCAGAAAACCTTGGAAATAACTGTGATTCTTATTTCGAGGTCCTCAGTTTAGAAGCAGAATGAGGCAAGTTAGCTATAGTCAGGGCTAACAAACCTTACCTCACCAGTTTTTAGACAGACACTCCTTATGTGACTAACATGCCTATTTGCAGAGCCAAGCAGGATCTGACCCAAACTTTCAAGATAATAAATACAAATGTAAAATGTAGGTAACTAGGCTGGGAAGATAGATCAGAGGTCTAAGCACCTGCCTGGCAAGCTCAAGGACCCAGATTTGGTTCCTGATGCCTCATGCCAAGACAGCCCAGTGCAGAGCCGGCCACCAAAACCAGGCGTGGTGGCACACATTTATAATCACAGCAATGGGAAGGTTGAGACAAGAGGATTGCTACAAGTCTGAGCTGTGTAGTGAGACCTTATACCAAATTAATTAATTAATTTTAAAATAAATGAAACTTTTTTTTGGCTCTCTGAGCAGCACCATGGTGGTAGGCAAGAGCAAGCACCTTATGAAAGGCAGCAAAAAAGTAGCCAAGAAAGTGATTGATCCATTTTCTAAAAAAGACTGGTATGATGTGAAGACGCTGGCTATGTTCAACATAAGAAATATTGGAAAAACACTCATCACCAGAACCCAAGGAACCAAAACTGCATCTGATGGGCTCAAAGGTCGTGTGTTTGAAGTGAGCCTTGCTGACTGCAGAATGATGAAGTTGCCTTTAGAAAATTCAAGCTAATTACTGAAGATGTTCAGGGCAAACACTGCCTGACTAACTTCCATGGCATGGACCTCACCGGTGACAAAGTGTGTTCCATGGTCAAAAAATAGCAGACCATGATCGAAGCTCATGTTGATGTCAAGACTACTGATGGTTGTTTGCCTCATTGTTCTGTGTTGGCTTTACTAAAAAATGCAACAATCAGATATGGAAGACCTCTTACGCTCAGCACCAACTGATCCGCCAGATCCGGAAGAAGATGATGGAAATCATGACCCGGGAGGTGCAGACAAATGACCTGAAGGAAGTGGTCAATAAACTGATAACAGACAGTATTGGGAAAGACACAGAAAAGGCTTGCCAGTCTATCTACCCTCTTCATGATGTCTTCATCAGAAAAGTAAAAATGCTGAAGAAGCCCAAGTTTGAACTGGGAAAACTCATGGAGCTTCACAGTGAAGATAGCAGCTCTGGAAAGGCTACTGGGGATGAGACTGGAGCTAAAGTTGAACGAGCTGATGGATAGGAACCACCAGTGCAAGAGTCTGTTTAAGATCCAGATTTTTAATAGTGATAAATAAAGTCCTATTTGTGAAAAAAAAATTAAAAAATGAAATAAATTGAAGGCAGCCATGAGGCCCCTGCGGGCCTAGCCTGTAAGTCCATATTACGCAGGCAGGTGCTCCACTTTATTTTTCACTTTACCACACCCCTCTGGAGAAAGTGGAGAGGGCCTCGCCCACAGTGCTGAGCCAAGCCCAGGCAGCTCTGCCCTTTCTGCTCCAGGGTGCTTTCCACTTCAAAGGGGTCGTGGAGCCCACCGCCCACCTGCTTGTGGGGTCCAATATGGCAGATGGGAACAGACAGGTTCGTGGTTCATCCTCACAGAAAAGCACCTGAAGATGCAGGGTATGAGGCATAGGCAGATTTCACAGCCAGGGCTAGAGAGACAGCCCCATACAGAAGGGATTAACTTGATCCTCCAGTGCAGGATCAGACTGACTTGGTCACAAAGGATCCACTTTTAGTGAGTGGGGCGGGTGGGTCTGGTTGGTCGTGACCTCAGCTCTGGTCTAGAAGCCCTGATCTCTCGGTCCAGGTTGCATGAGTGGAGTTATTTCTGCTTGAGGCATTCTCAGTTTTTCAAGGTTTTCCTGGAATGCAAGGTAACCCAAAGGTTGAGGATAAGGACTAAACTTTTCTTTTTTCAGCAGTGAGAATTAAACCCCAAAGCCTTTGCCCTGAGCTACAACCCTGAGCCATTTAACTTTTTTAAAATTTTGAGATAAGTGAACCCAAGTTTCTTTGTTTTAGTTTTAGCAAAATCAGATTTAAGTCCCTGACTACCTAAAAAAAATGTATTTTTTTTAATGAGTAACAAGCTTGTGTTCTGTCCCTCTGGTAGTTTCCAACTAAATGCTAAGTTGCTGGCTAGCCTTCATCTTGAGATTCTCCTGTCTCAGCCTCCCTGAGTGCTGGAGTTCTAGGTGTACATCACTGTGTCCAGCTATGGCTAGAGATTTCTGGGTGCTCACTGGTGGTTGAATGTCCTTATAAATCTCACATCTTGGTGTCGTCAGATGTGCAGGGGAGAGGAGACAGACTATGGAAATGTAGGACTAATTAAACTTTTATTGTCAGCCTTTAGACAGGTGTCCCCAAAAGGAATGACCTGCCTCTCTGTGGGGCTGAGCAGGGATCTGACCCAAAGCTTTAAGGTAAAAATGAAGACAGTTACAAAATGAAGGCGGAGCTTTGTTCTGCTTTTTGCTGTCTATTCAGTATCTATAAACCCAAGCGAACCTAAGTTTCTTCGTTTTGGTTTTAGTAAAATCAGATTTAAGTCCCTGGCTGCCTAAGGAAAACAACTTAATGCTTTTAATGAGTAATAGGTTGTGCTCTGTCCCTCTGGTGGTTTCCGACTGGTCACCTGGAGGTGGCAGCTACAAGGCAATCTTGTGCATAGCTCTGAGTGGGAGCAGCCCTGAAAGGACTTGAAAGCCTAGTCTTGCCCAGCCAGGTGTCTACAACACACAAGCGTGGCTCATTTCATCTTTTTTTTTTTAATTTATTTATTTATTGTGTGTGTGTGTGTGTGTGTGTGTGTGTGTGGCCAGCTCAGCCCGCCAGGGGGCGGGGCTGGCTGGCATGTGGTGCTGGGGATTGAACCGCGGTCCCTGTGCTTTAGCTTAGCTTGTTCTAAGTAGGTGCTTTAGACCACTGAGCCATCTCACCAGCCCCTCATTTCATCTTGAGAGCACAGAATTTACGGCCAGCACTTTAAGACCTTCCTGTTGCTCCCCAGTATGCTTGGCATTTTTATGTGGAATGTAAATGTATTTTATAAAGTTCTCCATGTTCTCCATATCAAATGAGGATGTTACAAACCTGTTAGCATTGTTGAGACAATAAACATTTAATATGGCATCAGGGATTAGGAGGGAAAATCCCAGAACAACGCTTCAGGAAAGACAGGGAAAGCGTTACAGGGACAGCAATGCCAGGATTTCGATGCATCTCACTGCTCCTTACTTGTTCCAAGAAGGAATAATTTGGGGTTCATATTCTCTGACAAATTTTTTGTGCATGATAAATAAGATTCATTTAAGTAGACACACTAGAAAGAGGAACCTACAGAGTGGTTCCCTGCAGGGGCTAGTCCTGCTCCACATGTACAAATAATGGTATCAGGGCTCACGTGCAGACATGACCATTGTGTCATTTGTACTGTGTGCCAGGTGTAACTCAAAGGCTCTGTGCTTACTCCTATAAAAATCTAAGCATTTGTTCCCCCAACACACAAGGATCCCACAAACTAATTCATTAGTTCTTAGAGCTTTGCTCTGTGGATTTAGGTTAGCCAGAAGTCAAGCCTAGATCTATGCAGTTGCCTTTTGTAAAAGAAAAGACCCACTTATGACATGAATAAGCAGTCACCAAAGGGTAAGATTGAATTTTTTTGGGGGGAGGGGATTCTTAAACCAGTTTATTAGTGCCAGAGATAATAATTCCCAAGGAACATTTTCAAGAATACAATTTCCACACAGTATGCATGAATTTCATATTTAAGATTGAATTTTGAATGTTCTCTTTTTCTCTTAGTATTTCTTAGGTTTCACCCAGTAATTGCTATGTCATAATACATCTGTTTTCCCCATAACATATGATTTATATTGTTAACATTTACTATTAGGAGAAAAACACCATCTTAAAAAGTAAAATAAGGGGCTGGTGAGATGGCTCAGTGGTCTAAAGCACCTACTTGGAACAAGCTTAGCAAACCACAGGGA
>NW_004524593.1:3948213-3973453 GCF_000260255.1 Octodon degus | reverse complement strand
CACACACACACACACACACACACACACAATAAATAAATAAATAAATGTAATAAAAAAAATATTTTTTTAAAAAAAGTAAAATAAACATCATCTTTCATGAGGCATGTCTTGATTTCAAGGATGTTAAAACATGAACATGCATATACACATATACACGCATTCATGCATGCATTCATACATACATACTGAATATGTGTGTGCACATTTTTTTATTTATTTATTTAGTTAGTTATATATTTTTGTCTTTTTGAGACAGGGTCTTGCTATGCAGTTCGGGCTGGCCTTGAGCTTACTTTGTAGCTCAGGCTGGTCAGGAACTTGCAGGGATCCTCCTGCCTCAATTGCAGATATGCACCACCACGCTCAGCCTATTTATTTATCTTAGCATTGATTTATGATCCAATTCAACACTATGGGACCATTTTGCCATGAAAGGCATGCCTATGCCAGACACAGGGAAGATAAAAATAAGCAAAACAAAATTTTGACCCTCAAGTCTTCAAGGAACACTAGGTCACTGACAAAGCACTGAGGCAGGAGGATCCCTGAAGTACAAATTTGGCAACAGTAATTATTTAAGCTGAGGGCAGGCTGGAGTAGGGTCGCTCCGAAGCCAATAGGACTGAAGTCCTGATAGAAGGCAAAATTTGAGCACAGACACATGAGAGAGAATGCTGCCACATGGCAACTAAAATGTGCTGCTGCAAACTGAGGGACACCAAAGACTGCCAGCGAACTCCCAAAAGCCAAGGGAAAGGCATGGAACAGATTCTGTCCGGCAGCTCTCAGAAGGACACCAAGCTGCTGCCACTGTGACCTCAGATCTGCAGCCTCTAGAACCATGAGATTGATCTTTATGTTGTTTCAGCAACTGCATTTGTAATGCTTCTTTACCACATCTCTAGAAAATTAATGCACATTTTAATGACCGCACCCTCCTTTATATGTTCTTACCCTGTCCCCAGTTACAATATTATATGTGCACAACAATTGTGACTGTAATTATTCAGATGCTGTTTAGTTCTGTTGGACCTTTCATGATTTCCTTGTGGCATTTATGTTCTGTTTTATATAAAACATCACTTAGGAGAGCTGGCCAAAAAAATGAGTGATCTGTTGGTGTGCTGTGACAAAAGAGAGTATTTTGAAGTGGCAGTCTGACTGTTTGCCTCTTGGGTTTTTTGTTGCCATGTGCTGAGCCAGAAGCCATCAGTGAGGCCAGCATAGGTGAGGGGATGACGGAAGGGAGTCAGTAGAAAAGCATGGGGAGAAGGCATGCACACAGGAAAAGACATCGTGTCTGCATTTGGGGCAGCTTTGTAAGAGTTGTCGCTTAATGTTTGAGAGGTTCTAGGATCATGAAATGAATGTGGGTAATAAAGTGTGCAAGGTATAGAGGACCAAATAGAAACACTTCTCGCAAAGGTGAGCACTCATGCTGCCACGAAAGTAAACAATATCCAGTATCTAAGAGGACGGCAGATGTAGGCACCGGTCATATAGCTTTAGTTCAGAAACTCTAAGCCTGGGAATAGAAGGAAACACAAGGAAATTCTCAGTGTCGGGTGACAGATGCGATGCTGGCTGGGAGAGCAATCTAATGCTCCGTGGAGGAAATAGCGAAGCACTAAACACTAATCCAGAGGCCTAAGGCTCATTTCTGGGTAAAACTGGAGACCCAGATATGAATAATACTGAGGTCTCATCTAGGTGCTGGTCCACCCACACAGGACAGGAAGGAGACAGGAATGGAAGATTATGGGATTGCTGAGACTCTAGCTTCATGGGCAATCACAGTCACATCTTGCTTGTAGGGAGGAATACCAGGATGTATGGAGAACAGATCAAATGCCCAAATATTGGATGGCTGTCTGCACTGCACTGACTAGAGAGGATTATCAGCAGATGCACCCCAGTGGAGGCCAGAAAATGACAAGACAAGTAGAGATGGCTCAGTAGAATAAGAGCTTCCCTTGCAAGCGCAAAGGCCTGAGTTCAATCCTCGGTTCCACCAAAAAGAAAAGAAAAAAAAAAATTCTGAAACTTACTAAGTAACTAAGCTACTTAAAAGCACATACTATGGAATGAATTTTGTCTTCCCAAAATTCCTATTCTGAAGGCCCAACCTTCAGTGTAGCAGTGTGTGGAATAAGAAAATAATTAGTGTTAAATGACTATGCAGGTGGTGTCTTGGCCCAGTAGGATTAGTGTCCTTCAAGAGTTCACCGCAGGTTCTCGCTTTTCTTTTAATTATGTTATACCTTTCTATTTTTATTTCTTCTTTTGAGTTCTTACACTAGGGAAATTTTATGATATTTACACATGTGTATCTGGTTTATTTCGCTTATGAGCATATCTTCAAGTGGCATCCACTTAAATATAAAGGCTTCGAGTTTATCATTCTTTATAGCTGAGTAATACTCCATTGTATAAAAATTCCACATCTTTTTCATCCATTCCTCAGGTGACGGGCATCTTGGCTGTTTCCAAGATTTGGCTATAACAAATCAAGCAATGGCCATGACTCATCCACATGGCTGACACTGACAAAGGATCTACAAATTGTGTTACAGGATTTCAGGGTAAATCCTGAGGGGATTTGACTAACTTTGTCAGATACAAAAGTTACATTTCTTGTTGTATAGGTCTTGCTTTATCTTGGTCTTAACCATCCAGCAGAAAAGTGTAAAAACGAAGTATAAAAAGTAAAGCCATATTAATATACTGAGCTGCAAAAGGCTCAAGTCAACAACTTCTGACATTACCAGTCCTATGAATAACCCACTACTATTATGGACTACTGGACTACATTGGATTATTTTGTTGAATTCACACACCTGCAATATTTAAATGGCAATGAATACCTATCTCTGACAAAACTAAACAAAAAAAGGGGGATAAAAATGAAGGACCATTTTGTATCTGTATATACAATATTATTGAGTCATACTCCAATAAATTATTCAATCTGATAACTCTGTATTGTCACCCGCTGTGGCTAGGAAGTAAAGCCGTGGGCAATTCTAGAGGGAGGGGAAGGTGAAACCTTTGCTAGGGTCCCTTCCGGGTGCTGCCCTTTGAGTCTCTTCCACCTGCTGACTCAATGAGAAGAAAGATTTGTACTAATAGTGTTTGGAAAGGATATCATGTCCGCATCTTGTACTATGAATAACCACTATGAAGACAACAATATGCAATGCATTAATTATCAAAACTGTCCCACTAATCAGTTTTGAAACTGTCTCATTGCTATTTGTTTCTCAATAAAATTAATACAAATAAATTAATTAAATAAAAGAGTTCACTGCAGGGAGCTTCCTGCTCTCTCTTTTTCCCACTGTGTGTGCAGCATGGTGAGAAGAAGGCCAGCTGCAAGCCAGGGAGAGCGCCCTTACCAGGAACCCTACAGATTACTACTTTGACTGTGGACCTGCAGGCTTCCAAAACTGAAAGAGTAAACTTCTGCTTCTATTACTTAAGCCACAAAGCACATTTTGTTAGGGTATCCTGAGAAGACGGATTTATTATACAGAATACAAGTTTAAACATTTCTCATTCATAGCTTTTTGACAAATATTAATCTACATTTAAGGAAAGTTTTTAAGGTAGATGCTTGCTTGGGAAAGGATAGTTACAGCCAATTATGTGTTGTGACGTACCTTAAACATACAAGACAGAAAAGTTCTACCTAAGGAGGATGTCACTTATTGTCCTGTATCTTATTTTGAAAGTAGGTTTGCTTAAACAATTTGCACATCCCTAGCTAATCCTAGGGAAACATTTTCAGAATAAAATTACCAAGTTGAAGATTCCTCTAGTTTGAACATGGAATGTTGCCTGACACCCACTATAGGTTTTTTACCAGCCTGGGGCATCACAGGGAGGAGTGGAACACGGAAGAAATGGGATCTAGAGAAAGGATTTTAGGTCATTGAGAGTGCACTGTTGAGGGGAATAGGGAAGCCCTAGTTCCTTTCTCATTTTTGAGTCCTGCCACAGACTGACCTCCTACTCCTGTCATGATGTGTTTCCCCTCTACACCCCAAAAGCAATGACAACCAGTCATGGAATAAAATCTCCAAAACTGAAAACTCAAATACATCTTTCCATTTGTAACTTGATCTCCTCAAGTATTTGTTACTCTCACAAAAATCAGACTAACGCAAAGCCTGTGCCTATTTTAAAGCTACTTGAAAATATTTTGAGTCTCCAATAAAAAAGGTTGACGCAATTTACACTCTAAGAAAGGAGTTGATGAAAATGTCTTTTCCCACACACTTCTGCCGCCCTTGCTTTTAGTTATACATGTTGAGCTAGGAATTCAAGTGCAAGAAGTTTATCTGAGTCATGTAGGGAACAAGCAGAGAATGGGTAAGGAAAGGGTGCTGAAGGAGTGTGTTACTCAGCCAGCTACCACAGCGGGCAGCTGGAGCTTACTTAATGTTGCAGGACAAGTCTAGGAAATGGTACACAAGGTCTCATACTATCCCACCTATAGGACAATGCTTATATGTGAACCCAAGAGTCATTAAGTAAGGGGTACTTGAGGGGAGGGAGCAGAGGGATTTTTGTAGTTACAAAATAAAAATAAAGTCCTCATCAGACTAGCGGCTAGAAGTTCACTGGAGTGTGCTAAGACATCCAGGGACGTGCCCCACAGTGATCGCATCTGTTACACTTTGTCAACTTAGTAGACAAAAGCAGCTAAGTTTTCCTATGGTGAGAACTCTGGCTTTTGCCTTTAACTACCGAGGCCACGAGGCCTCCAGGAATACTCTGCCTGCTAATGCTGTCTTTGTTGGCCTGCAGGCTTTAGCCACCAGACAGAATAATGACGTGATTTATAACAGGAGCTTTGACTCTTTGCACACCAATGACGCTTGGTCAGCAGCACTCTGCATTGTCACCCGCTGTGGCTAGGAAGTAAGGCAGTGGGCAATTTTAGGGGGAAGGGAAGGTGAAACCTTCGCTGGGCCCCCTCCCCGATGCTGCCCTTTGAGTCTCCTCCACCTGCTCACTCTAATCTGTGCACTTTCACTATATTTAAACATCATAACCATGGGTCATGGATGTAGCTCAGTGCCCCAGGGCCTGCCCGACAAACCTGAGGCCCTGGGTTTGACTCCCAGCACCAAAAACAAAAACACAAATGAAAAAACTTGTAACCACAAGTATGGTAAATTTTAAGTCATTCTCTTAGAAATTATTCAATCTGAGAACTGTCACAGTTAAGCTCTCTAGGGTTTTTTCTTTCTTAAGGAATTTAACTTTGTAGAGTTTTCAGGGCAGGGGGAAGGCAGGTGAGTGTTAAATTATTTGCCTATTAATTAACTTTGTGATAGTTCCCAGTTATTGTCTAGTCAGTTCTATCAATTTTTTCCTTGATACTTTTTCTTTACTTTAAAAGGTTTTTCAGTATTTCAGTACATCTGTACTGGTTATTGTCCAAGTTTCCATCAGTGTTTCAAACATGCATAGCAAATGTCCTATAAATATCAGTTGAATGATTGAATGAATTCTTATAACTGTAGAGTAAAATTATATATTGTGCAAGTAGGTTAGACTAATTCAATGTGGCATGACGATTGAAATACCAAGAAGTCTCATTAAAATTTGACCCCACAGCTGAAAATCAAAGGACAATATTTTAATCAAGTCCCATAATATTCAATATTAATTAACCAAGCAGGAAAATAGAGAAAATATCTATGTGGGAAAAAAATCTAAATAAATCCTAAAGATTATTATTTTAAAAAAACAGGTTTTTCTTACTACAAAATCATGTAAGCATTCACCTTTGTTTTCTAATGTTTTATAATATCATCTTCCTCCATTTAGTTAGTTTTTATGGAATTTGTTTTGTTATTACTACTAGGTAAAAACCTATTCTTTTCCTCAGTTGACCCAGTGTTATCTTTTGAGTAATTATTTTTTCTTCATTTTAAATACTAGGATTTTGTGTGGTGACTCTATTCTCATTCATCTGTACTATACATTTGATCTTGCACCACTCTTATTTTTAGCTGCTGTGACTTCATAATGTATATTAATATCCTGTTGTATCCATCTTTCCAACTCATAGTTCCCATTTAAATATTCTTGGCTTTATTACCTATTTAGTCTTCCATCATAAAAATTTTGGCACCCCAAAATATATTTCTCAGAAGTAGAAGAAAAGATAAAATCACTTTGTCAATTTCCATTGGCTTCCCTTAATAAAATGCTACTAGACTTTTTAAAAAAAATTTATTATGCAAAAATTAACTTCAGGAAGATTGCTATATTTACAAAACTGAAACTTTTCATGAAAGAACATGGTCTACTTCACAGTAAATGATGATGATGATGATGATGATGATGATGATGATGATGATGATGATGATAATAATAATATAAAAGAAAAAGCTTTTCTTAAATTCATGTTCTTCATACAAGTCCAGCACATTTCTTATTAACCTCAATGAAATAAGCACTTTTATGGCTCTTAGTGAACATTGCCATACTATCTCCAGAAATTTTTTACTTCTACCATAATCATATAAGACTTCAGCCAATGGGAGTACATAAAAAAATCTCCATAGCTTTTTTTTTTTTTTTTTTTTCTGAACCAGGGATTGAACTCAGGCCCTTGTGCTTGCCAAGGAAGTGCTTATTCTACTGAGCCATCTCCCTGGCCATTCTATAGCTTTAATGTGTGCTCATTTGACTTTTTTGTGATGTTTAATAATTAAACATATATTTATCAGTTAGTTGTATTCCTTTCATCGCAAATTTTATCTCTGGCCTATTTTCTATACTATATAGATATTTAGGAGATCTTCTAATTCAAATATCACATAATATTTCTGTATATTTTCTTCTATTCATTTCTGTGTTCACTTGTTCAATAGCTCATGTTTAAAATTCTTTCCATCTTTTCTAATATGGTTCTGGGGCTCAAGGGCCTTTCATGTGCTTAAGGCATGCTCACACGTAAATTCTAGCTCCCAAATGCACAGGGAATTTATGTCCCTTTATGATGGGAAGTACAGACTAGGTTTTCTTTGGAATGCTAAGAGTTGTTTGTTTTGTCTGTCGGTCGAACCATAGCATCTTTTTGGAGCTTGCTCTATGCCAAAACCACTTAGTTTCCTTAGTAGTTTTTTAATTATGTTTGTAGTACATAAAGTTTACATCCCATGTGGGGAATTGGTATATGTGCATAACACACTTTAAATCCTTTTGCAGTACTTAGTAATTTTTGAGGGCAGAATTTCTTGGCACATACTCTTCAGCTCAGTAATAAAATGTTCTCATTAAAAAGGAATTTAAGTAGGGATAGCCAAAGACTCTTAGTAGTTGATATAACTTAGGTCCGGACTGTTCTCCAGAAGAGAGCAAAGGTTGGCTCCCCAGTTTGGTGCTAGTAGGAGTAGCAGAAACTTCAAGAGGCAGAGCCGAGTTCAAGGTTTTAGGACACCAGGGACATGCCATCGCAGGGATGGTGGACAGCGGCCTCTCCCTCTGTCTCTGCACCCAAGCCATGACCTTATTGTCGTGTGCTGCTGTATCACAGGCCAAAGCAGCAGGGCCACTCAGTCATGCACTGAGGCTGTGAACAAAACACATTTTTTTTTCTTTTTAAGTTCATTTATTTCAGGAATTTGGTAAAGAGAAAGCTGACTGGCACACTGGTATATCGAACAAGATACATTTTTGTTTAAAGAATGATGAAAATTAACCCTTGCTGGAGCTCGGCTGAGCTGCGGCTGCTTCTCCCACCATCACAGAGGTCAGGTGGGCCCAGGACAGCTACAAGTACCTGGTGAGCCCTGGCCCACCTCCTCCCCACACCATTGCTGGAGCTCAGCTGAGCTGTGACCCCCTCTCCCACCACTGCTGTCACCATAGCTCTTCTAGGCTGCTGCTGCCCATCCCACAGGGAGCCTTGGGGAGCCCTGCTCTGCACCCGACCACCACCACCATCAAGAGAGCCTTGCGGAGCTTCAGCCTGCCCTTATCATCATGGATCCCCCTTGAGCTGCAGCTTGCCTCCCCCCACCCCCCCATGGAAACCACACTGAACCTCACACAGTGAGAGATTTGGTGAGCCTATACTCTGCCCTCTCCCGTGGGAGCCTTGCTCACCCGCACCCCACTCTCCTTCCATCGCTGCAGAGTTAGGGTGAACACTGGGAGCTTCAAAAATGACAAAAGGAAGGAGCAAAAAGCAATCTTAGACCTCCAACCCACCCAAAACAAGTCCAGGACACAAGATCATAGAAGAAACTTAGAAGTCAACACCTTAAATTTCTGAAATGTCAGCAACTAAAGTAAAAAAATCACAAATAATTTCAGCCAACTAATGCTGGTTTTCTGAAGCTTTGAAGTTATGCAGGTTATTTTTCCCATCACAATCTGGAAAAATTTTTGATCAAATTCACTTGGACATATCAATTGCTCAAGAGTACATAGTATGAATTTATAGTCACAAGTTGTTTTGTTTTGTTTTGTTTTGTTTTGTCATCATTTTTGAGGCAGAGTCTCACTACGTGGCTCAGGCTGGACTTGAGTTCACTTTGTAGCCCAGCCTGGTCTCAAACTCACAATGATCCTTCTGCCTCAGCCTCCCAGGTGGTGGGATTGTAGGCATGTACCACCATGCCTGAAGTTGATATTCTTACAAAAGAGGTGTTCGATTTAAAATAAATACAACTCTCTGAGAATTTCAACATACTTGACAGACATGATCCAAGATTCTAGAAACACACTATCTACACAATAATGTCAGGAAACAAGAAAACTATGTCACAGAATCAGACATGGTTGAATATAAACAGCATCCAAACTGATGTCTCCAAACCTTGCCTGGAGTCCTTAAGCCATCTCCAAGGTTTGACCTTGACTAGGTCACTTAAAGAGTCTCAATTTTCTCTCAAGAAGTGGGTGACCCCATAGGGTTGTTCCCAGAATTAAAGGAGAAAATCTACTTAAAGGCCTTGTGTAAACCATAAAGCACTGTTGAACCACTAGCAGTTACTAATTCATTTGGTTGATCCAATTTTTAATATTCTACTCCTCTTGCTGTGGAGGAGATGGTAGTACCTGCTGTCCTTGGCTGGGGAAGCACTATGTGGACTCCCACTGCGTCTTCTGCAACTGCATCCTGCCTCTGAGGCAAGCTGCTTCTATCCTGCAGCATTCACAGGCAGCATATATACTAGCTTGGTGGAGGGTCTTCATGAAGTCAGGCATAGCCTCTAAGGAGGAAACAGAATAGATAAATGACATTTGTTGAGCGTCCACCATATAACCCATGCATCTAAGGGTTACAATAGCAAAACAGAGATGAGTAAGGAGCATCATTATCACTTTTTGTCATTATCTTCTGCTTGGACCAGGCTAATGAGGTCAGGGAAAAAACAACATTCAGTACAGGCCAGTATGCATTCAAAGCATTAACTGCACTTCCACCCTTGAGCAGGATTAGAAGTGACTAGGCAGGGGATAGAATATTACATGATAATTGGGTAGAGATCAACAGAATACTTGTACAATGATTAAAGGGTTTCCTTGGTTTAAAGGTCTGCTTATTCATTTGGTAAGACTTTAGCATTCTTTCTTCTTTTTTTTTTTTTAATGTATTCACTACAGGGTCTACAGGGTCTCACTACACAGATTAAACTTGTAGTGATCCTTCCTGTTTCTCAGCCTCCCAAGCACTGGGATTACAGGTGCCTTCCACCATGCTCAGTCTCCATCTCCATCTCAGTGCTCCCTGGAGGCCAGGGATTGAACCTCTGGCCCCTGTGTCTGCCTAAGCAGGTGCTTTAATCTGATATCTGGCTGGCCCTTAGCATTCTTTATATGAAAAAGCTTTATTCCATCTCTTTGTCTTCTCTTAGGTGCCTTCTTTCTTTTTCTCTCTTTTCTTTTTATCAGGTTGCATCTTTCTGCTTTTTTAGAAGTCTCAACATCTCCACAGGTCTCTTTTTAAATGATACATAGTAATTGTAATAATTTTCAGGACACAGTGTGGCGATACATGTGTACAGTGTAAAATAAAAAAATGTTACTAGCAAGTGTTTGTTTTACTCTTAGATGTAGTTTGACTCGTGTCCCAAAAGCTCCATTTATTGAAGGATTTTTCCCCAGAATGGCACTCTTGGGACACAGGGGACCCACTAAAAGGAAGGGCATGGCAGGAGATCTTTGGTCCTTGGGGAATCTTTGGGTGCTTGAAGGAAATGAGGAGTCCAGTCTTCCTCTTTTTTTGCTCACCAGTCATGCATGAGGTGAGTGATTTTGTTCAGCCGCACACTCCCCCACCACTACCGCCACTCAGGACCTACGACCAATGACTCTGACTGATCAGAGACTAACACTAACACTCTGGAACAGGAGGAAACACCTTCCTCTTTATAAATTGCTCATTTCATGTCTTTGTTATGGTAACAAATTTACTTATGCACCTTCCTGGATCTGCAACATCTGCTAGCTAACAAATTTACTTTTCCAGGTGCTGCTGAGATTGCTCAGCCAAAGATTAGAAGTTCAGATTGGATTGCGGATTCAAGTTTTGATCCATAATTCTGGATAAGAGCCCAGAGCAAGGGCTCCCTCTGTCCAATATTATTTCATTATTATACGGAAAACATTCTGCTAGTTGTTGCAGCAAAGGTAGGTAAAGTAGAATCACTGCCCTCAAGGAACCAAAAAAAATATGATGATAGAAACAAATGGAAACAGCTTCATTAAGAAATGCCTTAAAGCATAGAACAAAACGATAGGTTAGTTGAAAGATGCTTTGAAAATTTGACAGTCGAGGAGTAAATTACAAGCACAAATGCAACATGAACTTGAACAAATTGTAAAGTACATGGTATACTGAATAGAAAGTCATGAGACAACATTGTTGGTGAGTTGCGTATCCAAGGTTTGGGTGGGGAAAATGTATTTTGGACTTCAAGAAGCAAACTGTTGCCTTTGTGGAATATGGATGGCAAGCAAAGAGAATCACTGAAGGCAGGATAATTGGCTTGACTCCTACTACTGTTAATATGGCCCAATTGTAAGATCATAGGGTTCTTTATCAGTAGAAAGGGAGATAGGAGGATAGAGTTCACCAATATTTCAGAATCAACTGGACTTGATGATTGTTGGGTGACAAAGAGTTCAAGATGACCCTGAGGTCTTAGGTGTGTAATGGTTTTCTTCGCAATAAGGAATAGAGATAAGGGTAAGAATAAAACTTATTCTGGGAGTGCTGTAAGAAGGAAGCAGGCACACCTAAGGGGTGGTGTCCTGCAGCTGCCTTGTTCTTGAACAAGAAATCAGTATGTGTATGTGTCTTCCCAATGCCGTGTTTAGTGGCACCATATAGGCTATGGTGTGGCTATCTATATCAAGAAAATTTGCAAATGCTACAATCAGGACTCCCATGCCTCCCTCCTCATGAGTGAGGTGACCTGCACACCACTGCCTAGAAGGCTTCCTGGCAGACCCGACAAGAGGCCCAATGCCTTGACCTAGGTGAGGTCTCAGCAGAGGCAGGGGGGCTCAGGCATGGATCTGTAAAGAAATTTGAAAATGGAATTGGGGGAATTTGCTTACTGGATAGGAGGTAGGTGGTTAAGTAGAAGGAAAAGATGAGGATATCTTCATGTGTTGATGAATATGTGAGTGTGGAATACTTTGAGGCAGTATTTTGAGTTTGACTATAAAACAGAGAATGGTGGGGGCTCCAACAGGAGGTGGTTTTGAAACTACACACATCGCAATTTTGAGTCACCCTTGACCTGGTCTCTATCCACTCCTGACTCACTCCTCTGGGCTGTTCTCTCTGCCCTAGATATGCCAACCCCACCCTCCACCTTTCAGTCTCTATTAAAAGACTCCTTTAGTCTTGGGGCCTCCCCATGCCCTTTCCCTCTGCCCGGAATGTTCTCAGCACAACTTTCTGCATGGCTGGCTTTCTCCTCGAATTCCTGCTAATAGAGGACTGAAACCGATCCAACTGTGTCTCTTGTCCACCTTAGCCACCAGCACAGTACCTGACTGGTTTCCTTCCTAGCATTTAGCACAATCTTTCCTTCTTACCATGAATAATGAATATATGTATGCCTGAGAGTTGGTATATATACACATCACACCTTTCATTTAATTTTTAATTTTTTTATGTATTTGGTGCAGAGTCTCACTGCACAGCTTGGACTCATAATGACCCTCCTGTTTCAGTCTCCCCAGAACTGGGATTACAGGCATGCACCACCATGCAGAGCCAGTACAACATGCGGTGCAGGGGGATCAAATCCAGGTCCCTGCGCCCTCCAGGCAGACGCTTAGACCTGCTCAGCTTTCTCCCCAGTCCTACACATTACATCTTAACGCTTTTTATTTCTCCTTCCCCTCTCTTCCCTCCTCTCTCTTCCTAGATCACCTCCTCATCTCCAGTAATCTACCTCCCTCTTTCCTATCATGTTTTTTATTTTGCACTTTGAATTATTTTTACTAAGAAAAATGATGTAATATTTGACCTTTTGTGTCTGATTTACTTCATTTAGCATTATATTCTCAAGGTACATCCATTTTCCTACTAATGCCTCAAACTTATCCTTCTTTGTTACTGAGTAGTACTCCCTTGTATACATATCCCACATCTTATTTATCTGGCAATATCATAACTTACAATCATGCATTTATCTGCCTACTTGTGAGTTCTGTCTCCCTCATTGAATTACAAATCTTTTTTAAAAAATTTATTTCTTATTCCCTAGCATCTAACATAATTTCCTAAATAAATAAGCTAGGAAGCAGACAATAGAGATCAATGTTGTGCCACCTCTACAGTGTAGATCTCCAGATGTCTATAATAAAAGTCATGGGAAAATTCAAGCTGCTGCACAGTGTTCATCTGAAAACAGGGTGACAACAGGTAGGGGCAGGCCCCATCTTGGGGCCAGTCGCACAGCCTGGACTCTCTCACTCCCCCGGGTCTGGATTCAGGCAAGTGTTCACTGTGCCGGTGACAAGTTAATGAAGACTTACAAGATGTGTGCATTACTTTTTATAGCAGCTTCTGCTCATATTTACATTTTTATGAATTCTTACATTGAAGGTAAAGTTGGCAGAGGAGAGGTCATTATTCTCTGTGCAGAGACATAAAAACCAGAAGGTCAGCTTAGCGTGCTACCCAAGTTCTTGCACAGGACACGTATGGCCTGCATCGAAGTCCAAGCCATCGGCCTCCAAGTTCAGAGCTCTTTGCTCTCCATTTCCATTTAGGATGTATTTTCGCATACCTACTATGTGACACATACATGGGGCGTGGGGGGCCACAGGAAATATAGAACAGTCCCTGACCGAATAGAGTTAAACTATTGCACCAAGAAACAGGATAACACTGCCCCATGCCAATCACAGGAGCTGAGCAGCCTGGCTAGAGATACAGGCGGAGGACAGCTGTGTAGACCACCAAAGAGGCACGGGGTGAGTCCAAGTTCTGCAGACCCTGTCAGAGGAAGAGGCTGATTTTGCTGTGTCCCAGCCAAGTTCATCTCCTTGCCTTTCACTGATGAAGACATTTCAGAAAAAAAGAACTCATTTTCTAATCAAAAGTGTGATGTACACACAAATGTCTGATGCTGTGACAGCCAGTAGAACTCTCCTCACTCCATCAACTCCGGGATCAGACTTGCACACTCCTACTGCTCTGTTCTCTTCCACCTACAACATTCAATTCTTAGTGACTCAGCAGCACACAGCACTTTTTGCCTCCTGAACCCCCTAACGTTCCAAAATTAGACTCTGCCATGGCTGATCAGAGCCACCTTCCTTAGGATACCAGGGTAGCAGCCTAACCTCTGACTGCCACAGCAAGTGCTAACAGCCTGTGCTGGCCTCTTTTAGTGACTCCTCTGCCTTCCTTGCAGAGGGTGGAAACACCCTCACTGGTACCTGGTAGCTACAATCCTGCCACCCTTCACAGAAATCAGGAGAAAGGAACAACAAAAGGACCCAACCTAGGTCAGTAGCCACACAGTCTCTCCCGCATCTCCACAGCTAATTTATGGCTGGTAAACAATTTGCGAAATCCACCCTCTTCTTGGGTGAGAGACAGCTCTGTAAATTTTACTTCCACCTTGCTTGAAGATGATGCTGCTCTTCCAAACTATAGAAGACAGAGTTGTGTGACAGCAGAAGCTGAAACAAAACAAACCAACATAATTTTCATCCTGGTAGACTATTGGTACTTCTTCCCTTCTTATTCAAGTAAGAGCCAAGCTTTTCTTTCAAAGATAAATAAGCGATACACTAGTGAAGCCTTGTGTTCACATGTCTGTTCTCATTTTATTTACTTGGTTTGGGTACTCCTCATACCAAGTCCAAAATACACAAATATCATATTTATTTTTAAATAAACCTTGCCTTCAGATACGATCTACAGACACCGTGAAATATGACATTCTAAATTTCTCTCTAAATTAATTCAATCTGTCAATTTTTAACTCCAGGCTATGTTTCCATAAGCTAATGTAAATTACTAAATTACTAATCTAATGCCTTATTTAATCTTTAGGTCTAAGAAGGGTTCCTTTTCCCCCACAGCTTCTCCAGTATTTGTTATTAGGTTGATTATTTTAACAACATTAATTCTGCCAGCCCATAAACACAGGTAGTCTTTCCATCATTTAGTATCTTCTTCAATTTCATTATTTGGGGTTCTGAAACTTATACTGTGGAGGTCTTTCATCTCTGGGTTTAGATTGATCCCTAGGCATTTTTTTTAAAGCTACTATGCATTGAATTGTTTTTCTGATTTGTTTCACAGCTAGTTCATCATTGGTGTTGTCACGGTATGGGGGTTTTGCAAGGGGAACAATATAATACAGGACACATTTTATAATATTTCATAATGAATCACCCAAAGAATTATATACAAGTGCAGGAAGCCTGTCCACACTAAACACTAAAGAATCCAGCTAAGGGCCTAGAGCTCATAACAATGACTTGCACAAGTCCAACTGGAGGCCTAGAGCCCACAACAAAGTCTCATGCAGGTCTACTTCATGGATCTGTGCTGGAAAGGCCTAAGGGTCAGTGATAGAAGCTAGAAAGTCTATTCCTTGTGCTAGCAAGCTGAGGGATCTGAACTGGAGGTAGGAAGCAAAGCTCAAGATAAGCACCAAGCTCCCCCAAAAGTACCCCAGCCATCCTTGCAACAGTGAGATCCCAAACTCCTCCAGCAATGAGGAAAGCTGAGTTCCCATCAGGAAAGCCAAGGTGACAGCTTCTTCATGAGGCTGAGCAGTGTACCATCTTCCCCGCTGGAGACAGTAAGCAATGCTGAAGATGAGGGCCAACGCTCTTCCAAATTTCAGTGGGAAAGCCAGCATGACAGCACAAGAGAACTAGCAACTTCCCGTAGCTCCTACAGCTTCTCCAAACAGCATCCCTATCAACATTCTGGCAGCTTCTCCTGTTCTGCCTTTATGCAGCTGGTAACACTCCTCAGATTGTTGGGCCTCGCGCACCCAGCACCACGCTAGTTAATTCAGCTGGGTACAGTAAATTGACTGCCAGTTAGAAAGCCACTACAGGTATACAGAAAAGCTACTGATTTTTGAAGTGTTCATTTTATATTCTGCTACTTTGCTGAATGTATTAGCTCCAAAAGTCTTTTAGTGGAGTCTTTCTAAGCACAGAACTGTCTCCTCTGTAAAAAAGGATAATTTGACTTATTCCTTATTTGTATCCCTTTGTTTTCTCTCACTCCTTCCTCTTGCCTCCAAGAGCTTCTGCTTTTCCCGTGGTGATTTAATCATCATTCCCCAGCACAAAGCATCTTGGCATCATTCGACCAGGCTGTCCTCTACTAAAAAGACCTTTTCCTTGCCTCCTTTCCAAATCCTGTCCACATTTCAGAGACTTAGTCAGATTTCTTTTCTTCCTTGAGACCTTTTCTGACATCTTAATCTTTAGCATGAGGTTCCAATTTAACTGCAAGCTTCTTAATTTGCATTCTGTGCATGCACACGCAGTACATACTTTCTTCCCACACAAATTTCTTAAGGGGGGCAAGGGAGATGGCTTGGTAGCATAAGTGCTTCCCTGGCAAGCACAAGGACCTGAATTCAATTCCCAGTTCTGGAAAAAAAAATCTTAAGGGAGTGTATTACTTGCCTTTCTGTAACAAAGTGCCAGAAAGAGAAAGGTTATAAAGAGAAAGGTTGATTTTGGCTCATGTTTTGGGGATTCCAACGTATGATCAATTGGCATTGTTGCTTTTGGACCTGTGGCAAAACAGCACATCATGGTGAAGAGGATCCGGAGGTTGCAAAACCATTCACTTATGGCCAGGAGAAAAAGGGAGACAAGGAAGGGAACAGGGATCTACTATCCCTTTTGCAGGTCCACTCCCAGGGACCTGAAGTTCTCCCATGGAGCCCCACCTGTTAAGACTCCACCTCCGTCTAATAAAAGAACTCTTGGAACCAACCTTTTAACACACAGGCACTTGAGCAATGGGATTCTGCTTCTGTTATCTGTTTATCAGCCTGGGCTTTACTTCCTCTTTCATGGAACTGGACAACTACTAAGAGCTCAACAAATACCTTCTAAGGAGAATGAATAGGCATAGAACATATAGTATCTTCTCTGAAAACAGCAACTGTTGAGTTGTTTTCCCATCTTTAGCCCTAAAGATATTTTATTGATTCACCAATAAAAGGAATGATTATACTCAGGGATGATTTTTCAGGCCATATTTCCCTCTATATTCCTACCAGACATATTAGCACCCCTATTCAGTGTCTCCATTCCTCCACCCTAACCACTCAACACTTCCTTTTGTATCCCCTACATCTCTCTCCAATCCAGCAGCCCAGAGTGTTTTTGAAATATATCTGAGATTTTGTTTTTATTCAGGTGTGGTGACGCCAACAAATCAAGAGAGGATTACCATTGAAAAGATAGTTATTCCTCACAATTCCCAAGAGGATAAGTTCCCAAAGGGGTTTGTCACATACCACATGTTTATATGGGGAAGCACCCAGGTGAGTCAGGGAACAGAAGGCTCTAAGGAAAAGCCTCTAAGAAAAAGTGTGCTAAGGCCTTTGTTGTGCTTTTGCAGGAAGGTGAGGCAGGGTTAGCAGATTTGGGTGTAGACAGTTTAAATAATTTCATCAGATGGTGGGCTGTAGGAGCACTCCTTAGTCATCCAGTATCTGTTCCTGGAGTCATTTGGGACAGAGGGGATAGTTTCCTGGACTTCATGATTCATATAAAAAAAGATATGTGGGAATATACCTTGAGATAGACTGATTTGGCCATCAAAGGTACACTCGTAGGTAAGTGTTTGCCATCTCCAGGAATTAGCTAACCTGGAGAAAGACAGATTCTCTCAGGTCTGCAAGATCCTGAGGTGTCAAAGCATCATACAATACAGAGGAAAAAGATAATTAATGAAAAGACATCGATGCCTAGCACAATAAGGTATGTCTCCCACATACCTGTTCCAACATCTGGGGCCCTGGGCCAGAATACACAAAGAGGCTCTCTCATAAAAGTGGAAATGCTATAAAATTACAAATCAAGCCCACCTTTGCACAAAATACACTCATTCTTCCCTCTCTGACAATTCATATCATTTATGTTCTTGAAAATCCCTGCCTAGGATCCGACTTATAGTCATGGGAACCTCTGACTTACTTCCATGGTATGAAAAGTCTAACCAAAATTGTTATTTTACTTACGACGTGATGGTAGGAGTTAATAAAATATGAAGTTCCTTTGCTTTGGATTGGGATTCAAGTTCATTTGCTAACACTTCATACACGCATACTGAGTAGCAAGTTCACTTGACAGTTATGCCATTAATTAATATATCTACATTAAAAAAATTAAGTAAATGTATTTGGGAAAAAGAACTGATGAATACAAACAAGAGCTGGTTTTTCAAGGAAAAGTAAATTAGACAAGTTTTTGGTGAATATGGTGCTACCACCCCCAGAAAGAAAGAAATATATATATAATATCATGAGCACAAAGAGAGTACAACTACAATACTCTGGGACTACCTCGGGTAAAACGTGGTTCACAAAACAGAGGATGCCCCCCTCTCCTCAAAACCTACCCCACATACTCCTTACTGCCATTAACCCCATAATCGGGTAAGGTCAGAGTTCAGTGTGTTTTAGTGTCCTGGAATCGGCAGCAGGTCTCTGAGTATACCTCAGGCATTGAGCCCTGTTCCCAGAACTGCCTCTTCCTTCCTTGAGTACTAGGATGTTACTACTTGCACTGCAGGGAATGGCTGATAGAAGCTAAAGCTTGTAAGCTCAGAAGCACGTTACCAAACAGCCTGAGGTGTGTCCGGTAGCTCTGGCCCTGACCTTGCACTCAGTGGTTGTTTCCTCCTCTCAGCCAGTTTCTGGCTCCACTTTAGGACCCAAGACTGAAACACAAAAACAAACCCCAGCTTAAAAAGAGACATGAAAAGGTCGATATTATTTGTTTGTTCTTGATGAACATGTCCACCTGACTATTGAAGAAATATCTAGCATGGCTTCTTCATTTTCATTCATTGCTATAAGTAAATATTTATTAAATAAGCCCAAGGGATTATTTCAGCAGGTTAAAAAGAAACCATCATGCGCTGAGCCACTGTGAGAAGGTACAAAGCCCAAGTCCCCCAACGGTCAAGAGGCCCCTCTAGATTCCTAATAAGAACATGTATTTATGTTTTCAGAAATTGGCTTTGTGTATTTCAAATGTTTTCTGTTTGGTGCACACCTTTGTGTAACTAAAATGTTCAGATTCCATATTGGCAAAATAGCAGAGCAGAGACAATTCCCTAAAATTAAAACTTTCAGCAAGATGCAGAGGTTGAATGCTGGCTGAAAAACAGATAAAGGCAAACTTCAAAAGAGCAGATGATTAGAGCTTTAGGTCCAAAATTCTGAAGTTATTCAGTGGTGTCCCAAATTTTCTGGCCAAGGAGATTATGGGGCCACAGAGGAAAGTGATCGATGATGTATAGTGTGCCTAAGGAGAGTCACCTAGAGAGAAAACATTTTCTCAGGCTTTCACAGACAGCAAATTGGTCAAGCAATAGCCATGACTCATCCACATGGCTGACACTGGCAAAAGATCTACAAGGTGCTGTGCATGGTTTCAGGGTAAATCCTGGGGGGATTTGACTGACCTTGCCAGATACAAAAGTTACATTTTTACTTATGTAGGTCTTGCTTTAACTTGGTCTTAACCATCCAGCAGAAAATATAACCACGAGGTATAAAAAGTAATGCCATATTAATATACTGAGCTGTAAAAGGTTCAAGTCAACTTTAGACAATTGCCAGTTCTGTTGATAACCCATTACTAATATGGACTATTGGACTATTGGGTTATTTTGCTAAATTGAAGTACCTACAATATTTGAACTGGCATCAAATATGAAAAGGTCCTTTAAAGACTTCTCCAAGGGGCTGGGGAGATAGCTCACTAGAATAAGTGCTTGCCTGGCAAGTGCAACGGCCTGAGTTCAATCCCCAGTTTTGACAAAAAAAAAAAGAAAGAAAGAAAGAAAGAAAGAAAGAAAGAAAGAAAGAAAGAAAGAAAGAAAGAAAGAAAGAAAGGCTTCTCCAAATATAGCTTCTTTAATAGTAATGGAACACCCATCTCTGACAAAACAAAACAAAAAAGAGGGATATAAATGAAGGACCATTTTATAGTGAAAAAAATATATATATATACAAAATAGTTAGGATTGATAATCAGCTACCCTCTATTAGTTCAAGGAGAAGAAAGGTTTGTACTAATATTGTTTAGACAAGATATCATGTCTGCATCTTGTCCTCTGAATAACTACTATGAAGCCAACAATATGCAATGTATTAATTATTGTAACTGTCCTATTAACCTGTCCTGAAACTGTTTCATTGCTATTTTTCCTCATAAAATGAATATTTTTTTAATTCTGAAATTAATCTCAGTAGGAAATCCAGTATTGCCTGTACTACTGTCATGCCTCCAGCCTTTCCATAAACACAAACAGGTAGTGTCAAAGATCAGGCATACAGCTGAGTTTCACTGTAGGGACTAGCAAAAACTGTGCCTTCCTGATTTGAATTAGCTGGATCTTAGAAGAAAAAAATGTATTATATACTTTAATACTGTGAGAAAAGTAAAGGTGGGAAAGAAAAATGTAGAAATAAGAATGGTAGAGGACAAGAAGATAGAAAAGAGTTTAGGGAAGACAGCATTTATTATAAGCTTGTTGAGAAGCCTTATATCAACACTTTGTACACAAAAAGTGAAATGCTTGTCGAATAAATGGATGAGTTAAGAAAGGGTCTGCACATAGTTTAACAATGCAGTACTAAATATTAAATGAATCAGTAGTACTAAATATTAAGTGAATCAGTCTATTTAAATATTTAATAAATCTACCTGTATGCAAAATGCCAATACTAATGACATTTCTTTTCAGCTTTCCCAAACAGTAGATGTACTTTCAGCTCTTTATCCTCTGTTAGACATGCTTCCTTGTGAAGAGCCACCTAGCCTACCCTAATTTTCTTTCTTCTCTTTTCTGTCTCTCTTTTTTTTGTGTGTGTGTATTTGGTACAAGGTCTCACTATGCAGCTTGGGACTCATAGTGATCCTCCCGTTTTCAACCTCTCCAGCACTGGGATTAGGCATATTGTGCCAGGGATTGAACCCTGGCCCCTGCGCTTGCCTAAACAGGCACTTAGTCTGCTGAGCTATCTCTCCAGCCCTCCTAACTCACTTTATAACTAGGGTCTTGATCTCAGAGACCATGAAACTGAACCAAGCTACCAAATGCCCACTACACCTGCAGCCATGATTTGTTTCTCAGAATCCCTGGTTGGCTCTCAGCTACCCTGATATAGAAATGAAGGTTGAGTAATTAGTTATTGACAAGAACTGACTACATACTTAAGGAAGCACATGAAAAAACATTAAATTCTATCTTCCACCAGTCCAAATTGCATAAGGGGTTTTGACTGTTAATTGCAAAGTAAACCTACCTGACCAAGGGACCTTTGCAAAGGAGTGCCACTGATTGGATGATTCATGGAAATACTGTGTTTGCTTAGCCTTGGTTGTTTAGCCTCCTGTAAGAGGAAAGAATTTAGTTTACAGACACTTGAGCTCAGTTGCTAAGGACTAACACAAACTCGGACACCTTCTCCTCAGAACATAGAGATCTTCCCCTTCAACAACCTGATCCCAGCCATTTGCTAAAGCTCAGAGCTCAGAAAGAACAAATTTCAGAGATAAAAGTGATTGTGCTCTCAAATGACCCATTTCTTTCAAATTTCCATGCCATGAAAGTATTACTCATACAGTAAGAGAGCTAAAAATACGTTTATTTTGCAACTGGCAAAGCAAGGAGACAATTCTGGTAAGTCCAGAATTGAACAAGAATCACCATGGAATCCTTTCTTTAGAAATGATGCTTCTATTTAATAGTCTTAATGTGGCCTCTAAAATGTAGTTTATGAATCCATGCTTTTGAAAAAGAGCCTTGAGGATGGGAGGTTGTTTTGGACCATATTCCCTGGGCAGAGCACATAGTGACTGCTACAGTGATACTGCCTACAGAGAAACTAGATAAGGCCAAGAAAATAACCTGAGAAAAACCAATACTTGGAAGAGAAGGGATGAAACCAAAGGAGTAATCAATGAGAAAGGAGAAAAAACTCAGGAGAGTCTGATGTTAAGACAGCAGAGAAAGAAATGTTTATAAATTAATTAATTGATTAGTAAAGTCAACTGTCGAATGCATTGAAAGGGAAAAACAGCTTCCACTGGATTTAAAGAAAGGAGTTTCAATGTGTGGAAGAGGAGAGAGATGAATGGAGAAGTGGGGGTAACAGCAGGAAATGTTGGGTCCAGGCAGAACTTTTAAACATGAAAAAGAAATCAAACTGAGCTGGCCTGCACGGCAGCGCCCTAGCACAACAATGGGAAGCACCTGAAATCCAGGACCCTCCCCTTCCCCAGCCCTCTCATCCCACTCACCGTACCCAGTGCCAACCAACGCCCCTACAGTGGCTTCACAGCGCTGATTGATGTGGGCTCCCTCTGTACTTTATGTCCGTGGGATCACACAGTACACGCTCTTTCCTGTCTCACTTTTTTGACCTAGCATTATGCTTATAAGATGCGCCCACAGTGCTGTGTGCAGCTGCAGATGCTTCATGCTACTTACTGTTTAAGAGTCCAGCAAGCAGCTATACTGCATTTCCTTTTAAATATGAATGGGTGCTTTTCATTTTAACTGTGGATATGACTTCTATGAATATTCTAGTACAATCTTTTAACACATATACCTCCAATCTGATCATCTACAAGGAGTGAATAAAATATACAAAATGTAAACATTCACCCTGTTTTTTAATCATCTTGCATGTGTACTGCCTACTTTATGAGAAGAAATTATTGGGGCTTTTAGAACTATTTTTAAATCTCATCATTAAGAATACAAAATCTACCTCTTATCTTAATGATAAAATAGATTTAAAATAGATTGTAGTAAAAATGAATTATGACCAGCACTGGATTTACTCATTTGGATTGTTATACAAGTAAGCCCACCCCTGGGTAGGCCTAATTTATTATTCAAAAGGGAGCTGGTCAGGTTAGAGCTAAAGAAGATATATCTGCTGCACTCATTGTGCCCTGTTATGTGCTTCATTCTGTTCCTATCTTTTCTGTTTCTTTTTTTAATTTTATGTATTTAGTACAGGGTCCACAGGGTCTCACTACATAGATCAGATTCATAGTGATCCTTCTGTTTTCAGCCTCCCAAGCACTGGGTTTACAGGTATGCGCCACCACACCCAGTCTCAATCACTGCCTCAGTGCCCCCTAGGGGCGGGGCCATATATGATGTAATTTTCAACAATGATTGGGTCGACCAGATAGCTCAGTGGATTAAAGCATCTGCTTAGGCAGAGTGCAGTGGCCCGGGTTTGATCCCTGGCATGCTGTCCCCACCCCCAGGGTGTGCTGAGATGGCAATTGAGGCTGGGGTGGCACATACTATAATACCAGCGCTTGGGAGGCTGAAAATAGGAGGATCACTATGAATCCTATCTAGGTAGCGAGACCCTGTAAACCCTGTACAAAATACATTTTTTTTAAAAATCACAAAATAAAAACAGCCAGAAAAAAACTTGAAATTTTTTATTGAACATTATATACATAATCATCTGATTTTTAAATGTTTAAATAAAAAAGAAATAAATCTTACAGTCTAAGAAATAAAAGGCAGCAACAACATTTTCAACATCTACCTAACAGCTTTAACTTTTTACTTCAGTGAGTAATACTCTTTTTTAATTTTTTCTTTAGTTCTAAAGCTGTAACTAAGCCAAGCATGGTAGTATATGCCTATAATTCCCAGTACTTGGGAGGCTGAGGTAGAAGTATTGCTGTAAGTTCAAAGCCAGTCTGAACTGCATAGCAAGACCCTGTCTCAACAAAATACAAAAAAAAAAAAAAAGTAAATAAAAAAGTAAAGCCATAACTAACAACTCCAGAGTAAAAATGTTAGCATTAAAGATTAAAAAATCTAATAAAATATTGTATATCTGAACTAAAATTTGTACTTACAAACCCTCCAAAACCTATTGTACTGTTTTATCATTTTACATTTTGAAAATAAATTTTAAAAGTTTAAACTTACAGGCTGGGGAGATAGCTCAGCGGCCTAAGTGCCTGCCTAGCAAGTGCAAGGACCCAGGTTCGATCCCCAGTACTGCATATCATGCTGGCCCTGGAGCCCTGGAACACCGGGCACACTATTCCAGCCACCACAACCAGGCATGGTGGTACACTCCTATAATCCCAGCACTGGGGAGGCTGAGACAGGAGAATCACTACGAGTCTGAGCTGTGTAGTGAGACCCTGTACCAATTAGATAAAGATTTTTAAACATGTTTTTAAAATGTATAACAGCATAATATGTTCAAAGTTCATCTGTACTGATGTGTCAGAACTTCCTTCTTCTCTGGCTGAATAATGTTTCGTTCTATGTATATGTCATACTGTGCTAATCCATGCATCCCGAGGGGGACAGAGGGTCGCTGCCACTCCTTAGCCATTGTAAATAATGCTGCAATGACCATACCTCTTTCAAAGATCTCATCAAGATATTGCTTCCAGATTTTCTAGGTCTATGGTCAGAAGTGAAATTGCTGGATCATATAGTAATTCAGTTTTAATTGCTTGATGAGCTAGAGTGTCACACCATTTTATATTCCCAACAATGCACAGGGTTTCAATTTCTCTACAACCTCACCAGCACTTGCTATTTTGACAGTAGCCATTCTAAGAAGTGTGAGGTGACATTACACTGTGGCTGTAATTCACACTTCCCCAGTGACTACTGATGCTGAGCATTTTTCATAGTCTTAATAATCACTTATATACCTGGAGAAAGATCCATTTTTTAAATGGATTACTTGCAGCTTTGTTGTCGAGTTATAGTTGTTCTTCTGAATATTAATCTCTTGTCCGATACACAACTTACAAATATTTCTTCCATTCTAATTTCATTGTGTTGATTATGTCCTTTGAGGCTCAGAAGTCCTTAAATTTGATAGTTTTGTTTGTGTACTTTTGCTTTTATCATCTCTGTGGTGTCATCTAGCTACAATTTTACTCCCAGCTGCAGGGTTTCAAGAAATTTTTCCGTTGTGGCTAAAGAAAGATGGCCAAATGCCTCTTTAATAACTTGCACAATCAACTGGGTGTGGTGGAGCATGCCTACGATCCCAGCACGTGGGAGGCTGAGAGAGGAGGATCATTGTGAGTTTGACTGTCTTGGGCTACTCAAGCTGAGCTCAAGGCCAAACTGAACTGCATAGCGAGACCCTGTCTTAAAAATACAAAAAATAAAATATAATGTGTGCAATCTTGTCCTTATGCCCACTATGTTTACCACATCACAAATGCTTATCAGTAAAATACAAACCTTCGGGGTTCAAAGTCAAGTGAAGGACATATTTGTCACACTGTACTGCTGTTCTTCCAAATGGCCATTTGCCATTCCCTTCCCCTTTTCTTCAATGTCTTCACAGAAGTAAAGACAGAAGAGACCACATGAACCAACAAAGATTTATAGTGCTCAGAAAATCTCTACAAACCCTTCTTCTTGTCCCTGTATAGATAATTCTAGGGACTTCCATGTTCTCTCCAACCATTTAAGCTGCCTGAATTATATATA
>NW_004524593.1:3912105-3948113 GCF_000260255.1 Octodon degus | reverse complement strand
TATATATTCCTTTACAGTCTATGCACTCTTTCCCTTGCCCCTCTTTTCTAGCCTAGTTTCTCTTTTCCACATTCTGGCCCTCTCTGGCATACCTTGTGTGTGTTTTCCTTTCTTCCTTTCTCATTCCATTTCTCACTAGTCTTTGGGAAGTAGCGTTAAATATTTCACTCCACAGAGAACCTACCATGGTTATGGGTTAAAGGTTAAACTCAAGTACCTTCAAGTGTTGTTCCACTTTGTTTACATCTGAAGTACATGGGAACATTTTTTACTTTGACAAAGAAATGTGATATACTTAGTTTTTCCTTGAAATAACCCTCTTTCAATTTCAGAATTTTGGCAGATATAGATGCAAGACTTACTTCATTTTCCTCCTCATTCTACACTATCAAAGGGTTCTACCTGTCCTTCCTTATGATAGGACACATGCTGAGTCTAAGAAGGCTAACCTCCAGTTATGGTTAGCCAAGTGGACTTGTGGGCCTGGTTGCTAGATTTGATTTTTCAAGAGACAGAAATCCAGAGCATGGCAGTACATGCCTGTAATGCTAGCACTTGGGAGACTGAAGCAGGAGGACTGCTGTGAGTCCAAGGCCAACCTGGGCTACATAGTGAGAGAGAAAAAACAACACAAAATTGAGACAGAGATCCAGATTTTTGTGAAAAAAAAAATATGTTGCTAAAATGTTAGCCACTAACTTAAGAGAATTTAAAATGTTGCAAAGGCTAAGTCAAACAAATCCACACAATGCAAGAGGTTGGCCTGTATGCAGCTTCTGACACTTTCAGTTCTCATAGGCATTCATCTTACATTTACTTGCTTTACAACAGACAGTTGTACAATTATGCCTTTGCTAAAAAGCAGTCATCTGTTTTCGTATTTATCTTGTATTCTCTTTTCTAACCTATCCAACCAATGTATGGCTTTGGTGATTTTTGTTTGTTTGTTTGTCCTGGGAATTGAACTCAGAACCTTGCGCTTGCCGTGCAGGTGCTGTGCCACTGACCTATACCCCCACTCCCAATGTATGGTTAATAATAGTCCCTTAAAGTCAAACTATCCAAAAAAAAAAAAAAGTCAAACTATCCTTTTCCAGCTCTTTCTCTCCTTAGAAAGGACTTAGGGTGCTTTCAAAAGCACAGCTTGGCATCAAGTTAGAGCTTAAATTATATTAGTTTTGAAGAGTTTTCCAAATGGCTAAAACTTTTACCAGTTACCTTACTGCCACCTCTGATTGTTGGAGAAATGGCTGAGGATGTATGATTCTATGAACACACCCAGACACAGGGAGCCCACCACTCAGGGAAACTCAGATCAAGTGATGAGAGTTACTCCTCTCAACAGCATCATGTGCCTGCCTTCGGGCAGCCCCCTTCCTGGAGCTGCTCTAAGCTGCCACCATTGCATTCCCCCATCAGCATATAGCTTGCCCTGTATCATAATTGCATTATATCACAATTGCATGACACAGAGCCTAGCACACAGTAGACAGAGTAAGAGTTGTTGCCTGAAACATTATCGACATTGAACTGCTAAGTAGTTTGCCTCTGTTACCCTATAGTCTTGCCCAGTCCAGACTACACAATCCAAAGCAGCCCCCAGACCTCCTTGCGAGAACACAACCTGAATAGGACTTATGGCTTTCTAATATATGCTTAACTATGTCTGTCACCTGTCAGTAGAAAGTGCTAGAACAAGAACACTATCCACCTCATGCTTGGCAGGCAGAAAGGAAATTAATGGAACTAGACATCTGACCTCCTGGAGTGAGAGTTGATTTGCTCACAGTCTCAACAATTCTTAAAACACTGTTTTAAATTTTATATTCAAGTTCCAGGATAATTGCGTTGAATATTCTACGTGGAGGGTGGTAACATTACCCGTGCTGACATCTGTACGGGAATGTCTGCTGCAATAAGAAAGCCACTTCCGGTGACATACAGACCTCCACAGGTTTGGGTCTTGCCACATCCTGATAGACAAGACTCACTGGGGCAGTGCGCGCGTGCACACGCTCACCCTCAGACAGGGTGCGAGTGGAGGGGACACTGCGTCCTCGGTCAGCGTCGGCCTCCGACGGGCGTACGCAGGGTCTGTGCGGGCCAGGGTGGCAGTGCCAAGCGGCAGAGCCCCTCGCACCTTGCTTCCTTTGACCCCAAAATCCCAGCACCTCAAAATACAAGGTTTGACCGTCAGGCTGCTCCATGCCTCCAGGGGGCAACACATTGAGCCGCGGGTATCATTCTGAAAAACGGGCGTCAGGGTCCACTGGGTGAGAAAGCGGACTAGCCTGCTGGCGAGAGCTCAGGCTGTCTAGCTAAAGCCCCGCTCTGGCCCCGCCCCCGCAGCCCCGCCTGGCCCCGCCCCCGAACGCCCTTACTGGGCCCCGCCAGCCCCGCCCTCCAGGCCCCGCCCCCGAGCCGGCCCTCCGCTCGCGCGGCCCAAAGTCTCCCCGCGCCAGCCGGCCGCCTTAGTTCCTGCTGCGGCTGCGCCTCTCTCGTGTCCTCCGCGTCACCGCTGCCGCCATGCCCTGAGGGCTCCTTCTTGGCGACGAGGCTCCCAACTTCGAGGCCAACACCACCATCGGCCGCATCCGTTTCCACGATTTTCTGGGAGACTCGTAAGTGGCCCCCGCGCGGCCCCGCCCAGCCTCGGTGGTCAGGACCGACCCGGCGGAGCCTCCCCGGTTCTCCTTTCCGTCCCGGCCCCCGCGGCGCCCTGCGCGCTGCCCGCCGGGACCCCAGCTCGCCCTGCACCGCCCTTGGTCGCCGGCGTCGCCGGCCCTCGGTGGCTGGGCCGGCTTGGGGAAGGGGGCGACGCGGCGCGTGCGAAGGAGAAGGGCTTGCTGTCCCACTACCCTGGGTTTGGTCAGCTGCCCGACTGGTGCGGTCCTGCCGAGGCCGGGGGCGAGGCGGGCTGCTCAGGGGCAGGGCGTGCCCGGGGTCGCACTGTCCTTCCTCCGTTCCGGAGTTGGCTGCGTGGAGAAGCCGGGTGCCTAAGGCCAGAGTTGGAGGAGGACAGGTTAGGGAAGCCCCCACCATGTTATCTGAGGTTTCTGCCGGTTGCGTGGTATTCGCAGCTCCTGGACACAAAATGTAGCATTTAAAACCACCAGATGCCAAGTACGTGGCCGAAAGACTATCCAGAGTATCCTCCAATGGCCAAGATAAGATTTGATGTAACGGCCTTTTCAGGGGAAACAAGACCATTCCGTGTGTGGTGTGTGTCCTTCATTCCACAACTTGTAGCAGTTTAAGGGAAGGAACGTTCAGCTGCAGTGACTTATCTTGCCAGTGGAGGCCGGTCCAAGCGCCAGCAGGACTTGTACCTCCCCACTCTGAGACCCTTTTGTTTGCCAGCGGCCCCATCCCCCTCCCGCATTGCATCCAGCACGCGGGCTTGCAGTGATAGGCATACTGGTGACCCATGACACTCTTACATAACTAGAAGTAAATAGTCACCCTTGTTGTATAGCTTTAAATCAGGAAATTGTTAAGTTGCATGGTTTTAATCAAACACATACCAGACATATCTAATTACATTATGATTTTAGAGGTCCGGGTCCCGGAAGAAAATATACTTTTTAGATCCAGGATCCAGGCATATAGTCAGAGAGAGAGGACTGAAATTAATCAGTGGCTGGACAGGGCTGTAGGAAATATGGGAAAGATTCTTACATATCAGGCCTATTCAACTCTTTTAAGTTTGTTTTCTAGCTATTGATTAAGGGAAAATTTAGTTCTGCAAAAGGAGAGGACTAGAAGGAGGGTGATGATTGGAACTCTCAGACCTTGCAATCAGAAGACTTCTGGAGTACAGATTATGGCTAGTCTCATATTCAGAATCTAGATATTAACATTTCTCCAAAATTCTGTAAGCTTTTCATAGTGTTTCTACACATTTCTGTCTACAACCCTCACCAGGCAACAAAATCTTAACAGAGCTCTTAACTTTGTGTGAATTAGAGGTCTATATTAACATAAAGCTTATGTACTGCAGCAACAATTATGTGTTGTCATTGCTAGAGCTGACCATAGTATGTGGTTGTTTATTGACCTCTGAATCTATCTAGCTTTGATTAAAAGTGGCACCTTCTCAGGGAGCCACCATTAGGAAGATGAGAAAAGTATCTGTTCTTATATACAAGTTTACCTGGGTATTCCCTGCCCTATCTGGGAAGAACTTTCAACCCTCTGTGCCATTGTAACATGAATTTGGAGGGGGCAGGGCCAGGGAAATGGCTAAGTAGAATAAGCCTGGCAAGTGCAAGGGTCTGAGTTCAATCTCCGGTTCCACCAAAAAAAAAAGAATTTTGGGTTGGTTTTTCCAAACTCCATTCCATATGTAATTTCAGAGTAGACTGTCAATTTTCTGATCAGGGTTATCTTCTGGAGCACCCAAAAGAAAATACTGTAATTTAAAACATCAGTCTAATCCTAACTGATGATTGGAAACAACTGAAAGGATTTGGGTTCTGCATTTGGTGAGCTTATTGAGGCTTATCACTGTTTCTGCATGTGGTAGCAGCTTCTTCATAGCACACCTCCTGTAAGCAGAACTCCTTTACCAGGGGTTTTCAGGGGTTTTCTGGGCTCTGCAAATGGAGAGCATTCTCTTCAAAGGGAGGAAACATTTTGTCTTTTGAAAATGAGGAAGGAAATGGGATCATGTAATTGAAATACTCCTAAGAACAGCAGTCTGGAAACAGTGGGGAAGGTAGGCCAAGGTAAGACATTCTTGGAATTCATTCTGTTTGTAGCTCTAGCCCTGTGGTAAACTGGATTTGGCTTCTGAGGGAGGACAGGATGTGAAATGGCTTAAAACCAGTTCCCCAGAATGATTCAGCAAAACAACCTGTACTGGCTCACAATGGAAAGTCTTTCCAATTTGCATCCCTTTGTCAGTACAAAAATGACCAGTTCCACCCTATCCCCTGCCCGTTCTGCAAACTTTTAAGTCTCTTGTGACCCTTAAATAGGTCATTTCTGGAAAAAAAAAAAAAAAAATCTTAAGCTCAAAATATTACTCATAGTGAGATTACTTATTTCCAAATATGTATGCCCCTCTTATTGCCCTTTATTAAAACAGGTGTAACACATACTTCTGTTTCTTTACCACAGGACCTTTCATTTTTGTAAGGTCTTCTCCTTTACTAAAAGTGTTGGAGTTGAAGGGTAGATGTATGTGAGAAGATCTGGTTGGGAAGGTTGTACCCTTGTCAACTTTATTCTTTCTACTTAGTGAAACTTGCCAAAATTTTAGTAGATCAGCTTATCCTCTAGACTACAGTTAGTGATCTGGTCTAAAATCCAGACCCCTGATAGCTTAAGCCAGTGGAAAGTTAGAAAACTGAATGTTAAACTTTCTTTACAGTAATTGAAGTATTTTCTGTTAACAGCAAAAAAGAAAATGGCACTCCAAAGTTTCGTCAGATGTTTCTTACTGACTCAGCTTAAGTGTGCCCCAAATCTGTACATGTTTAACTTTAGATCTTGATAATTTAGGTATTTGTGTTTATGTAGAATTATGATAGCTGTAGAAATATCTGTTGTAGGCTTTCAGTTTTTCTACCTGCTTGGTCTAAACCAGAAGAAACCAGCACTCAGGAGGCTAAGGCCGGCTAAGGCAGGAGGATCATTGCGAGTTTAAGAGCAGCCTGGGCTACAAAGTGAGCTCAAGGCCAGCCTGAACTGCATAGCAAGATCCGTCTCAAAAAGAATGAAATAAATAAATAAAACCAAAGGGGGAAAAAAAAGAACTACAGGTGAAGAGATATAAAACTATAAAAAGTATTGTTGTTTTGTCCCATTGGGCTACTTTACAAAGATTTATGTCTCCTTAATTCAAAGAAGCCAAGTGACAGCCTTAATGTTACTTATTTAGGCCAGAAACCTATTTGTTTTAGGTTACATAATCTGTTTGTTCTTAAAATGAGGCATCTGTTTGGATTCAGGGCATATTGGGAGCTGAATATTAAAATCTGTGCTAGACAAAAAAGGACTAGAAAAGAAGAAATAATAAGAAGTTATTTCAGGCTACTTGGCTTAAGTAGCAAATTTTGTTGCCTGAAAAGGAGTCAGAGTGGTTCTATAGTTATTAAAGGAGGCAACACCCTAAAATTAGTCTTCTTAAATATTTATCTTGAATTCTGTGTCTTTGATTGAACTGAGCTGTCAAAATAGGTCTTCTAGAGGGGAGATTTTAAAAATTGGACTTCTCAACTATTAGAAAGTTTACAAACATTTATTTAAAAAACGAAAGCCTCTTTTAAATGCAGATGCGACTTTTGGTTCTGTATAAAGTAACTTTTCATTCGGTAACTGTTTGTTCAGTCGTGACCTTCTTCTCGTTTCAGATGGGGCATCCTCTTCTCCCACCCACGGGACTTTACCCCCGTGTGTACCACAGAGCTTGGCAGAGCAGCAAAGCTGGCGCTGGAGTTTGCCAAGAAGAATGTTAAGTTGATTGCACTTTCAGTAGACAGTGTTGAAGACCATTTTGCCTGGAGCAAGGTAGACTTCTGTGATGTGTGAAATATATTTTGGTTCCTCAGCTCCTGCAGTGTCCTTTTGTATGCTAGTGAGTAGAGCCCCAGCTGGCTTGCGTAGCTTTGGAGGCTTTCAGTCTGGTCTTTGAATAGAATGAAGCAAGATTAAAAAGTTGAGACTTTCAGCACCACACCAAGGCTCCGGGGAGATAAAAAGAGAGGCTTAAGTTTGAGCTGACCCCCAAAGGACCAGTGAGTTAGCCATTCATCCCTTCATAGTGAAGCTTGCATCAGAACCCAAAAACTTCAGGTGCTTCTGTATATCTAAACACAGGGACATGTCTGAAGGATGGTAAGCATGGAAAAGGGTGGGAGCTCCCAGCCTCACCCTGTGCATCTTTTCCTCTATGCCTCTGTGAACAAAAGTCTTTCCTTGAGTTCTGTGAGCTACCCTAGCAAATAAGCAGCACCAAGGAGTGGTGGGTCATGAGAGCTCCAGTTTATAGCCCATCCGTGAGAAGCACAAGTAGAGCAACCTGGAGCTTGCAATTGTCATTGGAAATGGGGAGGGAGTCTTGTGGGGCTGTCTTCAACCTGTAGTATCTGACACTATCTCTAGCTAGAGAGAGTCTACACTGAGTTGAATTAAGAGGGCTGATGTCCAATGAAGGGTTGGTTGGTTGGTTGGTTGGTTGTTGGGGAGAAAACCCAGGTTCTTCTTGGTGATCAAAGTTCTCAGAAGTTGTGTTGGGTTTTGTTTTTAATCCTCTGTCATCAGAAGTACTAATTGATATGTGCTTTGAGCCTTGGGATTATAAGAATTATAGAATAACTTGATTATTTTAGATAAAGCTACAAGGAAACCTCAGGTTCACAATTCACTAGATATTTGAAAACCTGGCTGTGATGTCATAGTAAGCTCAGTATTAAGTCTAAGTGATTGGGTCTCACCCACTGTTTTTCTTGACCTACTTGCAGCATTCAGCCCCACTGATCACTCTATATCCTGAAATGCATTCCACCTCCGGCTTCCTGGATGTCACATCCTTGCTGTTGATGTTCACACTTAGGCTGGTGTTTGATCATCATCTTTCAACTCCTAATTTATGCTGAAATTGCCTTGAACTAGTTCTTGGACCACTTTTCCATCTCTGTTCTTTCTCTTGGTAAGCTCATCCCACGTATCTTTAAAAAATATCTGTATGCTCTGATTCTCAGATGTCCCTCTGTGGGCCAGATTGTACTGGTCTCCGTGGAAACAGCCACCGTGTGCCCAGCATCTGCACAGGATGGCCCGTCTTCTCAAGCTTAGCTGGTCTCCATCTCGGCCCCACTCTTCTCATCCCAGCATCCTCTCATTTCAGCCGATGGCAACTAGATTTTTTTAGTTGCTCAGAGTAAAAGTCCAGAACCCATTCTTAATTCTTTTTTTCTCACGTCACATCTGATTCATCCAAAACCTTTTTGACTCTTCCTGCAAAATATATCTAGGCTCCTGTTTGGAAAAACCAACTCCCAGGTATATCTTAGTGGCTTGACCTTAGCCTCTAGTTATGTAGGAACCTTCAAGGTACCTCTACCATGAAGTTATGTTGGTTACTATTTTCTTATAACTTCTAACAGCCCAGTGACAGGTAAAGAAAAGTTTGAATGACAAAATTAGTGAATATGTTAAAAAAAAAAAAAAAAAAAAAAAAAACTCTGATCTATTCAGAAATCATTAATGTCACTTTCATCTCTATGGAGAAATGCAAAAAGGTTTTGTGTCTACTACCCCTACCCCTTCTACTTTCAAGGGTCCACATGGATAATAAATAGATCTTTCCTTAAGTCTAATTTTAAATCCTTCTCATTACTTCCTCAAACTACCACACATATGTTCCTCACTCCTATATAGTAGTTTCTATGTGATCCTGCCTATGTTTCAGTGTGTTTTTAGTGGTGTTCTCCTCCAGGGTGTGCCTTCCATTTCCCAGGGGAAAATCTGACCCATCCTTCAAGGGCTCAGGAGAATTTGACATCTATCTTGAAGGCTTTCTCACTGCATTTGTAGCACCACTTAAGCATTATAGTCTTCATACTACTATACTGCTTCTTGTAGGAATTTCTTAGCCAAATTAGAAGTTCCTTTGCTGTAAGAGCCATGTCTGCCTACATAACTGTATTGTATACCATGCTTCCTATAAGACTTATGTCATTGTTTGATAAAATAATGAAACGACTTAGAGGGCATGGTGGCACATGTATGTAATCTCAGCATTGGAGAGGCTGAGGCAAGAGGATTGCAAAATAAAAAGTTGAATGAGGAATAAGGTTTTATTAGAGGAAGAGGAAAGTAGATCGTTCACACTTGAGTTGCTTTTCACCCATGCATTTTTTATTTGTCCTTTAATGTGTACATTCAAATCTCAATTCTTGTATTTGCTTTAAGTTTTGTCACACACACACACACATACACACACACCTAACTCTCATTTCTCAGTATCGGTCTTTAGTCTAGCATCTAAATCGTAGTGCTTTTGAGGCATGGGCCAAATCCACAGAATTTTCTTCACCTGTGACATCATTTCTAGATGTCTGGACCTAGAAAACCTGTTTCTGATATTCTTAATAGGATTTGAGTATCCAAAATTACCTGATATTGGACTCATAGTAATTCTGTTTAGTCAACTTTTAAAGATCTTACTAATGCTTTCTTGAGGAAGTAAATGCATGTTGAATTTAAGAAAATTGGGGGTGAAAGGATTTGAGCCTGTATTCTGCTTTTATTTCCACCATTAAGTAATACAGAGAAGTATTTTGATTTTATTTGGTTAGTTGGTCAGTTGATTGTGGGGTTTGTGAGACAGGGTCCCACTCTGTAGTTCAGGCTGTAGCCCAGGCTGGCCTCAGATTCATGGCAATCCTTCTGTCTCAGCCTCCCAGGTGCTGGGTTTACAGGCATGCACCACATACCTGGCTTCATTCATTTTCTTATTAAAATTGCTCAGAGAAATTATTGTGTCTTTCAAGATGATGGCTATTAACATGAAATTCAGAGAATGTGGCAAGTTTAGAATTTTTTCTCCTTTTCCTTGCCTTTCAGGATATCAATGCTTACAATGGTGATGAGCCCACAGAAAAGTTACCTTTTCCCATTATTGACGATAAGAGTCGGGACCTGGCCATCCTCTTGGGCATGCTGGACCCAGCAGAAAAGGATGAAAAGGGCATGCCCGTGACAGCCCGTGTGGTGAGTCTGAGTCCACTTTGCAGTCAGCAAGGTCAATCAGGCTTTATGTGGTGACTTGGACTGACTGGAGGAAATCAGGGAATGTATGCAATTATTAAATAACTGTACTGATGACAATATTATTGATTATCTGTAATGCTGATGCAAAGTGACAGGAACAGTCAGCTCAGTTTTTAAACTGGTTAATTCATTGCTGTCTGAAACCTACAGAACAAAAAATCATTTATCCTAAGGGGCTATGTAGAATGAATAAACTTTTTCTATAGCTGTCTTAAGAGATCTGTCTTTGAAGTAGCGCCACATCCTCCTTCAGATGTCAACTCACATTTTTCATTCTTATTTGTTTTGCCCCCATCCAGTAAAGAATAAACTCAGTCTCTAATCAGTCTGTATAAATGTACAGTTATTTGAGGCCAAGCATGAACTCCAGTTCCTATTAAAAAGATAATCATTCCTGGATGACATAGAACCTTTTGGAGGCCTTTCCTGGGTTAAACTTACAATCCATTTTTTTTAGTGGGGCAGCCAGGGTGAAATATAACTTCATTCCTTTTAAGTTTTGAAGGTAACAGAAAAGAAAATTATACTCAAGCCACCCCAATGAGCAATTTGGTATATCCTAGTAGGTGATCTGCTTCTGTTTTTATTTTTATACTCTTGCATGTTTTTAATGAGTACAAAACTTTCTGAGTAACTTTAATTTCAAAAGCACTGGAAGGGACTCTTCCTACTTATGCCTCTCTATGATTTGCAGGTATTTGTTTTTGGTCCTGACAAGAAATTGAAGCTGTCCATCCTCTATCCAGCTACCACTGGCAGAAACTTTGATGAGATTCTCAGAGTAGTTACCTCTCTCCAGCTGACAGCAGAAAAAAGGGTCGCTACCCCTGTTGATTGGAAGGTAAAGATATTAGAAGGACAGATACTCAACTTGTCTAGAAGGCCGAGAGGACCTGTGTTTAAATGGTTGCCTCCTGGAACTAAGTTTGTGGCATCCAATTGGGAAGGATTTTTCCTAAGCTAATTTTGAGATTTTCACAGCTTACAAAACACAACTTCACATTGCTTCCTGACTTGTAGAGAATTTGGACAAGTTGTCCAGAATGATTCCTTTTCTTTACATAAGCTGAACAAAGTCCAAATTGCTCTGAAGTCTTGAAATTTCCTGAGTATGAGCCATTTACAAATTCAATTTTTCGGGTTAGGAATACTAAATTAATAAAGTCTGTACAAATATTCCTAATCTGAAATACTTAATGTTCCTACGCAATTCAAGTTAGGGGATACTCAACCTATAAAAGATTTTTTTAAAAACATTTTTATCTAACCATTCCCTGATGGCAAAATATTTATAGCAAAATCTTGATTGCCTGTTTTTTTAAGTCATAGATACAAACTGTTAGCATATTTATGTTATGAAACATTGTATTTCTCTTAAGCTTCAGTCTTTTAAACATGTAGAAGTCTCTAAAATTTGTTCATAAACTTGAGGTCTCTTAAAATCTTTTGAAATATGTAGGGCGTAGATGATACCCCAAAGAGTTTCCAAATGTTGGTAGATTTTTTTTTAAATATGTTTACCTGTGGTGAGTGGGTGGATAGGTTGGTTGGTTGGTTGGTTGGTGAGTGGGTGGGTTTTTCTGACAAGAAAATCATTTAAATTCTGCCATTAATGGCAGACAAACTTACTGAACTATGACAGTGACCACTAGGGAGCTAGCAGCAAAGTTCCTGCCCTTGTACTCCCACAAACAGTATGAGTCTGTAGTCTACTGAAAAATGATGAAGATGCTACAGAAAGTAATAAGCAAGTGTTGGTTCTATATTTGACTGTCTAGGAATACCTTTGGTTTGTTCCTTTGTTTTGTGGTACTGGGGACCGAACTGGGAACCTTGCGTTTGCCAGGCAGGTGCTTATGCCACCAAGCTATATCCCCAGCCCGTCAAAGAGTACCGTTAGGAGGGGACCTCTGAAGAGAAATCATGAAATCAAGGTAACCAGGGCATGCACAGGAGAGAGGGATGAGCAGCAGAGACAGGCAGAGCTTTACAGGGAGGACTGAAAGGAAACCAGTACCTGTGGAAGATGAGTGGAAGAGCTATAATGAGAGGAGGCCGGGTTCAGTCCATGGAAAGACTTTGAAGTAAACTTAGAAATGGGTTGTTGGGGAATTACTGTCCTCAGGACAGTATCAAAGATGAGAAAACAGAGTTCCTCAGAGAGGAGAGAACAAATAGATACTTAATTATTCTCATTAACACCTATTTTTCCCAAGTTAATTTTTGGAATACCTTTTAGCATTACTGGAAGACTGAATTTTACCATTTTCAATTTCAATAGGATGGAGATAGCGTAATGGTCCTTCCAACCATCCCAGAAGAAGAAGCCAAAAAACTTTTCCCTAAAGGAGTCTTCACCAAAGAGCTTCCATCTGGCAAGAAATACCTCCGCTACACTCCCCAGCCTTAGATCAGAGGCACTAAGGCTGTCACTAGTCCCTCAGTGAGCCAAAGGGCGCCAGCTGCCAGCGTGCTTTCCTGCAGCAGTTCCACAAGAATATCCTGGTGTGCTAACAGCCAGGTCCTTAGGTTACTGTACTACTGGCTTATTAAATGGAAGGAAGGAGCACTAAAATTTTCTTGGGATTCTTTACTGTGTGCCTTCACCAGCGCTCTGTCCTAGTCACACATCTCAGCACTGCTGCCAACTGGTTCTTCTTGAAATTTATTCTGTATTGGAAGCTCAGATCTTGTTGGGTCTCTGCAGGGTTTATGATCAACCAGGTAGAATGTGTTGATGGTTGAGGAAGTTTATCTTTCTCTATCAGAGAATGACTGTCAAATTTTTGTAGTTATCTTCATCAAATCCTCTCTTGTGTTCCCATTTTGAAGAACAACAGAACTGGAAATTCACCTTCGTCTGTAAATAGCTAAGTATGTAGCCCTGGAACTGAGATCTTTAACATTCAGTCTTTTGATCATAGCTGGAGAGGAGAACTTTTCAATTCTGTACCTGTCTAGTAGATAACTTTATCTAGTAGATAAAGTTGGGGGGTATATTTTACTATAAAATTTTTTTTTGGATAAATTTCTGTGAAAGGGGGAAACCTACAGAAGAGGCTTCCTTTCCTGCTGGGAAGCTGCACCTGAAGGCATGAGCACAGATGCCGTGTGCCTTTCATCAAGTATTGCCATATGTCAGCCTGCTCTGAGGATGTGTGCATGGGACACCACACCTCGTGAAAAGAAAGAGGATGATTGAGAATGAGTTATAGTACTATTCTGCAGTGGGTTGTTGTTTTCTGGATTTTGCTCTTAGGGCATCAATAAATAAAATCTTTATAGTTGAAACTGGATCAGAGAATTATTTTATTATATTTTAAAATACTAATTTAAACACATGTCCAAGGGCTTACTTCTTGCTAGGACTGGCATCAGCAGTTTCTCCAAATACAGATACATAAAATGTCATAGAATAAAAATGGAAAGGTTAAATAAAGAACATAACGATTTCCACACATGTCTTGGCCCACTTCCCACTTAGCTCCGTTTATTTGCTTGGCTCAGAATCCCATCTGTTTGTGGGTTCAGGTGCAGAAATCAAAATCACAACTAATGCCTTCATGAGGTAGCTGGACTTAAAAGATACAGATTTTGAAAATAATGATACATCCATACTTTGTGCTCTAAATTCAGTCCCTTGGGCTGATTTTATACCATGTTAATAAGTCTTAGGTTTGCAAAGAGGAATCCCAGTGCATAGGCTCTTGCAACAAAGAATTGTGAATGGGGTGGTGTAAACTAGCCACTCATTTCTCCATATGCCACAAGCAGAGAAGTCTAGCCTGAAGGCAATGGCAGGCAGGTGCCTTCCCCACTGAGGTCCTGCTCCCTGGCTTGTACATAGCTGTCATGTTACATTCTTACTTGATGGTATTTTTATTGAATAGGAAGATTTCTGTACATGTAAAACTTGGATCATGCTAGGAACATTGATAAGGAAGGCGAAAATCTCAGGTTGCATAATACTGAAAGTGCTGGTCTAAAAGGTTGAGAAGGACTGGCTAACTGATGTCACTGTTTCCCAGCTCTGTATGTTTTACTCCTGAAGAACTTAACCATTTTTTTTCTCCTTGTGTCTTCTGATCATTCCCTCCTATGTCCTGCCATTTCTCTGGCAACTTGGTTCCTCACTGCTCTCATCCCCTTGACATTTGTCCTGTAGTCCTTGACTCATGAGTCTACTTTCAATTTTCTCTTATTCAAAGTTTCAGTCTCCAGCGTTAATGACTTGGGTCTTATTCACTAATGGAACATTTCCAATTGAATTTCCAAATTCAAAATCAATTCTTCAGCCTTTCTCCCCAGCATTGTAAACTTAGTGCCTCCCATCCTGCTCTCAAGTGATGGTGTTTTGTTTGAGTCTACTCTACACACGTGCTGTCACTATTAAAGAATTCGAGGAAAAGGTCATGTACCCTCAAATTCAATTCTCATGCTTTTATGAAATAACATTGAAACCATAAGACTGCAAGTATCCCTTTGCAAATATAAAGTATTCCATAGCGAGGTTTTGGGTTTTTTCCCCCAAGGTAGAAGTGACCCTGAGTACATTCTTATGTACGCCATTGGGCAGAGTGTTCTCTTGAGAACTGTTGCCCTCATCTTTTGTAGAATAACTGATATGGCCAAAAATTTACTCATTAAATTAACATACACCATGGTAGGGAGTGGAAACAAGGAATTTGAGAGGCATTCACCTGACTTCTCAAAAGCAAGGAAATGCTCTGGCTATAAGTCTTTGAAATACACGAAGTGATAAACTTGTGGTTCCAAGTCTGGTTAAAATTGTGATCTCACCTCCAGACTCCATGCCAAGGTTAAAGATGTTCAGGGAGAAGCTCAGCAAAAATGCTTTTGTCTAAAAAGTCAAGATGCCAATTCCTGTATGGAGTGAATTGTCACAGTGATTGTCTTATTCCAACATCCATTGTCCCTACTGCTTTGAAGCCATGCAAACCAAGGAAATACAACTTTGGTTCTAGGTTAAAGGGCATATTGGCTGGTTAACAGGTCCTTGCCACCCTCTTGTCCCTGACTGGCTTAGAAATGAGCATGTGATGCACATCATACCCATGAGGCAAATAGATTATTAGAGGTATCTAGAGTTCTTTTGCTGAGGAATAATTTAAAGCTCCTCCTTTTGTTTTTATTTCCTGAATTTGAGCAAGAAAATGAAGTGCTAATTGCTGTTAGTGGCCATCTTAACCTTGAAGCAAGGGAACCAAACCCAGACTGAGGTTGAAAAGGTGAATGGCAAAGTGAAGAGGGAAAAATCTGGGGTTTTGGGTAAGTTTTTTTAATGTATTTGGTACAGGGTCTCACTATGCAGCTTAGACTCATAGTGATCCTCCTGTTTTCAGTCTCCCCAGCACTGGGATTACAGGCATGTGCCACCACGCCTGGACTCTGGTCTTTGGTAATCTTTACAGAGTCTACCAACTGCAAACCTCTCCTACCTCTTGACTTGTTTGATACATGATAATAAACTTCTGTAAACCTTTCAGAATTGGATTTTCTGGTATCTCCAGCCCAAACCATCCTAACTGACACCTGCAGAATGAAATATTATCTTCTAGTTTCAAATATATAGTAATATGCCTCCTTACCAAAACTGTACAGTAGACATTTCCTACTACAGCTATACCGCCTACATTTGTAGACCTCAAGCTTCTGCATGCACTAAATCACCAGACAAGCACATTAAAAGGCAAAACCCCAGGGACTGGTCCCCCTAGCTTGATACCACATGTAACACCAAGTCTGGTTTTAACCCAGGTGGCAGCAATACCGGGCACAGTGAGCCCTGCACCTGCCCACCGATATGCACGTCCCTCTTAGGCCTGGCGAAGAACATCTGGATTGTATTAAAGGAAGCAAGATGAGATGCCAGCGCATCTCAAGATGACTGTTAAGGTTGCTGTTACAGTTCTGGTCTAGGCAGTGGGGTCCCTCCCTGACTGAGAGGCAAACCTCCTAAGGAGAAACCCCGTACCCTGCTCCTAACAAACCAGTGGAGCACTTGTCCTGAGGCCACAGCACCAGGAGGAAGGAGGCCTCTGGAAGGAGCCCACCCCACGCTGCTCACAAGCAGCTCTGTGAGTACTGTCTGGCCATTTCCAGACTGCTTGTTCCAGACTGTAACATGTTGGAGGAATAATGTAACATGCAACAACACTCCATATTTCCTGACAAACACCATGAAAAGATAAAGATACTGCCCAGAGAAGGTTCTTTTTTTTTTCTTAGTTTATTAGTACATGTCTGTAGAGTTGTTTTGATTTGCATTCCTCTAATGTCCAGTGATGATGAGCATTTCTTCATGTATTTATTGGCTATTTCTACTTCCTCGGTGAAGTGTCTACTTATTTTGCTTGCCCATTTTTTAATTGGATCTTTAATTGAGGGGATCTAATTGGTTTGAGTTCTTTATTCTGTCTGAGGAACACCTGGAAAAAAATATTTTCCATCTTCACTCTGTTGGTGGTTTCTCCTGCTACCCAAAAGCTTTTTAATTTCGTATGATCCTGTTTGTTGATTCTTGGAGCTATTTCCAGGGCTGCTGGCATTCTGTTCAAAAAGTCCTTGCCTATGTTTATGGCTTCAAGAGTTTCCCTGTCTTGTCATTCTGCAAATGAAGGGTTTCTGGTTTAAAATTTAGTATGATCCATTTTGATTTTAGTTTAGTACATAGTTAAATAGTGAAAGATATGGGGGCCAGGGAGATGGCTCAGTAGAATAAGCGCTTCCCTGGCAAGCACATGGGCCTGAGTTCAATCCCCGGTTCTGCCAAAAAAAAAAAAAAAAAAAGATAAGGTCTAGATTCAGTCTTCTGCATAAGGAGAGCCAGTCTTTCCAACACCATTTATTAAAGAGGTTATCTTTCCTTCAATGTGTGTTTTGGACCAATCAGCTAAAGACCAAATAGTTGAATGTACTTGGAGTTGTTTCTTCATCTTCTGTTCCACTGATCCTCATATCTGTTTATGTACCAGTACCATGCTGTTCTTATCACAGTAGCTTTGCATTATAAGTTCAAGTCAAGGACTGTGGTGCCTTCTGCTTTATTCTTTTTTTTTTTTTTTTTTTTCAGATCCAGGGATTGAACTCAGGCCCTTGTGCTTGCCAGGCAAGTTCTTATTCTTCTGAGCCATCTCCCTGGCCCCTATATTTTATTTATTTATTTTTTGCTATGGTAGGTCCATGTGAATTTTAGGATTTCTTTCCCTAGTTCTAAGAAGAATGCTGTTGGAATTTTGATTGTTATTGTGTTACATCTGTGTATCAATTTTGGAAATACAGTATGGCCATTTTGACTGTATTGGTTCTGCCTATCCAGAAATAGAGGAAATATTACTCCATTTTCAGATGTTTTCATTAGTTTCCTTTTTCAGAATACCATAATTTTTCTTATAGAGATTTTTCATTTTCTTAGATTAATTCCAAGTATTTAATTTTTCTTGGTGCTATTCTGAGTGATAGTTTCTCCTAATTTCTCAGTGAATTCATTTTATCAGTGTGTAAAACACTATTGATTTTGTGTATTTGCTTTATATCCTATTGTATTACTGAATTTGGTTATTAATTCTAAGAGTCTTTTGGTAGATTTTGGGGGATCTTCTATATAGAGATCATGTTATCTGCAAATAATGATAATATTACTCCTTCCTTTCCTATGCATATCCTTTTTTTCTTGCCTAACTGCTCTTGCTAATGTTTCAAGTTACTGATTTTAGAGGATAAGAGTTTGGTTTATTTTTTCTTCTTTAATATGTTGGCAGTAGGCTTGTAATATATGGTGTTTATTGTTGAAATAAGACCCTTCTATACCTATTTTCTTCAGTGTTTTTATCATGAAGAGATGTTGGAATTTGAATTTTTTTTTTTTTTTTTTTTTTTTTTCTAGCTCAGGCTGCATTGAGGGCAGATCTGGTGGGGCTTGTGGAACTGGGGATCAAACCATGGTCCCCTGTGCCTGAGTTTGCCCAAGTAGATGCTTTAAACAACTGAGCTAGCCCTGAACCCCAAGACGTTGGCTTTTGTTAAAGTCTCTTTCTGAACCTATTGAGATGATGGTGTGATTTTCCTCCTTGTTTCTATTTATGTCATATATTACATATGCGGATTTGCATATATTGAACTATTTTTGTATGATCTTTTTGATGAGTCATTGCATTCTGTTTACTAATATATTGGTGAGAATTTTTATATCTGTATTCATTAAAAAGACTGACCTATAGTTCTCTTTTTTTGTTTGGATCCTTGTCTGGTCTTAGAATCAGGATAATGGTACCTTCCAGGGATGACTTTTCAAGTACTCATTCCCTTTTGATTTCATTTAAAAAAGAGTATTTGTGTTAGAGTTTCCCTCTAGTTTTCATAGATTTCAGCAGTGAACCCATCCAAGCCAGGGCTTTTGTTAGTTGGTAGATTATTACTGCTTCAATTTCATTGCATGTTATTGGATTATTTAGGGTTTTTAAAACTTCCTGGTTCATTCTTAATACATATATGTATCTAGAATCTATTTCTTCCAAATTCTCCAAATTATGGGCATAAGGTTCGCTAAGTAATTGTTAATGTTTTTCTTTCCCACAATGTCCATTGTGATTTCACCTTTTTCTAATTGCAATGATTTGGGTTTTTTGTTTTTGTTGTTAGATAGTCTAAGTATTTATCTATGTTGTCTATTCTTTCAAAGACCCAACTCACAGATTAGTATTTTCAGTTGTTTTGTGTTGGAGATCAGGCTATGTGATAAATTATGAGGCTCACTATGTGACCTAAGCCCCCCAAACCTATTGTAGTCCCAAGGTCGGCATGACCTTGCTTCAGACATAAGGAAGGCCCAGTGCTCCCTGGCTGTGTGCTGAATGCTAATAACCTGCACTCCTGAGGCAAGACAGCATCTACTGAGAACAGTTGTCAAAATGAAAACATTTGGGTTTAAAGAAAATCTGGTTCCTCTTTAATCTTTATACACCCATTTTCTATAGTTACTATTTCACAAACCTTGTGCTACCCTTTTCCCTGTGCTTCTTGCTAGCCAAAATTGAGCCAACAGTGGCAGTAGCCCAGCCAGTCAACTAAGGGAACTCCTCCCAGACCCTGAAATTTGTCTTTCTTTATTCCAGGCATCCCCACTACAGGCATCCGAAGGTCTGATCAACCCTAGGGAGTTTTGTTGTGCTATTTGGTCTCAGTTTCACCAATGTCTGCTCTGATCTTCATAATTTTCCTCCTTTTGCTTGCTTTGGGATTGGACTGTTCTTGTTTTTCTAGAACCCTGAGCTGCATCAATAGTTTTGTTGTTTTTCTGGGTGTTTTGGTGTGTGTGTGTGTATGTGTGTGTGTGTGTGTGTGTGTGTGGCAGGGGCTCACTATTTTTGCAATGTGTGCATGCCCAGCTATGAACTTTACTCTAGAATTGCTTTCATTGTGTCCCACAGGTTCTTGCATGTTGTACTGGCATTGTCATTTAGTTCTAGAAAGTGTCTTATGTCTTCTTTGATTTCTTCTGTAACCCACTGTTTAGTTAAGAGTGTACTGTTTATTCTCTATGTATTTGCATGACTGAGAAGTTTCTAAATGCTTTAAGAGTTTCAGTATTTGTATCTCCTATTCTTACCCACTATAGTGGATTTTCAGTAAAGCATCATGTATTTTTACACAGTCTTGTGGGGATGAAAAAACAACAATGTATGCTAAAAATTAATTTTCAACCATAGCATCCAAATTTATTTGACTTCTAAAAATAAGTTGAAAAGTGACATCCAATAATATTATGCAATACAAGAATATGAATTTCTCCTAAGCTTTGCTCTTAGTAGCCAGATTGTAAAACATAGTTCTACTTTTCAGTATTTGCTAAACTTTAGAGGGAAGAACAACTGTACTCTGGAAAATATCAGGGAGGTGTTAGGTATAGCAATTCCACAAAAATTACAGATCTTATGCTACAGTAGTACATTAATAATGCAACACATTGAATAATTTATTACAACTGCCCCTTTGGTAGCTTATAAATTTTAGGGCATCTCCTCCTGAAGAACTTTGAACACAATTTTCAACTATACTGCACATTTTTAAAATCGAAATTTATACACCATTCTGTCAATTGCTTATCAAATAAATGCAGCAGTAAATTATTTTCCAGTTTCTAAGTAACCCCCTTGCCAAGTAGTCCTTCATCATTCAAGCCAGGATATTAGCTTAGTCTTTAACCTGACTACTCACATCGTTTTTGTATCATTAATGTGGTTTTCTAAAGTGATGTCCAGTTCTGAACTATAAGAGAAAGTAAAAAAAAAAAAAAAAAAATAGAATATGAGCATTTTAGGAAAAACATCTTAGCTGTTTAAAAGAACAGAAAATATATTAAATAGTTTCTATTTTATAGTCTGAAACATTCTTCCTTAAAAGATTTTATATATTAAAGGATTTAAGTGATACATTATAATTAATTATATGTGTACTCTATACTGTAAAGAGATACCACCTCAATTCAATTAGTTCAACAAAGGTGTGTTCCAGGTAGCTGGGCATGGTGGCCCCGTCTGCAATCTGAGACAGGAGGACTCACTGTGAGCTCAAAGCCAGCCTGGGCTACACAGCAAGACTCTGTCTCCTATCTCCTGCCTAACAAAAAAAAAAAAAAAAAAGCTGTGCTTAAGAAAAAGAGAAGCGCTGTGACAGTTAAATTCCAGTCAACTTTGTGGTTGAATCCACAGTAACTGCAATTTTCTTCATAAATTAGACACATGAAAAAAATTGTTTATATAATGGGATCTCAGAAGGATACACACATGACATTTGTAGGAAAATGGATGCACCTTGAGTGCACACTCTTGAGTGAAATAAATCGGACATACATGTGTAAATTCTGCATCGTTCCTTTGGTGCAAGAAGCCAAAAGTGTATAAATAAGGACCAATATATACAATAGGTACTGTAAAATAGGAAGCAAATGTTCACATGGGGGGAGGTGAGGGGAAATGAAAGAAGGGAAAAGTAAACAAAGAGAAAGAGAGGAAAAAACATGTAAAGCTTTGTAAATGGGAAAGGGAAGAGGGGTTGAAGGGAGGAGAGGGAAATGAGGAAAAAGAAATCAGTTCTATCATGTAGAGGAACAAATTCTCTATGATAAATGTGATTATTATGTGATATTTAAAGTATACTAATACTTTTGATTGAAGTCAACAAATAAAACCTGATTAAAAATAAAAAAAAAAAATAGGGCCTGGGGAGATAGCTCAAGAGAATAAGTGCTTGCCTGGCAAGTACAGGGTCCTAAGTTCAATCCCCAATACTGCAAAAATAAATAAATAATAGGATCTCTGGAATTGGAAGGTAACTCAGTGATAAGACTCTCGCTTAGCATTTGTGAGGCTCTATATTTTATCCCTAATTCAGCAAATAATAATAGTGATGTTGACAATAGAGCCTGAGAAAGTTAGTAAAAATGAGAAGCTCAATTATTTGACTCTCAGTTAGGCTTATTACTTGTGAAATATGTTCCCTTTAAGAGAAAAGAGAGGATGGCCCTGGAAGAGCCACCCAAAAAGAATCAGACTGCTTTGTCTAAAGGAGCTGTTGTCTATGACCTTGAGAAGTGCACCTTTCCTTCCCTTGGCAAAACACTGCAAACTACCTTGATGCTCATAGAGAACGGTGGCAAACTACAATTTCCTTTAGGTCTTGAAGGGGTGGCTATCTGGTTTCAAGTGGGACAAAGTAAGGGTCTTCTGAAAGCAGCGCTTTTGGAGAGTACCATTTTTCTTAGAGGCATGATTATTTGGGGCAACTTGACATCTCATTTGTTAGAAATTGGGGGAGAGAGTGTGTCAAAGGTCCCTGAAGCTCATCTTTAGCATCACCACTGCTACGTGACCCTCTTCTGCCTTTGCCTAGTCTCCATTGCCCTGTCCTGCTCCTCCACTTCAGCCACAAGTACACACAGGCCTGAACGAGCTGTGCACAGAGACCTAGCAGAGACACCCAGAGACGTGAGCAGTACAGGCAGCCTCCACCACCTTCTCTAGACTTGCCTCTACTCTGTTCAGTGTGTTAAGTCTCTTTCTCTCCTTGTTCTAGACATGACTTTCAACACTTCTCAAATTTCTCGAAAAGCAGGAAAAGATGTTTGGGTAAAAGTCTGAATAGCTCTTCAATTTTTAAAGGAAGATCCTGAAGCTGGGAGATAGCTCAGCAGTCTAAGCACCTGCCTGGCAAGCACAAGGACCTGAGTTCAAACCTGGAATGCTGTGCCAGGCCTAAAACCAGGCATGGTGGTGCACGCCTGTAATCCCAGTGCTGAGGTGGCTGAGCCAAGAGGATTACTAGGAGTCTGTAGCAAGATCCTGTACCAATTATAATAATAATAAAATAAAATAAAGTTCCTGAAGTCTCTTGTTTTATCTTAATAGTTGATGCAAATTTGCTATCCTACTCATAATGTTTATTTTAATTTAAATGTTTCAAATAAACTTAATAGTTGAAATATCTTCAAGTAAAACTAATGCTCTAGGAAGAGGCCCATGAGCAGTGTGTGGCTCCACACACCTCCCTCCAGCATAGCATCCACCCATCCAAAGGGAAGGCATAGACACAGATGTCTAGATCTGCGCGTGCTGTGTAGCCCTCCTTATTCTTAATCCCAAAGACCCTTCCTTTAGAAACTAAACACTCAGGAGAGAGAATGGAAAGGGAGAAAATTAGGTGGGGCAAAATGATAGACTTCAAAACTATTCTGTAGCTTTAATTTCTAAGTAAGTCAGATGAGCATTATCTCAATTTGACCAAATAATGAGTTGCAGTGAGAAGTGGCTTTTCCTACTGCCTGCATTTCACTTCTTGACCTCACAATTTAGTTTAGCTGTGCAGTTTAACAGTCACAATTAGAAAAATGTGCTCCAGTTGCCGTGTTTGTTACCTTATCTTTTTTCTTCTGCACTTGTTCTTTCTTGACTGTGTGCAAACCAGGGTTGACTGTGGTAAATCAAACACGGGCATTAAACAAAAAAAAAAAAATTAGGAATTTAAGGGTAAAGGCAGCGGGAGAATATGTTGAGACACTGATTTTCTTTGTAAGGCTCCCTTTTCCCTTCCTCTTTTCAAATAAGTTTCCTTCTTTCCTTCCTTAGAGGTTTCTAATAGGCACCCAAAACTCCAACCCAAGAGCTGACAAAATCAAATAGGAATAGGCACAAACGGTGAGACAGGCTCGCTGCATCGCTGCCTGAAGGTAAGTGGAGTGGGGAGGGGACCGTGGCGAACAGGAGAATCTGCCCCTCCCCAGAAATTGTCTTACACTCAGCTAATTCTCACTAACGCTTGAGCTGAGTGTTGGCAGACCTCACTTCTCATGAGAACTTCAAAATCTGCACTTTTAAAATGCTAAAGCTTCTATCCCATGTGGCAAATGGTTTAAAATGTAAATAATATATATGTGTATGGGGATGAAACCCAATCTATACTGGCTTGCTCCAGTGTGAAGGCTCACCATTTGTGACTTTCCTCTAAACCTATGGAGAATACAGGGACCTATTTCTCTCAAACTAAAAAATAATTCCAAAACAAAACTATCATAGGTACAAATTATCATAGGTACAAATTCCCTATGAGAAATGTGATTATTATGTATATATGTATATAATATATCTAAAATATACTGATAAACAAAGTTTGAAAAAAAAAATCCAAAGGAGCTGTTGAAAGTGAGAGGTCCAAGAGTCAAGACCAGTAGGAACTTGTTCCCTGCTTCCTGGCCATGCTTCTGACCTCTGATTCAATAGCCCTCCAAGTGCCCCAAGGCCCTACTTCTCCAGCCTTGCCACAGACCGACCCCTGAAATCCAAAGTGTTTTGGGAACAAAAATTCAGCAGACCTTGAGAGATGGTGTGTGCTGGGGCAATGGTCATTTCACTGACACCAGCTTAGACAATGCCCAAAAGCAGAGGGACTTCCCTAAATCATAGAGCTGCACATGGCCCCAGAAGAGCAGATAGAATGTGAGCCGTAAGAATGTCTGATGTCCAACTTGTTGCTAGGGAAATCTAATTACTTCATGCCTGTCTATCCTCCTCACAAGGGCATAAGCCTCGCTGGGCTTTCCCACCAACTAGCGCTTGGCATGGTGTGTTAGCGCACAGTAGAGTTGCAACACTGGAGAATTACACAAATAAGAAATGGTGAGATGTAAAATTTTAACAGAATCTTTGTGCATATAATGAGAAATCAGTGAAATCCTCCTCCCAAATTAACAATTCACTAAGAATTTCATAATATCTAAACTACCAGGCAGGTGAGTTGGAAATACTGAGATGATGTAGACTAGAATTACAAATATGGCAATTCTGTGTATTCAAGTTAGGGCGCAGGGAGAGCTTGGCAAGGGAAGGCTACTGAACAGCGAATGAAATGCTTCATAACACAATACATGAAGGTGGGTGCTAATAAACAATGAGCCACATCAGCTACCTAAAGCAAGTCATCTGACTTGCGGCTGTGACTGTAGTTTGGAATACTCACTGAGTTTCAGTCAGGCTCCATATTCCCCTCTGAAAGCCAACCAGTTCCCCACATCTGGCCCACCATAGAACTGCCTGTCCTCTCCCACATTCTTACACTGGCCCCACAGTTCTGTGCGTCTCCAGGGCAGGAAGAGAGTGCAGCTCAGAAACTGCTTTCCTCTGTCAAATATATGGAGGAAGGATATAAAAGAAGCCCCCATAAATCTGAGCATCTAGAAGTCTCTGACAACCTCTCAGAAGCAATGTGTCAACCATTTGGGGCCTGAAAACAGGGACTAAGGATAAACTCACACAGTGCTCTCCTAAATCACTTTCTCACATTAAGAGAACTTCCCATGCACTGAAGTCCCTTCTCAATGGCTTCCCTATTACTACAAGGTTATCCCTTACCTATGCCACTGATATGATCAACTGTGGCAGGCCCCGATGCTTGGATTATCAGCAGCTTGCTTATATCTACAGTTCCCTGAATCTAAAGGAAAAAATAAAATTAGTTAAAAGGGCATTATTTATGGAGGCTGAGACAGGAGGATCACTATAAGTCCAAAAGAGCATTATTTGATCCCAAAACCGGCTGCTTCTTAATTTTTCCAAAGAATATAAAGAAGCCAAAACCTAAAACTGGTCTCCAACCTAAAACTTGTCCCTTTGTTGGGCCAGCAAATTGCGCTTTGCTCATTGTACTTGTAGACAACAGAATTGAATGTCTGTGACTTACTCAAACTGCACTGAAAATTCCCAGCTTGGAAGGAAGAGAATTCCCCAGAAAACAATGAATTATTTTTATTCCTCCACTGAAGGTTAAGGCTTCAAGACCCAGCCCTTCTAAAGTGGCAGAAACTGTCTTCGTTTCTTAGAGCTTTTTCTCCATAAGCCACAAAATCTGTGTCCCAGAATGCAGGTAACAGGTGAGAAGTAATTACAGCTACCATTTCTGAATACCATTTAGTCCTCCCAATTAGCCTACTGAAATGGCAGCTGTCATCATCCCTAATTTGTGGAGGAAAAAAACTGAAGATCAGCAAGGGCGAGCATCGGCCCATCCACACTGGTGCACCTGGGTCGCAGGGCACCAGGGTCAGGTTCAGACCCATGTTTGCCTGACCCAAATCTTAGTTTGCATAAGAAAGCAGATGGTTGATTCTGCTCCTCTTTCCCCCTGGCCTCTCATCCCCACCTGTCACTTCAAAGCCTCTGAATTACTGAAAGGTACAAAGTAAGAATGCTATAAAATGGGGAAAATAACTTACCACCTTTTCTAGGCCATAAAATTTCATTTACACAGCTTAAACAGGAAGGAATTATCTCTCCCAAGAAACTTATTACCTGATCAAAGAGGCATCAACACTCTCACAGCCTCTTGATCCCTGGTGGGCCCCTAACCCTAAACCTAACCCTTCCAGCATCCAAGACCCAAAACATGGAAGCCCGGCCCATTAGGGCCCCTGCTTCTAGTTTCTTTCCCCACACCCTGTTTTGTCATAGGTCAGTGGTGGTGAACCTATGGCACGCATGCTAGAGCAGGCTGTTTTTATCACTGACAGCTCTAAAAGGTTCACTATCACTGCCCTAAGTATATACATTTCCTCATCCTTACTTGCAGAGATGGGGGATGAGGAAACCCAAGGCCTAGTACATACTATCAAGACGCATCCATTGACCCTAGTGTGACAACAAAGTCAGCACTCAACAGATCTCTCATCAACCAATTTAGAAACTTCCAGAGCTCCAGGAGCACAGAGCAGCATTGTTTTGGTGTGAATTTGAAAACATGCACTGTACCCCCTCCTTCCTCTGTGAAGACAGCCTCCCATCAAGGCAAAAAGTTTAGCAAGTAGTGAGCAGGCAGATCCTCCCCTCTGTGTCACACCCTTGTGAGGGGCACTGGTACCAACACAGGGCCCCGTTCCATGTTTACTTTTTTGTTCAGGGTAGGTAAGGACTGAAAGGTCTTTCCAGGTTAGATTTCTTTTTGATATGGTTGAATGATGTTTGTTTTGTTTACTCTTATTTATTGGATTTATTTTCTTCTAAAGTCTTATAATTTCACCTTTTAATTTTTAATTGCTATGTAATAACTGTACATTTTTGTGAGGTACAACAGGACATTTCCATACATGCATAAACTGTATGTAAATGGTCAGACCAGGGCAACTGGTGAATCCATCAACTCAAACGTTTATCATTTCTTCATATAAGAACATTCCAAATTCTACCAGCTTTTTTGTGTTACACAATTAATTGCTGTCATTTAACTTTTAAAGGCACTTACAGACACCACGAAAAGAAAATGATCCGGGTAGAAATGATGCCTCTTACCTGCTCACAGGTTTTAGGTATAATGTAAGGTGCAGGATACGGATCCTCCGTAGCACTATTAATCACACAGCCGTAAACAATAATAACAAATTTCATGGTCGAGGTATTAATAGTCATTTCAGTATAGATCGGCAAGCTCTCCACATATGCGCATTTGTTCATCACACACTTCTGAAAATCTAAGTGCTACAATGAAATTACATTTCTTTCTGTAGATCATACAAGCTGACACATGGTATGGAGATGAAAATAAAGCAGTGATCTATCTTAATTCTTTGATGATGTCACAAGTCATATTGGCCCTGGTACCAACAGACATAATTTGTTTAAAGGTTGGAATGGCTCTGACAGGTTTCCAAATTTAGTGGTTCCAGTGGTGGTAGATGTGGCTGCCCACACTGATTTCTGACTGTTCCCTCGGCTGCAGCATGGTGGTCAGCTCTGCCTGGGTGGTTCTTATTTACACCAAAGCAGGCTTCATAGGTTCATGGGTTTTCTCTGGCAGTAAGCCACTTCACAGTTAAGCAAACAACAACAAAAAGCCAAAATTACAGTACACTGAGTCCGAATGGTACTTTGAGGCTGAGAATCACAGACCTTATTCATTTGTTTATTTACTTGCTTGCTTATTGGAATCACAAACATTAGAGCTGAAGGGGAGCTGTTATGGACTGATTAACTGACTGACTGATTGGTTGGCTGGTTGGTTGGTTGATTCTTCCCTACCACCAAAGTTCTCATGTTGAAATCCTGACCCTCAGTGCCTCAGAATATTACTTTATCTGGAAATACGGTCAGTCCAGGTGCAATGAGATAAGAGGGACCCTAACTCAGAATAACTAATGTTCTCATTGACAGGTAAAATCTGGAGATGGATTTGCATACAGGGAGAAGACTTGGAAGCAGCCTTCTACAAGCCAGCAGGGAGTCCTGCACCAGATTTTCCCTCACAGATATCTTATCTTAGATTTTGCATTTCTGGCCCAGTATGTGGTACTTTTAGATCAGAATGTGGCACTTCATGACAGCTGCACTAGGAAATTAACCGTGGCGCTTAGTGGTCAACACTACAGTAGGAATGAGCTGGACCGGGCCTGACAGAGGCCACCAGCCCCATCTGAATATCTGTGTCCCTGGGTACTAGTCACTGATGAGCAAATCAGACTCCCACTTGCTGAGAGTACAAGCTCAGCTGGGCCACCAGGAACACAAGAAAATTAGTGAACTTTTTATCTAGAAGTTTGCAATCAGGAAAATATAGGAAATAAGCTGTTCATCTTTGAAATTGCATGTGTACTTGGAGTTTGTGACTTGGGGTAGGAATAGTACAAGTTGGTGTTTGAGAATTCTAAAGTCTTTACTGGCTAGTTCCTTCATGAAAAGACTAAAGAAAATAAGCCACATCATTGAATACAGTCTGGGGAATAATATCAGGGGCATAAGGACATTATTAGTTTTTAATGTTTTATATCTTTATATATTTTACATCTTTATATCTTTATAAAGATTTATATCTTTTATGTGACTTTTGAGTCACATGTGTTTCCACTGGTCCTACTTCTCTCCAAGGCAAAAGGTAAGAAAATAGCCTTAATCTCTGTACATTCCCACTAAAATAAAGCCAGTTGGCCTATATGACATGCCAACTTGTGTGTATGTGTGTGTGTGTGTGTGTGTGTGTGTGTGTGTGTGTTTCTGAGACAGAGTTTCTTTATGCAGTTTAGGGTGGCCTCGAACTCACTTTGTAGCCCAGTATGGCCTCAGACTCAGCAGTCCTCCTACCTCAGCCTCCTGAGTGCTAGTATCACAGGCCTGCACCACCAGACACAGCTTTGTGCTTTCTCTAAAATTTATTCATTCATTTGGTTCAGGGTCTCGCTGTACAGCTCAGACTTGTAGTGGTCCTTCTGTCCCAGCCTCCCCAGCACTGGGATTACAGATGTGTGCCACCACACCAGGTTTCAGTGACCAGCACAGAGTGCCTGAGTTTCCAGGGCAAGCTTGGCATGCAGCACCAGGGATTGAACCTGGGTCCTTGTGTTTGCCAGGCAGGTGCTTTACCACTGAGCTATTTCCCCAGCCTTATGCTAACTTTTTAATGAACATTTACATCTAATCCTTCAGTTCAGTGCATACTGTTAAATTTCAAGTCTGTCACTTCCCCAGATTCCAAATTACAGTTGAGATGAGAATCATTAGCTAGGGCACAAATACAGAACTGTAACTTGTGCCAGCCCAGGAACAGACTTGAACCACTACTCTTTGAAGGGAAGGTACATGGAAGAGGGCTTAGTTATCTCAATAAAGATTTTGATATTCTTTTTTGGGGGTACTGGGACTTGAACTCAGGACCTTGTGCTTGCCAGGCAGGCACTTGTGCTGCTGATCCATATCGCCAGCCTCTTTACAAAGATTTTGAAAAGGCTAGAGATTTATGTTAAGGTAGGTATAGTAAACTATACTAAATACCAGGCTGGGTGTTCATTATCTTGTTCTGGTTACTGGTATGCTTGGCTTTGGGGTTATCTTCCTATTTACCATATTTTATATTGTTCTTAAGGAATGAAGGTAGGTAGCCTTGGAAAATTAACTGGGATGAAAGGATTAAGAACATGGAGGAAGTCAGGAAAAAAGAGTAGATAAAATTCTAGCAATCTTATTTTAGAAAAAGAGACACAACATTCCTTTCTAGCTTTATCTGGAAAATACAGAATACATTTTATGAAGAATACAGTAACTAAAAATTCATTCACATTTTAATCATGTAACTTACCTCATCGGCAATAGTTGGTTCAAAATACTGATTAGCAATATGTAGAGCAAAATTAAGCCATATTTTATATTCCAGGGAAGGCCAGAAGATATCAAAGCCTTCATATAAATCCTCCAAAGAGATAAAGAAGGCCTGAAATGAAAAGACACCAAGTCACAGCCAGCTGGATTTGGAACTAAATAAATAAGATGTCTGCCCTTCAGAGAAACTGACTATCGGCTATAACACGCCTGTGATATTCTCCCACTTAAAAGTAACTGTACAGTGGAGAAGTGATTTATTATGTATGAATGATAAAATTTATGGTCCAGTAAAGCTATGAGCATTCATATCAACCTATCAACCATGAATGACAAAATTTATGGTCCAGTGAAGCTATGAGCATTCATATCAACCTTCATCACATATATATATATATATATATATATATATATATATATATGCATATATATGATGGAGGTTGGCATGAGCCCGAAATTTAGGAACCAACCTCTACAAACTTATCTATTTTTATTGTCACATTGAATGAGTCTACAGTAGCAGCTTTTTCAGCATAGCATTTGTTTGTGAATGACCTAACTGGGGAGATAGCTCAGCAGAATAAGAGCTTGCTTGGCAAGCACAAGGTCCTGAGTTCAATTCCCGGTACCACAAAAAAAAAAAAAAGAATACCAGCTTTGGAAGACCTAACTGAAGAAGACCATGTTCAGAATTCAAGTTAAATGAACCTTAATGAATTCATTCAGCCTTGTGACTAAGCTCAGTCCTTCCATCCTCTTCCAGAAAGGAAATGGCATGAGACTGATTAAACAACAATCCCTTCTGCCACACACACCTCCAAGCTTCTAAATCCTGTCCTGCTGTAGCTAATGCCACCCCCACACATGTTGAGGGCTTTAGCAAACCAGTAAGAACTTTGCTTCATTTCTATTTGAATCCTCTACACCTACTAGACTGTCAGACCACTTAGTCATTGGACAGATGTCTTACTTCCCAAGTAAAACATGAAGAAAATTTGAAAACAAACCAGGGCGGGGGAGATAGCTCAGTGGCATAGGTACCTGTCTGACAAACATGGGGTCCTGAGTTCAATCCCCACTACCAGAAGAAAAAAAAAAGAATTGGGATTATACGCCGGTGCCATCACGACTGGTTTCAGTGGCCCACATGGCATATCCAGGGTTCCAGGGCCGGCACAGCATGCAGTTCCATGGCTCAAGCCCGGGCCCATGCACTTGCCAGGCAGAAGCTTAGACCACTGAGCTATCTCACCAGGCCTAATACTCTTTTAAAACACTGCTTTCAGAATGGTGGCCCATTACTGAGCCTTTACACATGCCGGGCAATCGACACAGATACTTTCTAATTTTTAAAACATCAAAACGGAGGTGTTCTATCTATGGAGAAAGGACAGCTCAACACAGTCCTGCACATGAAATACGAAAGCTGCCTTCTTGGCTACTGTACACTGCCTCCCTGGTTGGGTGATCAAATAAACTATCAGAATCCAAAGGAAGAAAATGATGTACTGGCATCCTTATTACTTGAGGAAGGAGTCACTCATAAGCCAGATGAGAGCTACTGCCTTTCTTACTTGTAACGTGGTTTCGCAGATAGCGGTGTATTTAACCTCCTCCTTGAGCAGGCAGCTCAGCTCCCCAAGGACCTGCCCACTTGTGCAGTACTCTGTAAACAGGCTTTCGTCGCCGAAGTCAGGCCTCCGGACACAGTCTATGCCGAAGGTAGGCGATGAGCTATGCAGCTGCCAGGAGGTGACAGGGAGGGATCGAGGGAAGTAAGACAGTAAAACTTCTGCAAATAAACGAGAGGAGCCCCCATATTTCTTTCCAAGGAAAGGTAAAGATTCTTCTAGAATTTGTCAGGTGTAAAGAAAGAGCCACTCCACAAAGCTACGGTTCCTTTTATATCCCAAATCCTTAGGGTAAAGATTTCTTTTTCACACAAACATGGGATGATAGATAGATAGATAGATAGATAGATAGATAGATAGATAGACAGACAGAGATAGAGATATATAGAGATATATAGATATATGGATTAACTGGCATAGCAGATTGCCTTAAGTAATGCTCTTTTAAAAATACAACTTATCTCTTTATATTTCTACCTCCTCTAACGTCTGATGGGTCGAGCATCCCTAATCCAAAAATCTGAAATCTCCAGTGAGTGCCAACATGACACCACAGGAAGAAAAATACCACACCTGACCTCTTACAGCTGGTCTCCACCAACAGTACAGGTGCACTAAAAACATAGTGCACACTTCCATCAGCCTTTAGCTAGAAGGTGTACATGAAGGAAATGTACATGAAGGAAACAAATTTTATTTTTAGATTCCAACCACATTATATCTGTCTGTCTGTCTATTTATCTATCTATATATAGATAGACAGATAGATATAGATATAGATATAGATATCTAAAAATATCCCAAAATCTGGAAAAAAAATCTAAAATCCAAAATACTCTGAGTCCCAAGTATCTTTATTTTTCGGAACCGGGGATTGAACTCAGACCCTTGCGCTTGCCAGGCAAGCACTTATTCTACTGAACCATCTCCCCAGCCCCTTTTTAATTTTTTAAATTTTTTTTTCATTTTTTTCCAAGTATCTTTTGGATAAGAGATGTTCAACTAGTATAGAAGCAACTTAATTATTTTGTTTATCATTCCATCTCCATTTATCTGTTCACCAGAGAATAAGTTTCAAAATGGCAGAGAGTTTTGCCTACATTATGAATTCTGAGCCAACAATGAACAGTATCAACTCTGTGGTAGTATTGTATATGTTTATTAAATAAATGAGTGAATGAAACTGCTCAGAATAGTGCCAGATACTTAGTGTTACATTGTGTTGGTACTATTTCTATCATAACAGTTCATTTTCATATTTTTCAGGTCTGAAAAACTAATTCTAAAGCCAGGAAGACCCCGGGCTTGTCAAATAGCTCAGCGGATTAAAACACCTACAAGCAGGCTCAGGGACCAGGAGTTCGATCCCCAGGCTTGCAGTGCCAGCCCCACCCCTGGGGTGCACTGAGACAGCAATTGAGACTGGGCATGGTGGCACACACCTGTAATCCCAGCTCTTGGGAGGCTGTAAACAGGCAGATCACAACAAGTCTGATCTAGTAGTGAGACCCTAAAAACCCTGTAGACCCTTCCCTAAAATATAATAAATAAATAAATAAAGCCAGGAAGAGGCCAGGCATGGTGGTGCATGCCTGTAATTCCAGCACTTGGGAGGCTGAGGCAATAAGATTGCTGAGTTTGAGGCCAACCTGAGCTACATAAGCAAGTTCAAGGTCAGCCTGTACTGACCCTGTCTCAAAAAAATAAATAAATATATAGAGGCAGAAAGTCAAATAAATTATTTTCTCTATAATAAGGGTTGTCACATAAGACTATCATTATCTAAGATTGGGGCTCATTTCTATGTTCAGCTACCAGTGTACTAGCAGGAAGATAGAAGAGATCCTCCTCACTCTCTTTCTCACCCCCACATTACTTGTCTGACTTGTATTTTCGCTCTTTCCCCTACTCTGTCTTTCTAAGGATCTTGATTTTGCAGCTAAGCCCTCCCCCATTCTTGAACTCTTATGTTCTAATTTAAATCACTCTAAACATTATTTTCCTTACTGAACCTCCTAAAAACTACTGCTTCTCCCCAGGATTGTTGTGAAGAATAAGTAATGACTGCAACATTTTATAAACCATAAACACATTCAGGTGTTAAGATCCTTTCTCTTACTACATCAAGGCCAGCAATGTGCAATACAAATCCTATGGTTGAATACCTCTTATCTTGGTCCTCTAAATGTATACCATTTCTAAGGTCTTATCAATTATTACACTCACTTTAAAATAAATTTTTTAAAAAGACAAGGAAAAAATTAAGATTTCTTGAAAGCAAGTGTTAATATTCAATTATTTGTCCAATCTTGCAAAACTATATCTGTTAATCTGAACAACAGATTTAATGATAAAATAGATAATATAACAATCATTGTTAATTAGCTATTCCTGTTTTAAAAATCTTTCACATATGTAATATTGTATGTTACCCTGTTTGTGTCCTTTTCTATTTGTTTTTACTCTCCAAAATAAAATAAAATAAAATAAGAAAAAAATAAACAATTCAAAAATATGTGTTAATGTAATAAAAAAAATTATTGGGCGGGGAGATCCTTATGCTCACTCTAAACAGGAAAGGTTTAATTTGGCTCATAAAATTACTACTGATTTGACAATTATATATTTCAAAATACTTTTTTTCCTATCTGGATTTGAACTTACTATAGAACCTAGGCTAGCCCCAAATGCATAGCCATCTTCCTGCCTTGCCCCCTCAGGTTCCAGGACTGCAGGCATGCACTACCGTGCCTAACTTATTTCTTTTTTTATGAGCAGAATATATTTACTGGGGGAAAGAAAGCTCCTGTCTGAGAGAGAGACATGAGGGGGGTGCCCAAGTGGGTTGACCCTCCCATGCCTGACTTATTTCAAAATACATTTTAAGTAAAGAATTAATAGTTTCTTACACTCGCCATTCCCGAAATAATTAGGTAGATTCCAAGTGGCATTTCACCTTCCTTACAAATGACATCTCCATAGTCAAAGTAGGCAAGTTTGGATCTTTCCTGGATGGAGAGAAGAAAGAAGAGTCAACACCAAAGTTTCAGACTCTACTTTTCTAAATAGAAACAAGATTTTAAAACTAAAACTGGCTTTAAGTAATATAAAAACACAAACGATAAATAAACTACAACATGCAGCTGTATCACAACTTTTTAAAATAGAGATTAATTATAAATTTTGTGACTAGTACCTAGTACAGTAAATGAAATAAATGCTCAAGAAATGTTTATAGAGTGAATGATTAAGTTAATGAATAAATACAGTTTTGAGCCATCACTGAAGTTTGGACTACAATAGAAAGCTAAACAAATCTCCTGCCTCCAGACCTGTAACTTACATTATGTAGATGCTTGCAATGAGGTAATGAGTTATTACCTTACTCATTAATAGAAGAACTTTTAGGTTGAGAAAAATGTCTTAATACATTGATTTTTGCACTAATTAAACAGACATAAAGTACAATGTTTAAATATATTTTGATGGAGGAAGAGGCCTCACTAAGGCAAACTTGCTGAGCGCCCACAAGGGGCACAGTACAGCTCTGATAGAGACTCCGCTGGAGAGGTGGGCCAGAGCCAGGCCTTGAAAGCTCTTGGGGACTTAAAAATTGAGCTCAGCTTTTCTCAAAACAAGTAAGGAGCCACTGGTAGGATTTTAAAATAATTAGGGTGGCCCTATAATCTCCTTGATCAGAAAATTTGGGACACTACTGAGTTACATGATGTTACAGTACAAGTTCTCATATGTCCTGAGTCTTAATTGACCTTGAAAGGCTAGGGCCAAACTGTTGGCTTTCCTTTCAGCCCTCCTTTTTCTCTAATTTTGGTCTGCAACCTTAGGTTGTTAGCCCTCCAAGTGCTGGGAAGGCTGAAGACAGGAGGATCACTACAAGTCTGAGCTATGTGGTGAGATCCTGTACCAAATACATTTAAATAAAAAAGGTAAAAGAAATCAGATGTTCAAAACATTATAGAGCCCTGATATTTCTTTCTAGAAATCAAGGAAAACATCCTTATTATGTGATGTTAAGGCAAACAATATACTTTATATTTCTTGATGTCTGTATCACAAGGTATTGCACAACCAAACTTGTGGTAGACCAAATACCATGCATTGATGTGGAGTTCTCCTGATTCCAAAAATCAGTTGATGAGAAAATTGTAAATAGTAGTCATTCAAAACTAAAGTAACAAAATTGTAGTCCATGGGTCCCATCCTGTCCCCAAGTGTGTATTTCTTAGCCTGCACAATATTTTCAAAATTTTCATTGGTTGTCAAACATTTTAGTTTGGAAATTTCACCAAAGAAATTGTAATTATTATTTTCTTGGGAAAAGGAAAAAAAAATCTGACCTCAACATTATTAAATCTAATTGTTATTTTCAGTCTTTGCTTTATTTGATCTCTTAGCCTCATTTCACACAATCTAACATTTTCTCTCCCTTGAAAGGAGATGCCACCACAGACTGTTCCTTAGTTCTTTCTGCCAATTTGTCCTCAACTGCCTACCTCTAAATGTTGAGAGTCCCAGGATGTATTACTTGGTTGCCTCCCCTCTATCTACACTTCTTAAATTAGCTCATCAACTGTCATGAGCTTAAATATTACTGAAAACTCCCAGATGTCTTTCTCCAATCTTGGCCTCCGTCTGAATTCAAGTCCTATACCTCAGCTTGAATGTCTAATTCATAACCACACTTGGATGTCTAAAACCTTTCTGAAACTTAATTCTTTTTGAATCAAACTTTTGGCCCCTGTTATATAAATCTTCCCTTTTCTACCTCAGTAAATTGAAACTCTGTTCTACATTCAGATTAAAATCCTAGAGGTTTCTCTCTCCCTCACTCCTTCTTATCCTTTATTCCTCTTTCTCCTTTTTCTCCTTATACTGTTCCTACTCTTCTACTTTCTTATTTTCTCTTTCTCTCTCTGTCTCTCTGTCTCTGTCT
>NW_004524593.1:3901576-3912005 GCF_000260255.1 Octodon degus | reverse complement strand
TCTCTCTCTCTCTCTCTCTCTCTCTCTCTCTCTCTCTCTCTCTCTCTCTTTTCACTTCTCTCTTCTCTCAGTCTTCAAACTATGCCTCGTCTGGTTACTTCTCCTTACTCTCACTAGTCCAGCTCACCATGATCACGTCCATCCCTTGTAGCTGTCTGCTAATTAGTCTCTTGCCCTCAACCTCTCACAGCCTATTCAGCTCAGAGTAAACACCAAAGTCCATAAGTGTCCCACAACATGTTACATAGTTAAGCTTTCTGCAACTGCTGAATCCATCACTATCACTCCCTCTGTCACGAGGACCTCTGTGGTCCTCTTTAAACACACCAGGCACCTCTTCCTCGGGGTCTGTGCCCTGGCTCTCCCCTTTGGAATGCTTCTCTACAAGACACCTACATGACTTTCTTCCTTAGTCTTTCAAATATCTTCAAATGTCACCTTATTAGAGCACCCCTCTCTGACCACTTATGTAAGTGGTTGCTTCATCATATTTGTTTTTCTCACCTTATTTTTTTCCATAGCACTTATCACCCTGACACACTACATTTATGTATTGGCTTGTCATACATCTCTATCCATGTAGCATAAAGCCTATTACACTGGGGACTTTCATCTGTTTACCAGAACATGCTAAACCTACAACATCTCTGATACATAAGAGGACACTTGATAGATATTTGTTGGAAAGGGCCAGATTCCTACAGCAAAACTCAGCTAACATTGGACAGAGCATGAACTCTTGAATGCACCACAATCCTCACTGTTCCCCACTTGGTTTTACTTTTCTATTATCTGCCCGGACTGTTCAGTAATTCAAATGCCAGACCGTCACTATAAAATATAGTGTACATACTTCTTTCAGAGTATGTATCCGGAAGTCCAGTACTCTATATAACATAAAATAGGATGGGTTTGATGATAGTCAAGAAACAGCTTTCTCAGCAGAAAAACTATTGTAAGCAACTATTCCCCTTCTGTTTCAGAAAGAAATGTGCTCTTCCTTCGGGTTTTGCTGGGCCTCATTTTGATTTTCACTGAATTGTTCAATTCAGAATTTGTGCTTTGACTATGCTTTTCTGCTAATCTTGCATTAGGCAGTGGGGGGATAAATGGAAGGGAGTGTACACCATATCTGAGCCAGGACAGAAAACAGGATCCTACCTTGAAGAACTCAATGAGAACATCTTTATTTTCCAGCCAAATAATGTTAGAGAGGTACTGGCCAGGAGTTGGAGGTGGGGCTACCATTGGAAAATTATTCAAGGCTTTTATTTTGCTAAGAAATACCTGAAAGCAAACAATCAAGAAGAAGGTGATCAGGTCCTATAACAGGAAATGGACACTGGATAGAAAATAAGGAAATTTAATCAACTACTATTTTACAAATTTAACTTTGAGTTGACTTGAAGCTTCTCAGACCCTGTATAAATTATCCTCTTTTTGTCTCTATTCTCTTGCATTTTCTATATTCACTGATTTGTTTACTTAGATCAAATCTGTTATCTTTACAAGACAGCTAATGCTGCATCTTACCTTGGCTCAAGCTTCAGTTTTCCAAATTTTATACTGATTACCATACAACCTACAACCATGTTCTCTACAATCTTCTTTCCTGTGTATGATTTGCTTCGGTAAATCCTTCTGATTTAGAAGGATACAGTTCCAGCCTCTGGCCTCTGAGAATTCTTCTCTAGCTTCTCTCATAAGGAAGGAGAAAACCCTTTTACTTCCCTTATTCCCTAGCCTCGCCTACGCATCTCCAGTATGGAACTCACTACACCGTAGAGTTGTTCTGACTTAACCTGCACCACCCTTCACGCTGCCTGGCTGTTATTGGTTGGATGTGAAAATGGCTCCCTGAAAACAAGGGAAAGTGCAAGGGCTTGGGTTCCGTGCTGCTGTCTTTAAGCCTTCCAAAATGGAGAATTCAAGGCACTCTGTGTTTCCCACATATATTTTCTCCACTGACTTAAATAAACTTGTCTGTCTCTTTATAGCCTGGGATAGATAATTATATCCCTTTTGCTCACAATTAGGCAATTCTGGTTATTTTAATGAGTAATCAGTTATTGATTTATCCATTACTTTTTTTTCTTTTTGGTGCTGGGGATCAAACTCAGGACCTTGCACTTGCCAGGCAGGTACTTATGCCTTAGAACCATATTCCCTGTCCCTATCATTTTTCTAAATAAGCTTATAGGAGAAAAAATAAAGTTTTAGAGAAGTAACTTGAGAAACTCTAGCCCTTTCTTTTCTTCCCTGAGACAGAGATTAAGGCACATTCATATTGTCTATTTTGTGATAAGATTGAGCACCACAGAAAGTACTTCTCTGGTGAGAAGAGAAAGCATTTCTCTTCTGAGACAGAAATAAGGGGGAAAGCCCAGAAAATAAACAGAAGCACAGTGCATTGTGGCCCAAGGCTCAAAGCTACAGTGACATCAAGAAGAGTGTGTCACTGGACAACACAGACAGAGGGTGGAACCAGAGCTTCCATCTTCCCGACATATGCTAGCAAGCAGGTCTATACAACGGAATGGAAAGAACACTCTTGTTATGCATAAATGCAGTCTAGATGGAGGGCACAGTAGAGTGGCAGGACTCAGTGTGGCTTTTCTCCCTTTGTCATATATTCTTCTGAAGTTTATTTATAACTTCTCAGAAGCCCTTTTATTGGCCAACTGATTAGGCAATCTTCCCTGAGCCTCTCCTCTCAGAACTGCCCTGCCTAAATCTCAATCATACACACACACACACACACACACACACACACACATGCATGTGCACATGTGCACATATACACATACACAGGTTGATCCCCCCCTCCCAGCCATGTAAATACAATTCCCACCTCCACAGTCAGTGGACGAAGTAATATACATTCTCTTAGTGGATGGAAAAGAAGAAAAATCTAATGAGTCTACAGAGAGAGAACCAAGGGAAGATACCACTGAGAACAAGTCTGACTAGAAATGAAGACTCTTTCTCCACAGGACATGGAAAACTTTGTTCAAGTTCCATCCTAAAGCCTGACCGTGTGACTATTGTAGGTTCTGTAATATACTCTGTGTTCTTTCAATAAGCCCCCAGTCCTATTTCTTTATAAACCTAACTCCAACTTTGTTAAACGTGCAGCCAAGTAGTTTTGGATCTAGCAGACAGCACTGGCTTTGGTTGTCCTTGGCATTAGCAGAGGCTGCAGGCTATTGCAGAGGTTACAACTGCAATTAAACACCTTGTCCATTCCACTTCCCTCACACCCCTGTGGAAGTAACAGTGGAGCTGGAGTGTTGGGCTGATGGAAGCAAGCAACATGAAAATTCCCTTCTTACGTTATTCATGCTGATGGCCTCGTGTCTGTCCATAATGCCTCTTGACCAAAGGAAGGTGAGACGTTTCTGGGCTTTAGCAAATATTCTCCGGACCGCCTGTTTGGTCTTTAAAGCAATGACCACATCACGATTCTCATGCTCTATGAATCCTGAGGAAAATTAAACTTAGTAAACAACTTATGCAATAACAGCAATGATAACCAATGTTTGTATGATAGTGTGTATTTTCCAAAGCATTTATACAATACATTTTCATTCTATTTTCGCACAGAAGTGGTGAGGTTGCTTGGATGCAAGTTATTTTCATCTGCATTATATAGACAAGAAAATTTAAAACTAGCTTCCCCCATCAGCTAATAGAAAAATCAGTTTCTCTACCATACTACCATGGTGTCTCCTACATATTTCTAAGGTGAAATTCATCATAGTAGTACTATTTTTATTTATCTGCACATCTTCTGTATTACATATTCTTTGTTGGTTGGACAAACAAATGACTAAATAAAAGAATGAAAGAGCCCCTGGATTTTGACTGGTGGATCTTTCTGAGATCAAGTCATCTATTCTTTCTATTTTACTAAATACAAAAAATTATGGACTAGACTGATTCAAAGTTCAAACATCATCTATTGCATCTGCGGAAGCACTGGGCACAATGCCTGGCATATAGAAAGTTGTCACACAATGAAATGAAAGGGTATGATCAAGAGCATAGATTTTTAGTGTCAGACACACCAAGGCTGGAGGGTTGACTCACCACTCACTGGCCATGTGGCCTCAGGCAAATTAATTGCTAAGATTAAATGAGGTAATGCATAAGACATACTTTGCAATGCCTCACTTAAAAAAACATTCAGTAATCAGTTGTAATAATCATACGGAAACAGGCACTCTTTACAGGACTAAATCAAGAAAATTGTGTCATATTCTATACTGATCTAAAACACAATGTGGCAGTTCTTAGGCCTCTCTTCTGTAAAATCACAGAAATGAACAGAGCTGCCAATACACGAAAAGTGACAATGAGTCCTGGATTTTCAGAAATAGTGCCAAAATATTCTGACCTATTTTCTCCAAACTTAAAATCTCACTTATTAGATAGTATTCTTTCCATTTAGATTTGGAAAATTGGCCCCTAAAAATCCATGTGACATCTTACAATGTGCTTATGAGCACAAAATAGTCTTATTTTCTTCCAGTCCCATTTTTAAGACCTTATCATATGCCAGATGCTTTAGCACCCACCGAGGGCCTGACCACAGTCTCCTCGGAAGAAGGCAGACCTAATACACTTAGCATAAAATCCTTAGGCTCCTTTTGTGTGCATCAAGCAAAGTGCAGGGACAATAGCTATGCAAGAAACAGCATCCCTTGTGGCCCTACCCTAGAATCTCCTTACAAAAACATTTTCTCAAAGGCAACTTTCAAATGTCTTTTTCTTTTAACTTTAAGAACTCCAGTATTGCTACATAACACACTCCCACGGTCCTCTATTCCTTCTTCCCAAAGAGGACTCTCTTAATGCTCTCTGTTCCCTCAGGACATGGTTATGCACCTCCCAGGACTCCACTTTTTTCAGTTTTCAGATCTACCCATATTTTATTTCCCGTTCTTCACCATTCTTGAATGAATGATGACTGAAGTGAATGGAACGAATGGGATGAATGCCTGAGTGCATGAACTTACCTTTCTTCAGTTAATTTATGGAAACATAAGGTATGATTTCAGGAAACCAGACACTCCAACAACTTACCTAGTTCTTTGATAGCATCTTGTTTGTTTTTTTCCAAAATGTCATGCAATTTCTATAAGAAATAAAGAGAAGCATAGGATAAGGTGTGTTTCCAGCTTTAAATTCTAATAAAAGAAGTTGATAGAGAAATTTTCACTTAGTTTGATTTAGAACAAACTATGTTACTCAGTTCTTCCCTCTGGTCAGTTTTACTGCTTTTCCTGTGCTGAGCCCCAAACTGCAATGAATGCTGCACAGTCAGTATTTCACATAACTATTGTATATAATAGTTCCCAAAAAGATGATATCCACCCCACTGTGCAGCACTGAGAACTCACACAGACTGAGCCCAACCTGGAGATGTGCAAGGAAAGCAGCGATGTGGGGAAGCAGTCTATAAGAAGCACACACAAAGAGTGAAATAATAAAATAACAGTGTCAACTAGAGTCTTTCCCATGCGTTACTGCTTCTCTAACCGAAGAGATAGCTCCACGCTAAGGCTCCCCAGTCAACCATACAACAGATATTTGCTGGCTGCTCAGGATGTCCCAGGCACTGCTCCTGGTGAAGCTTGCTCTGTAGAGTTGAGTCTTTCAGGAGCATAGATTTGTTCACACAACAGCTCCATGCTGATACACCTGACGACCGTTCTATATAGTTGTGAGGTGCAGGTGTCTGACACTCTGCACTCAGACAATGCATGACACAGCGCTCGTGAGAGGGAACAGCTAGTCTATTGTCTAAGCAAAGTGCAATTTTTATTTTATTTGAATTTAGAAAGCTTGCATGTCAGTATATCCCTCATTTTGAATATAATAATGAGTTATACATTTTCATCAATTAAGACAACTTTTCTTCTCTCTTAATAATATGGAGGAGTCAATATGGTGGAGGTGTCCTATGACTAGGCTACCTATACGACACAGCAAGGTCTAGCATCTGTGCTTGGGCCTCTTCATACTGAGTTGGACTTAGATCAACACTGTAATCTTGCTAGGATGCTATTATCCTGGAGAGCATACGAGCTACCTCCTGCCTCCAAAGAGACTATAATGGAAAGAGAGACAGAGGCTATTTCTCTAAAGTAAGCTGTTTCAAAATCAAGTCACTTCCAGAACACTGGCTCAAAAAGCCATTTAAATCTATATTAAAGTTTCCTTTAAAATATGTCAAAAGGAATCCACTGTGTCCCCTAAATGTCAAGGCAAACACTCCCAAATCTTGATATCTTTTGCCAAACTCCTCAAAACATGCTGTTAACACATCTCATTGACTCTGATAACAACTCTTCTCTCATCCTCCTGCTTTCAAAGTCTTTTCTCCCAAGACTCAATGTCTTTCTAATATAGAGCAATCCAGCCTGTTGGTGGTTCTTTCCATTGTACTTTTCATTCTTCAAAGTAAACAAGAGTCTAAAATTCATTCATGTTTGATGCGGTGAAGGCAGGAAGCCTCATAGACTCTTTCCCTCATCTGTCTGCAATAAGGAAAGAGCTATGCTTTCCAGGTTAAGAGCCCAAGGTAACCGACATTCACCTCACCAATCAGCAGCACAGACAGGAGATGTAAACTACAGGCCACCCATGGAGCTGGGCAACACATATGGTCACCACACCCAGGCTTTAGTAATTGGGGTTTAACTTCATTGTTGGTTTTAAAAATCAAGAGGCTGTGTTGAGAACAATCCCTTTTAGTTATTGGTACTCTTCAGCTTAGACCTTCATCTTCTCACATGCAAACATAACTAAAATCACCAGATACTGGGGTGTGGAAAGTAGATAGATGATAGATAGATAGATAGAGAGATAGAGAGATAGAGAGATAGAGAGATAGAGAGATAGATAGATATAGAGATACAAATGAAGCACAAAACAGAATATATGAAGTTAAAAGTTCAATTAATGCCACAAATTACCTATTCTATTGTTTCAAAGTATTTTAATATAATGCTAATTTGTTTCATTTACATAGTACTACTAGTTCCTCTTAGTTCATTAAAAAGAATTTTGTGCCATTGTCTTTTTTTTGTCTTACTTAAACGAGGGCATTTTTATTTATATCTTGTTTATATCTTGAGTAACTACTTTTCAGAATAGCATATAGTATATTATATTTTCTCATTTTTTAATTAAATTTTATTTTTTCAAAAATAAAAAAAATGAAACTCAAGGAAGCAGAACTAACACAAAAAACAAAATTTTAAAGTAAAGATATTCAAAGCTGGACAGAGTGGTGGATGCCTACAATCCTAGCACGGGGGAGGCTGAAGCCATGAATTTGAGGCCACCCTGGGTTACATAGTGAACTCAAGGCCAGACTGAACTCCCTAAGGAGATCTTGTCTCTAAATAAATAAATAAATAAATAAAAGACATTTATTTATTTATTTATTTATTTATTTTATTTATTTTTTTGGCGGAACCAGGGATTGAACTCAGGCCCTTGTGCTTGCCAGGCAAGTGCTTATTCTACTGAGCCATCTCCCTGGCCCCTATCTTTTTATTTTTTAAAAAAATAAAACAGTTGCTGTGTAAAAAAAGCAATCATAATTCTTGAAGACCAAAAATTTTTAAAAGGTTTAGTAGGTAAGCTGAAGAGCAGGATGATCACAACCAAAAACTAAGTTGTTAACCTGGAAAACCAGGGTAAAGGATTCTCACTGCAAAGAGCAAGAAGTTGAAAGTTCCGAGAAACTGAAAGAGAGACTAAATTCAGAAATTCAAAAATCTGTTTAAAAACAGGGAGAGAAATAGTAGTGGAAGAAACATGGAATTCTTTAGGTCATAAACCCCTAGTGCTATATGAAATGACTTTTTTCCCCTCCTGGCAGAACCAGGTATTGAACTCAACCCCTTGCACTTGCCAGGCAAGTGCTTATTCTACCGAGCTATGTCCCCCACCCCTTAAAATGACTTAAAAAAAAATCACACCTAGACATATCCTGATGAAATTTCAGAACTCCAAAGATAAAAGAGAAAATCCAAAAAGCCTCCAAAAAGAGAAAAAAGTCAGAGCAAACGTAAAATTGAACTTCTAACAGAACCTCTAATGGCACACAGGGCAATGTCTTCAAGTTCTAGCAAAGAAAATGATTCTTGTGAGTCAAGCTATTAGTTATGGGAGAAAAATATTTAAAAATAATTTTGGACATGTAAGTGAAAATATGAAAAAATACAAGTGTAATCCAACATAATAAAATAGTAAATTAAAAATTACTAGTAAAGAAAAAAGGTTCACATGGGACTCAAGAAAAAGTGGCTGAGGATAAAGTCAGAAGAAAGAAAATACATTTAAGAACAAACTATTTCTGTTTCCTTCATTGGGAATTTCTTTCAGAAGTAAGCTTTTACTGGCATAAGATTATACATTTTTTATGAATTGAATCTAATTAATGATTTATTTAAGTAATTTTTATATAATCATAAGAAATATTTTTAACTTTTCTACTTATAGACATTTATTATAAAGAATAAAGACTTTATTATACTTACAGAATATAACATAAATGTTAGAAATATTTTCTCTATTAAAAAAAAAGGAGCTCCAACAATTTAAGGTGAAGAAGATGAAGTTTTATTTACTTCCCCTTTAAGGAGGGGAGTAAATAAAACTGTTTAGAAATAATGAGTCAAGAAATAAGTATCTATGCTCATTATTTGCATTATTGTAGTAAGAATTTAACACTGGAAAAGTTCCTAGGGGCTGTCTCTGGGTAGTGGTACACTAGAGAACTGGGAGTAACACCGTTTTTCCCCACACTTAGGGCTTTCTGCAACTGATGAAACATGAATGTCACACAGGCTGGTGGACTGGTGACCCGAAGAGAACCGCTCACAACTTCAGCCTTTGTCTCACTGCCAGCAGCTATTCCAGAACCACTACCTTACCTCAAAGCCCCATAAGCTCCCAAAGCAAACTTGGGCTTCTTCAGCATTTTTCACTTTTCTAATGAAGACGCACCATAAAGAGCATAAAAGAGATTGGCACTCCTTTTCTACATCTTTTCAGTACTGTCTGGAATCAATTTATGAATCACTTCTTTGAAGCAGTTTCTCTGTACCATTCTAGACATGATTTCTCTCCTCTCCTTCCAGACTGAACTGACCCTACAAGCACAGAGCATGACAGTCTCCCCTACATAATTAGTGAAAGCAACACAGAACAAGCAATGCAAATAATATCAGTAATCTGGACATCATGAGCTTCAATCACACCCAGCCATTCTTTGATTATGGAACACACAGTCCCTGGTCATCAGAGTTAGGAAGTTGGGGCCCTGAATGTCCTCAACAATTAGCCTGCGTTTCCTAAATGTCGCTTCTTCCTTCCACAGGTTAGCAAGACACCCTTTGAACATTAACTACTGAGGCCATCAAAATCAGTTTTGGCTCCTAGAGTTCTCGTGGCTAGTGTTTTTGCAATATTTCTTGTAATGGATGGGTCTTCCTTAGGAAAGGGATTAACCATTTCTTGGCTCCCTCTTTTTCCTACCTTTTGTAAGGCATTCAATCTTTCTGATAGGTTCTGGTCCTAGTATGAATGGCTGAATTATCATGGTGGTCATCTAACATGGTTGAAGCTCTTAAGACAACAATTTATCTTCCCAATGATCAGTTCTTCTTTCTTCCCCAACCCAGTCCTAGTACAATTTCCTCTTACCTTTCCCGTGCCACAAGGGAGACCCCAATCAGCTCCTTAGGTGTCACTAAACCTGCCCCTCAAACTCCACCCCCAGCAAAAGTCCATGACAGTCTCAGCTTTCTTTGTCTCAGGTCAGAGACAAAGAAACCTGCCCCTCCCATTTTCCCTCGGATCCTCTGTGTCATTTAAAGTCAACAAAGGCCTCTTTTGGGCCAGGAGATAGCTCAGTAGAGTAAGTGCTTGCCTGGCAAGTGCAGGGCACTGAGTTCAATCCGAGGTACCGCAAAAAAAATAATCTCTCCAATAGGGAATAGACCTCTTTTACCTTTCCCATCTCTTTACTGCACCACCAAAAAACCTAACACTTTCCAACCACAGGGATGACACTCAGAAAGTCAAGAAGGCTGAGATGAGTACTCTACCTTTATTATTATGTTGTCTTTCAGCTTGTAAAATTAGGCGGGAGTTTGTTTGTTTGTTTTACATTCAAATGCCTTACCCTGTGGGCTAAGAGGAGCCACTGAATATTCTCAAACAGAAAGTACATAGGCAATTTAAAATAGTTCTTTTAGAAACATTTCTAAATTGAGAAAGAGGCCTGACTATGGACTGTCTGGGGGTAGCGAGCCTGGTTAGGAGGTGACTAGCTCCATCTCTGAGCTTCCATTTGGTATGTACTGCATGGAAATAAGGAGCATCTTAGGAAAAAATAAAAAAAAAATAA
>NW_004524593.1:3859972-3901476 GCF_000260255.1 Octodon degus | reverse complement strand
ATATATATATATTTTACTATTTACCCCTTCCATGGCCCCATTTTAAGTTTTCAATGACAAACCTTTGTTCTCTTTTCCTCTCTTCGTCTCTACTTAAGACTTAGCTTTTAGATGAAGACTCGCTAAGGCTCAAGCCTCTCGCACAGCCTTTTCCCAGAACCCTACCATTTAAAACGAATTTCATAGACTCTCTTCCCTACTGTGCACTCAGTAAATAAATCATTTCTTTTCTCCTACGAAGACCACAGTGAGCTTGATAAAAATAGCTGAAATATAAAGATCCGAGGTTGTTCTCCTCTACAGTACTTTGTACTACATAGTAAATAATTGACCCCTTCTATTATTGGAACTTATCTGATCAAATACATATGGAAATAATCTTAGAATAAATTACCTATTAATATACAACTAACAAGGCCTTCCTCCCCCAGGCCCCCGACTAGTGCTTGTTTCTCACCTGATATACTGATTCACGGCCAGAAATTTGTTTTACTAAAAGTTTGGCATCTTCTTGACTTTTGGCATAGCCTTTTGTAATAGTATACACCAAGCTGAGGTGCTTTTTGATCTGCACATCTATCCTGTGTATCAGTATTGGTATTACTAACTGAAATAATAGAGGGGGGAGAAAACTTGTAAGTTTCAACAGAAAAAGCAATATTCTTCCAAGCTTTTTGATGCAGATTTCTTTCCAAAGCTACTGAACTTTGTGCTAAGTCCAGCTCTCAGGGAACCTAACTTTGTGCAGCGGTGACACAGAGCTGTAAAAATAGCTTCACTAGGCAACGTATTTAAAGCGCTTTATTCAGTCCCTGGCAAAAAGAAGTGCTCAACACAAAAGCGAACCATAATATTGATTCCTTAAATCTACTCCATCGAGATTGGTCGAGAGCATGCTAAGCAAACGGTCCGGCTGATTCAGAATGCTTGCTGACCACATTTAAATAGATTTGGCTTCTATGCTAATATGTCTTTAAAACTTTACTCCATTTAAAATAGTTCTCATGAAGTATCACTTCCAAAATATTTAACTTACATTTGTCTGCATATCTGTATGAAAACTGGTTACCTGAGAAAATCCTCTTTCATTTTAAGACTTAGCTGTCCTTTTTTTAATTAATAAAGTTTGGTGGTGCTATTGAGATATATAGAACAATCACATTCATTGTAGGGAATTTGTATTTATACATGATATATCTTGATTCTTTTTTCCCCATTCTCCTCCCCTTCCTTCAACCCCTTTTCCCCAAGCTTTGTTTCCTTTCTTTTTTAATTTTTGTTTCCATTTTATCCTTCTCTTCTATTTTACTTTTTCCTTTTCCCTTTATTCCTTTCACCCTTTCCCCTCCCTAGTGCCCTTTCCCTTTTGAACATTTTCATTCGATTTTACAATTTCCATTATACATTTGGTCCTAATTTACTTTCAGTTTCTTACATCAGAGAAAGAATGTGCTATTTACACGTGTGTGTCTGATTCATTTCACTTAAGAGTATGGTCTCAAGGTGCATCCGTTTACCTAGAAATGTCTCAAGCTTATCCTTCTTTATGGCACAGTAGTACTTACTATATTAACACACACACACACACACACACACACACACACACACACATCTTTCTCCATTCATTGGTTGATGGACATTTGGGCTGTTTCCAAGACTTAGCTATTACAAACTGTGCCACTATAAATATGGGTGCGTGTGTGTGTGTGTGTGTGATGCTTTTAATTCTTTTGGGGAGAGCTGGATCAAAAGGGACCTCTAGTCCTGGTTTTTGAGGACTCTCTGTGCTGATTTCCACAGTGGTTGCACCAGTCTACACGCCCACCAACAGTGTAGAAGGTTCCTTTTCCTCCACAGCCCTTCCAGCATTTATTATTGGTTGATGTTTTAGGAATAACCATTCTTTCCGGAATGAGATGGAATGTCAGCATTGTTTTAATGTGTATCTCTTAAACGACCAGTGATATTGAACACTTTTTCATATTTTCTTCATCTGAGAAATGTGTATTCGTCTCAGATGCCCATTTGGGATTAGGTCTTTAAATGAGAAGGGGTCTGATGCTTTTTAGTGCTCTATATATTCTAAATAGTAGTCCTTTGAGGAACAGCAAGCAAAATTTTTTCCCACCCCGTTGGTTGTCTCTTCACTTTGTTGGTGAGTACTCTTGCTATGCAAAACCTTTTTAATAAGATGAATCCTGGTTGTTAATTCTCTATAATATTTCCCATGTGATTGTAGTTTTGCCTCCACCTGTATCTTCAAGAGTCCTACCTATTCTACCCTTCAGCAAATTTAGTGTTTATGTTTTACTGTTTAGATCTTTGATCCATTTTGATTTTAGTTTAGCACATGGTGATAGACATGGATCTAGTTTTAATCTTCTATATGTGGATAATCGGTTTTCCCAGCACCATTTATTAAAGAAGCTATCTTCGGCTGGAAAGTCACTGGGAAGCCCAGGCTAGCCTTGAACTTGCAATGACCCTCCTGCCTCATCCTCTAGAGTCCTGGAATTAAAGGCATGTGCCACCATGCCTGGCTTTCTTTATTTTTTTTTATTCGTCTCTCTTGTGTAGTACCCTCACTAATGTCTCCAGTATTACATTGAATAGGAGGGGTAACAGTGGACATTTTTACCTTATTCCAGACTTTAGAATGAAAACTTTCAGTTTTTGACCATTTAGTATGATGTTGTTAGCCTCCCTTCTGATTTCTAGAGTACTTTGTACTATAAGGATTCATAATTTTCATGAGCACTTAGCTGTGAACTTCCCAGGCAGGTGCCGTGCCACTGAGCTGTATCCCCAGCCCTTTAGCTCTAAACTTAGTTCAAAAGTCAAATCATAGAAGTAAAATTGTCCATACAGCACGTGTTGCATGTCCCTACAACTCCCCACAGCAATTCTTATGAACACTAAAGCTTAGTAACAGTGATGTGGAATAAAGGAAAAACCAGAGGAAAAAAATCTAAAATACAAGTTGGGTATCCAAGTAATTCTGATTTTAAGATAACTATTTGGGGGAAATGATAACGAATTTCTCACAAGATAGTCTCTAGGTATAGGATTCTAATGTATGCATTTTACCACTAGGGTCTAGAGCAAGTATTCTTTTTTATTATTTATTTATTTGTTTATTTGATACAGGGTCTTGCTACACAGCTCAGATTCATAGTGATCCTCCTGTCTCAGCTTCTCCAGTGCTGGGATTATAGGTGTGCACCACCATGCCCAGCCCACGGGCTGTATGGTATGCCCAGGATTCTTGGGCCAACAATGCATGCAGTATCAGGGATCAAACCTGGTTCCTTCAGCTTGCCAAGCAGGCACTTAGTCCACCAAGCTATCTTTCTTCCTTCCTTCCTTCCTTTCTTTCTTTTTTTTTTTTTTTTTTTTTTTTTTTTCCAGAACTGGAGATTGAACTCAGGCCCCTGCACTTGCCAGGCAAGCACTTATTCTACTGAGCCATCTCCTCAGCCCCTAAACCTCTATAATTTCATTTCATACAGAAATCCCTTTTAATGTGATAGCTATTATAAACAACGTGGAGTAGCCAGTAAAACCCTGTAGCTTGTGGTTTAAATGCTTATACAATGCAACTCCATGGAAAAAAGGAAAAGAGGCCCTAAGAGCTAAAACTTAAAAATAATAAATAAAAAAAGAGTTGAGACTGAAAATACAAAAACCTACTTTCAGAAGTCAAACAAGACCTGTGGAAAGGAGGAATAATCATTATAAGCCACAATTAAAGGAAACTCCACAAGCAGCCTGCCTTATGAGTATGGGGCTGTCGAGAAAATACTTTTGTTTTACAGTTTGGAAGATATAAACAAATATTACTGAAACTGAAGAGCTTATTTCTGGCCCTCGCTGCTTCTGGTGTCCAGTTACCACTAAGGTGCTCACCTGTATGCCCCGGGCAAGCGCACCGATGACCCAAGCAAGCAGGCCTCACCTCATGGAGAACAAACACAAATTACAGCCACCTGGTGACACATGCTGGAGGAGGGGAGAGTTAAGCAGCTGAAGGGGATCTCGAGGGGGGTGGAGTGCGAGGACTTGGGTGCAGGGCTGGGCTGCTGCTTGTCATAGGATGGTAAGAGACAGTATCTGTCAAGGTCAGAGCAATGATTTCATGGAGATGAATGAATCCAGCAGACACCTACCGTAGGAAACTTCCAGAAAAGACAGGGCCTTCCCGCATTTTTCTCAACAAGGTTTCTTAAATCATTTAATAACTAAAATAAGAAAAAAAACATTCTAAAATATGAAGTCTTACCTTGAAGAGAGGAAGAAGCCTAGCTGTTCTTAAATAGCCTAATGTCACTGTAAGTTGGATAAGAAACAAGTTGCTTGGTCTCATGGTGACACAGTATAAACAAAAGACATCAACAATTCCAACAATCATGATAAGAAAATCCAGTAAGTTCCAATGTTGTTGAAAATATTTCTTTCTCAAAATTATTATCTGTTTAGAAAACAAATAAAATATAGGTCATGTCAAAGCACCTACACATTGGTGGGGGAAAAGCTTTTAAGAGTAGTAGTGAAGTCCTCAGTCACAAATGATTTATATTACAAAAGTTGTGCTTTATGTTCCTCATTTGAAATTCCTAAAAATTCTTTCCATTCTCCATTGTCAAATTTAATTTAATGTGACTTAAAATATATCATATATGATATTAAGTATATTGCATATGATATATCATATGTCATATGAAATGTATGTGATATATCATATATTATATGGCGTATATCATATGGCTCATATCACATATTATATATTATATGTCATATTATATAATATATATTTTTGAGGCTGGAATGCCAAAAAAGAGTTAAAATAGCAATACGCAGGTTCATTGTAATGCCATTAATAATAAATAAGAAAACAGCAAAGCAGATAAGCTGTCTCTGAAGCATTTATGCTAAGAAATATTTCTCATACCATGACAAGCACCTAGCAAATCAACTTTATTTTTTTCAAAAAGACGCATTTAATAACCTGTGTATATATGCGTCATGGGGCAAAGTATATACACACTCAAAACAGGGCTAGTGCCCACAGGCCACAGCAGCACAGATCAGGGGAACAAGTATCATTCATTTTCCAACAAGTGAGTCAAGTTTTTCTTGACGGCAGAGCAGCATCCGGTCATGTGTTAATACCACACTTCATGTATCCAGGCATCTGCGGATGGATATATAGGCCGCTTCTAAGATTTAGCATTATGACTTGTGCTGCTAAAAACATGGAACACACTTAGGATGCGATGTCTTTAACTCTCTCGGAAAGATGTCTGGAAGGGGAGTAGGTGGGTCAAATGGAATTTCTAGTTTTAGTTTTTTGAGGACTACCCGTGCTGATTTTCACAATAATTGTATTACTTTACAGTCCCATCAATGGTGTAGTTTCCTTTCTCCCTGTAGCCTGTTCAGCATTTGTCATTATTTGATTTCATAATAGCAATCATTCTTTCTGGGGTAAGATGGAATCTCAGAGTTGTTTTGATTTGCATTTCTCCAATGGCCAGTGATGTTAGGCTCTTTGTTTCATGTATTTATTGGCTATTTGTACTTCTGAGAAGTGTTTATTTCAGTTGGCCATTTTTTGATTAGGTCTTTTGTTTTGGGGGTCTAATGTCTGTGGCAACATATTTTTCCCATTCTCTTGGTTGTTTCCCTTGCTGTAAAGAACATATTTTATTTGATATGATCCCATTTGTTGATTCTTGATGTAATACAAATTTGTTTTTATTCACTTTTTATTTCTTACAAAATTAAAGTATTTGAGAGAAATACTTGTCTGTTTTTTTCAAATCTCTTCTACTTGGCTCTTGAGATCAGTTACCTACCTAATTCTTATCTGATATCCAAGACTATGATTATTGTACTGATCTCCTTATTAAACGTCAAAAATTTACAAGGATTACTAAAGCTCCAGGATCCCCATTAGTTGTATTAACAAATGGCTTTTGGTATCAAGTCATTTCAACAGTATGACAAAAATAATCCCAAACCATCTGAATTGTTTTAGCTAATACAATGGAATACATTTCTAGTTTAAATAGTACCTTCAATGCTGCCTGCAATACATACAAAAATAAAAAATAGTAGTTTATTGTGCTCAGAGCTGACACGTTTAGCTTTCTTGCCGCTGGCCACAAATGTATTAGAAGAGGATAAACATACATGAATGCTATAATATATCCTGCATATTCAAATTCTTCTGAAAATACAATGCGGTACACAAATAAGATAAATTTATTAATCCTGAAAAAAAAAAAGATCAAATGTAACGTGAGATCACTTAAAAGCATAACAACGGAGAGGTGCAGTTCAACATTTTTTAAACAAATTGTTCAAATTAATTTGAAAAGTCTATAAAAATATATAACAATAGTGAAGGACAAATAAAGGCTATCTGTATGTAAATATCATAATGAAGAAATATAAAAATAGGATCCTTGTTAAGCCATATCTGAGATGAAGTGCAGCTTTTAAAAACAGGGCCATAGGACATAGAAAGGAATACAAATATTTATAAATCAAAAGCAAGAAATAAAGACATTTAGAAGAAAATGAAATATTAAAAGTTAAAAATTAAAAATAAATAAAAATGTTAATAGAAGAAAATGAGTTGCATAGAAGCATTTTTAAACAATTAAGAACAGAAAAAAACTATTCAATTTAGTAATCATGGTATGTATTTCTTAAAACTTTCCAATCTATCTAAAATGAAAGGAGAGTGTGGTAGTTCATGCCTTTAATTCCAGCACTCAGGAGGACCACCATGAGTTCAAGGCCAGCCTGAACTATATAGTGAGACCCTGTCTCAATAAATAAATTAATTAATTAAATTTAATGGAGTCTAATAAAAAGAGGTTCAGGAGTTTTATGGTAAGATCCTGGGAATTCATTATATTACTTTTTTGCATTTTTCTTAAATTTGTTATATTTAATAAAAAGCAAGAAAAGAGTATTATCTATGGTTATCAACAGTTAAGACTCACTGACACTTTAGCTGCGTTAGTGTTCCTTGCATGTTCTGGCTTTGACATCTTCCATTGATCAGAAAACCTCCAACAATTAGAGAAGCTCACAACTCACATAACAAAATATGAGACTTTCCAAGTTAAGTAAAATCTGTGTTTTGTGATATTTTGAAAAATTGGTGATAGATATTATTAAGACCATGTTGTGTTTTTCCTAATTGTAGATATCAATATTATTATCCTCTGAACAGATGAAAACTAAACTGACATAGGTCTAGTCCACCATTAGGTATTTCTCACTCTTACTGTTATACCCAGGAAAACATTCAAGCAGCCAGTATGCAATATAACCCCAAAATGCTATTCTTTTCTTATTCCTGCCCATATTTTAATAGTGATACCAATGAAGTTGCTAAAACAGAATGGGGAAAGAAAAGTAAACATTCTCTTCAGTCACCACTGAATAGGAGTTGACTATAATGTTAGTCATCACTTTAATAAGAAAAATCAAAGTATTCTGTTCTGAAAATCTAGAGTTATAATATTTTCACTCATATTGCTATTAAAGGTTCATAGTATACTTACCCAGGTAAAACAAAAGTTCCCCTTTCTTTATGGTACTCCATGTAAGTCAGTATGTTTTTAAACATTATAAGCCAACTTCTAGCTCTTACATAAGTTGAAACATCATAAATACTCATGAATCTAACAAAGAAAAAAATGTGCTGTAATAAAAGACAAGTACTGTACTAGTGGGCAATATAAAACTAGTTATATGAAGTATACACTTAATAAGTGCACTCAGTTACAAATCTCTGCATCCATCCACCCATGAATGGCACAGAAATAGTTTTAGCTTGTGCCTCATTCCAAGAATCATTTCTTGCTTGAGGTAGAACATATTTAAAGCTTCTCTAGCCCAATCTTTTGGGGTTTTGGATCAAGCCCCCTTTTGTCATATGTTGCCTAGCCTAAGCCTCTGCAAAAATCTGAAGACCCTACCTTCCTGAAGGTAATCCTAGGGGTTGACAATAGATCTCCCAAAAGGATTAGGAGGCTGTTGAAATGTTAACTATCCTGAAACCAGTATCTCTTAGCAGTGCCTCACACTTTTGTCTTGGAACAGTCATAATCTAATGTTATCAATGCTTGTCAATACTGTGACCAGGTGGAATATATCATTAAGACACTGAGCTTTTCCCATCAGATTTCCTGACATCTCAACATAGCCACTTAAGTCAGCTCCTCCAGAGCCTGCTCCACTCCAGAGTGCACTCTAATAGCGTGCTCCTGTTCTCTGTACCTCCTCTACCCAGTAGTTTAGTGACTGTGGTATGAAGGCAAAAAAAGAGTAATAATCATAGGAATTGAAGGAGTGTAAGTTTTCATGAATGGAACCCCTAGTTTCTTATCTAATGCCATTGTTGTCAGAACTCTCTCCAGAATCCCTAATGTCATGAAGGTTTATTAAACTGCAGGGAGGAAATGTCCAAATAAGAAAAAAAAAAAAACAAATGGCTAGCTAGATGGACATTTGGATGGATGGATGGATGGATGGATGGATGGATGGATGGATGGATGAGCAGATGGATAGGTGGACAGATGAACATGTGGACAGATGGACTCACAGATAAATGTAAGTAGATGAGATAATTGACCAGATCTGTTAATAAGAACATGTAAGTCTTAATTTGTTTAATCTTTTTCACATATCCATTCAGTTTTGGAGATAGCAATTAAAGAAATATTAAACTTACTTTCCTTGGATGATGCAATAGATTTTGGTGGCACCAATTAATATCCGGGCTGCCTGTACTCCAATAAGTCCCTCGTTGCATTGTTTTTCAAAGCTACTCTAGATATACAATTTTAATCAAAAATTATAAGGGATCAAACTATAAGCATAATGAACTCTACTTAGTCTTTATATACCTTCACTATGACTGAACTCAATAAGATTGGCCCTCTTAACCCACATGTTTTACATTAATGAATGCTATCAACAAATCAAAAAAATTTAGGAGAAAAACTGAATTTGTAGTGAATACAGGGAGACTTTTCTCACCATTATCCTTCCAGTAATAATTATTAGACCTATTTACACAGTATTTGTGTTGTGCCAAGAGTTCTGAGTAATCCAGGGATAAAGTACAAATGAAGATGCACTAGGTAGGTTATATGCAAATACTGCACCATTTTTAATTCTTTACTCTTATTAATACATGTTCATAGTATATAAGATTATATTTTCATGAGGAGTTAGGATATGTGTATGCACACCTCAATTCTTTTTACTTTTTTATATAAGTGGCAAGAATCTGCAGATTTTAGTGTGCATAGGGTGTCTTAGAACCAATCCATCTTGGATACTGAGGTATAACTCCATATAAAAACACACTATTAAGGGCAACGGAGATAGCTCAGCTGTCTAAGTGCTCACCTAGGACCCAAGATCAATCTCTGGTAACACTGCCATGCCAGCCCTGTTCCAGGTGCACTGAGCCAGCCACCAAAACCTAAAACCTGTAGTGGTGGTGTCTGCCTGTAATCCCAGCACTGGGAAGGCTGAAACAGGAGGATGTACTATGTCTCACTACAAGCCCGAGCTGCATATATATATATTTTATTCAATTCAAGTATCTATTCATTTTTTACCAAATATTGCTCTGAGTGTTGGAAGAGATACAAAAGTTCATAGCTTCAAGAAGCTAAAAATTTATACATAACTCAAAAGAGTTCAGTAATGTAAAAAGCACCCATGATATACAGAATAGAATGCAAAGTATTAATTCAAAGTGTAGCTAGTCATTTCACCCCCAAAAAGAACAATCAAAAGGGGAGGGATTGTGCTCTTCTTTTTTTTAATGTATTTAGTACAGGGTCTACAGAGTCTCACTACATAGATTGAACTTGTAGTGATCATCCTTTTTTCAGCCTCCCAAGCACTGGGAATACAGGTCTATGCCACTGTGCCCAGTCTCAATCGTTGTCTCAGCAAGCCCTGGGGATGGGGCCAGCATGGCAGACCGGGGGCCGAACTCCCAGCCTTTGCATCTGCCTAAGCAGGCACTTCAATCTGCTGAGCTATCTGGCCAACCTTAGGGATTGTGTTCTTGAACCACAAGACAGTTCTCCCCTCAAGACAGAAGAAAAATTATACCTTTTGGGTTCCACCAACACAGATTAGAGTTATCTCCTGGGACTACGACCTTAACTTTCTTCTTCACATACTAACCCCTGCATAATCATTATTTGTAATTGCTGTCTCCAACCTCAACCAGTGTAGCATAATTTCTTAAATTTTACAATGAGAGTCACTAGAGGAAAGGAAAGACCACTATGGTATTCCTCAACTTCATGCTCATCCATTCACAAGCTCTTGCTCCAGAAGCCAGTAAAATGATCCAACCTGAACAGCATTAATAATTTTGAAGCTGCTTCTCAAAGAGTCTAGGAACAATAGCTGGCTATTCTTATTCTGAGAGTCTCTGGGGCACTTGGTGGATTTCCCCATTTTGTAACCTTCATGGTGACAGGGGAAATGCCTGACACCACAGGAATGACATATCAGACACATTTCAAGAAGTACACACCATCAACTTTCAGCCCACATGAGCTATGGCTGGAGCCAGCATATCATGATAAACAGTTGAAATCTATCTTTAGATGCATATAGTAAAAAAAAGAAGAAAAGTTTTAATTTATTGTACTGAATATCTAAATCAAAAGTTAGAAAACAATCAGCAGAATGAACCTAAAGGTATTAGAATAAAAGAAATAATGAGTAAAAATTAACAAATTAAATTCAGTCAATAACATTTTTAAAAGAAAATAGCTCTCTTAGAGATTGCTCAGTGGCATAAGTGCCTGCCTGGCAAGCACAAGGTCCCAGTTTTGACCCCAGTACTAACAGAGAGAGAGAGAGAGAGAGAGAGAGAGAGAGAGAGAGAGAGAGAGAGAGAGAGAGAGAGAGCAAATTAAAATAGCAAACATCTGGCTAACTTGATCAAAAGAAGAGAAATGAAAATAAGCAACATTCTGAATAGGAAGAATATATTAGAAATGTAGTAGAAAATAAAATATAAGCATTCTTTAAAATATAATGATAAAGGCTTTCACAGAGAGCACATTGGCCAAGCAATGGCCATGACTCATCCACATGGCTGACACTGACAAAGGTTCTACAATCTGAGGTACAGGATCTCAGAATAAATCCTGAGGGGATTTCACTGACCTTATCAGACCCAAAAGCTACAACTCTTGTTGCATAGGTCCAGCTTTACCTTGGTCTTAACCATCCAGCAGAAAAGTATAAAAACGAAATATAAGAAGTAAAGCCATGCTGTTATATTGAGCTGTAGGACTCAGGTCAACAATCTCTGACATTGCCAGTCAAGCAGAAGACCCAATACTATTATGGGCTACTGGACTCTTTTAGAATATTTTACTGAGTTTACACACCTATAATATTCAAATAAGGGAACTTAACAAAACAAGGGCATACAGATGAATGTCCATTCTGTATCTGTATATTTAAAGTGGTTAGGATAGATATATAGTTACATTCTCTAAATGAATAGAGGGATTTGTTCTAATGGTGTTTGTAAATAGGATATCATGTCCGTATCTTGTACAGCAATTAACCACCAGGAAGAATGCATGCAATGTGTTAATTATTGAAACTGTCCTACCGATTTGGTTTGAAACTGTCTCATTACTATTTGTTTATCAATAAAATTATGGGAAAAAAAGCTAAAAGGATAATGTTTTGTTTATGAAATGCAAATATATATATATATAATGATAAAAATGTGAATGAGTAGATTAAAAGGGTAGGGTTTTTTGGAAAACATAAGAAAATTAAAGCAAGAAGAAATATAAAATGTAACATACATATTACTGTCAATGAAAACAAGAAACCCACCAGGTACAAAGTCTCTAAGATGAATGTGATTATTATATATGCCTAAATGTATCAATAAAATCTGATTGGAAAAAATAAAATATAAGTGAAAAGAACAAAAGAAAAAAATTTTCAGTACTGCTTAGAAAATCACTAGAGCAACAGAACAAGTGTTTCTGAAGTACAGCAGAGGGCATTTTGAGGAAGGCTAATGGCTATCAACAAATTTTAATTTAAACATTACCATAGATTTTGACCACATCTCATATTTGTTTTAATTATTCATCCCTTAAGTAAATATTTATTGGAGGCCTACTCTGTTCCAAGCCCCATGGTAAGGCAATGTAGTTATAATCAGAGAGTTTAAGGGACTCACAGTGTAGTAGGGAAGAGCGAGGTTAAACACATGTAAAACAGTTTATGAAGTATAAGAGGATAAAGCACAGGGCATAGATCAAACATGAGGTGAAGATGGGGGTCAAAGAAAAATTCTTGGAGGTGATTGTACCACTGAATTTTAAGGAAGAGTGTGATATCCAGATGGAGAGTGGGGCGGGGAGCAGGAGCCCAGGGAGGAGTGAGAGTCCTCATTGTATCTCGGTATATCTCGGGACTAGGCACAGCATGGCAGGGTACACTGAAGGACAGGTGAGGGGCACAGTCAGTCAGAGAGATGAGCAGAGGCCAGATTTTATCTAGCATTCTGTGCTGAGATTTGGTCTTACAGGTCATCTTCCTTAGAATGTGATATGTGTCTCTTTCCCACACTCCTTGAAGCCCAGTTCCTGAAGATCAATGTCTCTTTCAAAAAACTCTAGAAGAATTTTGAATATTTTCACCACAAAGAGATGAAAAATGCTTGAGAAGATAGGCTTACCCTGATTTGAATAATACACAATGTGTACATGTACCAAAGTATTAAACAGTATCTCATAAACATGTGTATTTATGTCAATTAAGTAAAAATAAAATTATTTTTAATTTTTAAAAATGGAAAATCTATGCAAGGAGGAAGGCAGGGGAGAAGGAAATGTTAGCCTCACCTATTCCCCCCTGGACAATTCCAAAGCTCATCAGCATCTTTAAAATTCTGAGTTCTACAAGAAGCTCCTTAAAGAAACCTCTTTAAATTTATTTAAAGCAGCATCTCCAAAGCCTATATGAGCACGAAGACTTTCTTTGCATGGAGACCTTCTTTACACTTGTCCCATGAGCACGCATTCTTCTGAAATTCACTCTGGAAAATATAGGCACTGAGGAGCCATGTTGTTTTAAGCAGGAAGATGACTTAGTGGCATCTGTCTTTTTAGTAAGTCACTGTTTTGAGAAGGGAAATATTGGGGATAGAAAGATCAGCTGTACGTTATTACCCTGACAAAAGATTAAGATTGCCTAAATTAAGATTGCAAAGATAGAAAGTGATATGTCTGACAAATACTTATAAGGTGACTCAGAAAATATTCATGGGGTAAATCAAAACTTGATGAAGGAGAAAAAGACAAGACACACCCAAGTCACCACAAGGCAATGCCTCCACTCACTAAGGCCAAGCATGTGGCAGTAGGCTCAGGATGGATTAAAGGCAGATCTGAGCACCAGCCGAAGGTCCAGGGGGAAGATGCTCAGCCTCAGTTAAAATCTAAAGAACTGATAGTAAAAGGTTTTTGGAGGAGATTATAAATTTGAAGAGCATTTATGTATAGTGTTAAAATCATGAACATGGTTGAAAATAAAGAAGGAGAAACTATAAGAAAAAAAAATAGATTTCACTGTCCTGAGGAACATCTAGGTTGAAGGAATAAAAACAGAAAAAAGATCTCCCAGAGAAGTCTGGGAAATATAGGATTCACAAAGCAGGAAGAGTTCCTGCCACAGTAACAGAATTCTTAGGAAAGCCAAAGCTAAAATGCAGTGAGTTGATGCGTGGGATTGTTCATGGAAGAGTAAATGTGGTGTGTCATAGCAATGGCCCCATGAGTCCCTGTGACCATTCCATTTTACCACTGATACTGCTGCTTCTTCCATCAACACATGGCACCTACTTCTCCACTCACTGAATCTGGGCTGACTTTGTGATTTGCTTTATCTAAAATAGCAAGAGTAGAAGTGACATTGTGCAGGTTCTGGAGTCTAGGACTTAGGTGGTCTTGCAGCTTTCTTTCTCATGCTTCTTGGATCCAAGACCACCTCCCTGTGAAGAAGTTAGGTGCAGCCTACTGGAATGGAATATGCTACATCATGAAGAAAACCAGTGTTCTAGAAGACAACCAACAGTAACTGACGAACCTAAGCGTGAGGATATCCTAGACCCTGCAGCCTCTGCTACACCATGAGAGGACCTGAGACACATAAGAAACCTCAGCAGAGATCAAGAAAATCATCCAACCCACAGAACTACAGGAAAAAAAGAAACCATTGTTTCTAGTCACTAAGTTTTAGTGTTTGTTATGCAGCAAAGCTAACCAAAACAGAAACCTGTATCAACCATTGAAAGTCTCCATGATGAAAAGAGAAAATACATGGCATTTGTGATGGGTCTGAGCAGGGAGCAGAGGCTGGACAGGTACAGCGAGGGAAAACTGGAAGAGCAGTAAGGTAACTGCAGAGAGATAGCCATTCTGTACAACTACAGCCCAAATGGCAAGACAATCACCTAGGGCAACTGGGAAGTATTTATGTACCTAATAAGTGGACCTGCTGAAGAGAATTCTAGACTTCCAATCCCCTGGAAGTATTAAAACTGTAGATTTATTCTTCTCTGCATATGACAAGAGAGATAAACCAAAGAGAAACAGTTCATACAGCATGTATAACTTAGGGCAAATATATAGGCCATAATTTATCAAATTGAAAACTAAACCTGTTTCTCGTCTATAATTTCTCTAGCTGGTAAAAGATCTAGAATGAAAAATCAAATCGAGAGTGCTGCCAATAAAATTATAGCTTCTGAAGAGAGATTTTAAAAATATATAGCCTCTGTTTCAAGATTGACTTAAGGGTGTTGCCTGTAGATACTTTTTAATAGCACTAAACACTTCAAAGTGGTATTTAGTCTCCCCTTTCAACAAGATTAAAGGCCTCCTCCGACTCTTGTCTGTATCGTTCAACACATGGCTTGTCTGAAAAGAAATTGGGGGGTGGAGTAGACTGTAATCAGATTTATCGAAAATGCACAAAGTTTTTGAGGAAATCACACCAGGTCGACATTAAAAGACCAGAGAACATCTTACATGAATATAAGCCTTGTAGTTCCTTACTGGAAGAATTAAGACTGAGAAAGTCTCTCAGCTATAAGCAAAGACTTATTTCTTACAGAAATGGAAAGAATGGAGACAGTTGGTACATTTGCCCACTGGATTTCATAGCTGTCATGGGTCAGTTCTGTCATTTTTTGCCTGTTGGTTTGTTTGATTGATTGGTTGGTTTGGTTTGGTTTTTGGGGTTTTTTTGAGACCGGATCTCACTATGTAGCTCATGATGGCTTTGGACTCACTGTGTACCCCTAGATGGCCTTCCTTGAATTTGCAGCAATCCTACTGTGTCAGCCTCCCAAGGGCTGTGATTATAGACACCCACCACCACCCATGCCTCATGTTCTCTTTCCCTTCTTGAGCAGAAGTATCTGTTATTAACACTGAGAGTTCTGGGGTGGGGGACAGATACACTGTCCTTTTGGCTCCTCTTTTGACAACATTTAAGATAATTTTTGGTGCACCAGATTTATTATAATGTATTACATTACTACTAAAGGTTAAATAAGCACTTCAGCTGGGCGTGGTAGAACACACCTATGATCAGAACACTGGGGAGGCTGAGGCAAGAGGATGGATATGAGTTCAAAGCCAATCTGGACTACATAATGAGTTCAAGGACAGACTGAACTGAATTACACAGTGAGACCATCTCAAAACTAAATAAATAAGCACTGGAGTGAATTTTTCATAAAAGAACTGAAATATGTTATATTTCTAGAAGCATTCTCAAATATTTAAAAATGTTTAATTTTCTAAACATGTAAATGGTACCAATCCTTACTCTAAGAAACCCCAGAAGTGACTGCTAAACATGCTACTCTTTGAATAATGATGTTTGTGTCTTGAATCTAAAGCCTAAAAAAGAAGTGGGTTTTTTTCTGTTTTGTCTAAACTTTAATAATTCGCACATTAATTTTAATAAGCAATAGACTCTTTAAAAAGATATTTGTTCTAAGGCACCAGAAAACCATAAGGATTAAAGGCATCGAAAATATTTAAACAGACCATGCAGACAGTACCAACCATTTGTATTATAGCTACATGTAATTTGGCTTCTTCTATTAAAACTTCGTCTGCTGGGCTCTCGCCATCATTCCTTGAAAATTGGGAAGACTGAAGATTGTCAGGCTAAGTTTTAAAACACAAAGAGATAAAGTTAAAGTAAATAAAAGCTGTAAGAAGACAGCAAGTGCTATACTCAACAAAAATTTCAGTGATTCAAATCAGAACTGCTAAAGTTACAGGTTAAGTGTAACTTGAGTCACTTTCCACATAAGAAGTATTGTTGCAATTATAGCAAAATATTCTTTTCTAAAGGTTTGGGGGTTTTAGTTCTGGAGGGTTTTTTGTTATTGTTTTTGCTTTTGCTAGAGGATCTTCTGTGTAGCACAGGATGGCCTTGAACTCACTACATAGCCCCTGCTGTCCTCAAACTCAGTGATCCTCCTGCCTCCAGAGTGGCTGGTCTTTTGGAAAGATTTAAAAGCCAAATTCTCCTCCAAACCTGTCCATGCTTGACTACTTTCTGTATCAGCCTGTAATTTCTGCTTTTGATAATAATTATGTGGGAGAGATTTCTCGATCTCTCTTTGGAAACATCGCCTGAGCAGGGGCCATTGCTTGGTACTCAGCCAGCCCACTTGTAAAGTATCCACTGTGCTGTTGTTGTGTGGATAACAATAATCACCAAGACCTTTGCTTTAGAGACAGAATTCAAAGAAGTCATTTCATCGAGATGACAAAGCTAACAAATATCTCCCCTCAGTTTTCTGGTCTTTAGTTAACAGAATTAGGTTTGTTTTGTTCAGTTTTTTTAAAAGACTAAGATGAAACAAGCAGATCAAGGGAGGGAAAGGAAGATTATTTCTTTTTGGCCAGACAGCAACTCACAGGAATAACATATTCAATCTTCGTTTTTTCTTCTACTAAAGTCCAATTAACATTCGTCAAAAGTTTCTCCGTTTTAAATAAAGTTATTGTGTTCTGTAGAATCTGCTGTATGTGATGAGTGACGTTTTGTATAACCCTTTGTCTTGGGAGGGAAATAGCACACAGACCTGAGAGAAAGAAAAGCAAGGGCCTCAGCACACTGCAGTGAATGCAAGAGGGAAAGACGAGGACAGGCCTATGACAGCCGGTGAAACAGTGCATTCACCTACACGGCCAGAACAGGGCGACTAGAGCAATGGCAACTTTTTATCGAAAATTGGTAAAAAAAAAAAAAAAAAAAAAAAGGTACTATTTTTGAAAATTGGTAATATCCAACTATCTGTGTTGCCTTCTTGGCTATACGACTCAGCTTCATCTGGCTCAACTGCTGAAGACTTTTGGCTTTGAGGTGCCCACCAGGATTTCTTAGAAGCTAGAGAACTTCCTGTGCCTCCTACAAATGGAAGGGCTGCTTATGAAACTGTGCAAACCCCTGGGCTCCAAGCCACAGCCACAGACGCAGATTGGCCTAAGAATTTGACGTTAACCTGTTGCCCACCTGCTTCTTACGCATAATGAAATGTAAAGGTCACTACAATAAACTCAGATCTGACACCTCTGCTTCCTGGAGCACAAACCTCAATATCCAAAACTTGTAGCACTGTGTGCTTCATTGAAGTGTGTATTTGAAGTTAGAGCTCCAAGGCTGCCTTACCAAAGAGAAGAATTTGGTGTTTCTTTTGCCTACTCACTCACTTCCACCTCAGTGAAGCTGTTCTACCTTTATAATTGCATGTGAAATATCTCCTAAAAAGTTAGAATGATGTCCTTTTTAAATTTTATTTTAAGTTACAAATATGTGTTTGCAATACATTTGGGTTTTTTGTTTTGTTTTTCAGTGGTACCAGGGATTGAACTCAGGATCTTGCACTTGTTAGGCAAGCTCTTATTCCACGGAGCTATATTCCCAGCCCAATGTTTATGATCCACAATGTTTCCATTCATCTTGGGGAATAACATGTGCATATCACTTTTAGATTCCTTGTTATTCCCCTTCCCCTCCCCACCTACTTTCTTTCCTCTGTCTCTAAATCCCCTTTCCCCATTATCATTATTATTGTTATTATTTCTAGTTCATGTTAATGACATAATATTTACATTCATTGTGGATATTTGTCACATGTACATCTTCAATCTCTTTACTTCCCCATTCCCTCCCCTCTTCCCCCAGTCTCAGTCTCTTGTACCACTTCTCATTTTTGAAAAATTTCTATCAATCCCATATTTTTCTCTTTATTTACACTCTGCCTTATTCAAATGAGAGGTATCATACCAATATGTGTACAGCATTTTTTGCTTAACATTATATTTCTAGGTGTATTCTTTTTCCCACAAATGCCTAAAATGTGTCTTTCTTACATCTAAGTAGTATTTCATTATGTGTAGTAGCATATTTTCTTTATCCATACACCTGTTGATGGACATATGAGCTGTCTCCAGGATTTAGCTATTATGAGTAGTGCTGCTATAAACACAGATATGCATGTATTACACTAAAATGAGGTCTTCAGAATGATATATATGCCTTACCTAATGTCTTAGCTGACCAAGTCATCATGAGTGAGTTTATTCCCATAGTCAACAATGACACTGCTTGTACATAGAATATAAACTAAAATAAAGCATACAAATGGTTAGAACCAAAAGATTAAGTAAGTTTTCCAAAAATAACCATTTAACCACCTTCAAAATTCTACTTTAATGCATATTTTTATTCCTGTTTATAAGTAAATTAAGGTAAAAGAATGTTTCGTGAACCTTCTTTGGACATAACATACTGATGCAAAAGTTAATTTTCAAAGAAATTAATAAAGGAATTTTCAAGGAAATAAAGATAAATTTTAGATTCTGAGATAAAGACACAGAAACACTTTCCATGCTGCTCATTCCAGCAGCAGCTACATAAGGCCAGAAAGTTGGGAGCCATCATGGATGTGGCTCTGGAGCCTGAGGGGTGGGGTGAGCCCCAGCCACACCAGGCAGTGGTTACTGTGAGTGGGGTGAGGCTCTGTACTGACCACCTGTTAATGGACATATGGGCCATTGCTACAGTTGTACCAGGCCCAGAGAGGCAGGTGGGAGCTGTGGTGGGGTCAGAGAAGGTGCTATATACAAAGAAAAAAATACCATATTTGTAAGCCTTGGCTTTGCCATTGATTAGTCAGGGGGCCTCCAAGTCTCGGTGTCCTTCAGTGAAAAATGCAGTTCCTAGCACCATCACCTCCTGCCTGTTTCCTAGACTTGGCTGATAACAGTCATCTGTCCTAGAGTGCTTGTTCAGCACACTGACTCGCAGCCCTTCTCTAAAGATTGTGATTCTTTAGGTCTAGGATGGAGCAAAGAGCATTCATAACATCAAACAAAATTAGGAAGCACTGTAAAATTACACTCAAGTGTTAGTTAACATCCTATTGTGTTGTGTGCAGCAGCATAAATGTTGGGGTGAGGACTGAGGGAATGGAGAAATAAAGATAAAAGACAGAACGCTGAGGTCAGGTTGAGCTCTCTCTCTGAGTGGAGTCAAGGTTGGAGGCCAAGTCTAACTAAAACCCTATCATTATCCAATATGATGTATTGGTGCCCTTCAAACTGTCAACACAAACTTTCCTCTGAGTTTCTCTTTCTGCTTTTTTAAAGTCTAATTTGAAACTAGGTAATTTCATTGTTGGGTATAATCGCAAGTGCTACAACTGAAGATGAATAAATAATCACAAGACTTGACTTTTCCTACCAGATGTGGAGCCTTTACTTTTTGTTCAGCCAGATTATAAACATCGGGAGACAACAGTAAGCTAAAAACTCCTCTAATTCCAGACCAGGCAATGACAATTCCCAATTGCCAATTGTATTCATGACTCAACTGCATTAAGATAGGAGTCAGTGCAATAGTAGTAAGAATCCTGCAGATAGAAAAAGATTGAAAGTTAAACCACACCGTATATATTACCTATGTTGAAACTATGTACTCAATGCCAAATTCCATATAAAAATTTTCAAGACAAAGAAAACAATGCAGTCTATTGCTGCCGTGCAAGCTTTCTGAAACTAAATCTGCTTTCTACATATTGTGTGACTATGAAAAGTGATACTCAAGCTCAGCAGGAAAATAAAGAATATATGAACCGTGAAGGTCACCTGCCTGAAAAATTGGGCCACTACAGTCAAATATATTTGGTTAATTGCAGTGATTCTGGTTTCTGGTTCTTCATAGTCAGAAAGCTCGTCATCAAAAAACAATGGGTGTTGCAGTTTGGGTTTTTTGAAAGGGGAACAATACAATATAGGACACATATTTTATGAGATTATCTTATAATGAATCACCCAAAGAATCGCATACAAAAGTGCAGGAAATCTGTCCATACACTAAAGACCAAAAAATCCAGCTGAGGGCCTGGATCCCAAGATAATGTCCTCTATGAGTTCAACTGAAAACTTAGAGCTTATAAAAATGCCTCCAGGAGTCCAACTGGAGGCCTGAAGCCCACAATGGCTCATGCAGGGGTGTTTCATGGATCTGTGATGAGAAGTTCAAAGGGTGTGGTGGAAGTTAGAAAGTCTGTGCCATTGGTTGATGAATCTGTGCTAGCAGGCTGAAGGATCTGAACTGCAGCCAGCAGGCCGTAAAGTAAGAACCAGTGCTCCCCACAAAACTGCCACAGCCATCCTCAGCACCAGAGAGGTACCAAACTCCTCTAATGATGAGGAAACCTGAGTTCCCATCAGGAAAGCCAATGTAACAAACTTCTTCAGGAAACTGAGCAGTCTTCCGCTCCAGAGCCCGGAAGCGATGTTCCAAATGAGGACCAGAGCTCCTCCAAAGTGAGCCACAGCCATTCTCAGCAACGATGAGGTTCAATGAAAACAGACAAGTTCACCAGAAAAGCCAGCATGACAAGGTCCCACATCAAGACAGCCAAAGAGAACCAGCAGCTTCCAACAGCTTCCCATAGCTCCTTACAGCTTCCCTAAGAGCTTCCTAACAGCTTCTCTGGTTCTGCCTCTTGTACTACTGGCAACAGTCCTCAGGTGGGCCTCCCACACCCGCAAACCATGCTAGTTCTGCTCATCTGTGTGTAACAAGCTGACCATCCACTGGCAATCCACTGCAGTGGGCTTTTCCTGTGACATTTCTCGGAGAAACTACTGGGCTATAATGCTTCACCCAGTCTGAAAAGAAACAATGGTCCAGGTATTGTTCCGCAGGAATTTGAAATTAAATGTAGCTTTAATTTGGTAAAAGAAAAGCATTAGGGCTGGCCTGATAGCTCACGGACTAAAGCGCCTGCTGGGGCAGAGTGCAGCAGCAGCGGCAAGGGTTCAATCGCCGGCATGCAGTGCCGCCCCGCCTCCAGGCCACGCGGAGAGGGTGATTGAGACCTGGCGTGGTGGCACCCGCTGGGCCGGCCCTGCCCCAGGGGATGTGCTGAGCCGGCAATGGAGACTGGGTGTGGTGGTGTGCGCCTGTAATCCCCGCTCATGGGAGCAGTATACTACTGTGTACAGTAGTACAGTATCATTATGCGTCCGATCTAGTAGTGAGACCCTGAACACCCTGTAGACCCTTCCCTAAAATTAAAAAAAAAAAAACCTTAAAAAAAAAAACATAAATGAATTTGTAGCTTATTTAGTGAGAACAGATCTCAGAATTGTGAAAGATTAAAAGCTACAACTCTTGTTGGATAGGTCTTGCTTTATCTTGGTCTTAACCATCCAGTAGAAAAGTATGAAGTCGAAATATAAGAAATAAAGCCATGCTGTTAAGTTGAGCTGTGGGGGACTCAGGTCAATAATTTCTGACATTGTCAGTTAAATATAAGACCCAATGCTATTATGGGCTACTGGACTCTTTTAGAATATTTTGCTGAGTTTACACACCTATAATATTCAATAACGGAACTTAGAAAAAATGGGGTACACCGATGAATGTCCATTCTGTATCTGTGTATTCAAAGTGGTTGGGGTAGATATATAGTTGCATTGTCTTAATGAATGGAATGATTTGTTCTAATGGTGTTTGTAAATAGGATCACAAGTCCGCATCTTGTACAGCAATTAACCACTAAGAAGAATATATGCAGTGTATTATTTGTTGAAACTGTACTTCCGATTTGATTTGAAACTGTCTCATTGCTGTTTATCAATAAAACTTTGAAAAAAAAAAGAATTGTGAAAGATTGCATACCTTGTGTACTAACTGATAGTTTACACAAAGAAAAACGATATATCTTGCTTGGCTGCTATATAGACTTATTACCTCAACTAGTTATTACTTTAAAGAAAATTTGAAAAATGTGGTAGCCAGAACTGTTTGGTCCCTCACATTAGATCCTGCCCACCTTGAAGAGAAAAAAACTCCAACAGACCACTGATCTATTCAGACAGAGAGACCTTATTCAGCCCAGGCGACTAAAATAAATGTTTCTCAGGATGGTTACCAGACTTGGTTCTCAGGCTTACAGCAAACCCCATAAATCTACAGAATGTCATGCTGTAAATCAGCAGCATACCACTGTCTTCCGCCACTTTCCCAAGAGGCATCAGACCCATCAAGGACCCCTGAAAAACTTAAATTTTTCTATCTGCCTCCGTGGAACTCCCCCTCCCATGCTTACACTAGGCTATAATAGAATGTTTTCTTCCTTTGTTTGTGGCCAATGGTCTTTTCTTCCTTTGTTAGTTGATACATTGTGTCAACTTGGCTGAATCAGCTCTGCAGTTCTCAGCTGGGGGCCTAGCCTTGCAGGTGGGCAGGGCCCAGGAATTGAGAAAAGCTTCCTGCCGCCCTGCCCCTCTTCCATGGAGAAGTCCCAGTCTTTGGAGGAGCTGGATCTGGCAGCCGTGCCACTTTGGAGGAGCTGCAATTGCCGGTCTTTACAGTCAGTGTAGAAGGAAGAAAGAAGGTTGAAGGATGCCGCAGCTGCTGCTCCTCCTCTGCTCTTCATTGTTTTCTGCTGCATGAACTGCTGACATTTGCCGTGGAGCCAGTGAAATATGGACTGAACCCTCCAGTAACTGTGAGCTAAATAAACCTTTCCTTCCTTCATTTTGAGTGTCAGGCATTTGTCCCAGCAATGAGTACACAGTAACTAAGACACTCCCTTTGTGAGATTGCACCCAATCTGAAATAAAGATATCACTGTTTGCTTCAATCCTATCTGTCCTAGTCATCTCAGTCACTCCTCAGGGTCTAGCCTCACAAGAACTATCCGAAACAGAAATTATACATGATAGAAATATTCAGATTTCAAAACAACATTTAAATGGACTGTGGAAACAGGAAAGCCATCTCACTTTGGTTCCATGATCTACTGGTAAGATAGCTGAGGATGTAGGTTTTATGTATGCTAGAATTACATTGAAAGAGTTCATCTACAAAAGAGCATGATTTCCAACTCTGGACTATGGAAGAAATCAAAGCCATTTTTTAAATCCACATAGTGAAATCCTAACAATCTACTACACACTGAAGTGGGAAAATATCCAACAGGAACAGTTTCAACTTCAGTAACTAACGTGCTCTATGAAGATTGTTCCACTTCGTTGCACTGGGGACCTATGGTTATTTGGTAATATTGTTTAAAAACTACTGGGCTTTAATGCAGTCCTAAATGTGAACATAACCTGCATGTGACAAAGAAAAAAGACAAAACTTATTACTAGGAACCACAGAGACCAATTATCAATTATTTTGTTTTTTTAGAAAACACCTAAATATGTGCGACTATTTTTTATGTTGAAAAGACTCAGAAAGTTTAAGACATCATAGTAAAGAATTAGTATTAAAACTTTTGTACACACTGAAATTACAGTGAATATAAAATACCATCATTATTAATAAGCCAGTGCATTACCATATTGGTAGCTGTACTGTTATTATTAAAAGCAACCATGCTTTCAGCATAAAATCATGAAATTAAATCAAGGGCTGATCTCAATGTAGAATATTGTTACTAAACATATTCCACATCATTTTAAAAACTTGAGAACATTGTTAGTGTCTCTGATTTTCTTTTTTGTCATAATCTTTACATCATGCATGTGTGTTATTCACATATAAACAAAAGTGTAAACATGTACTTATATTAATATTTAACTGGAAATGTTGATGGAGTTGAGTAATTTATATTCATTTTTATTGTGTACAGATCTCTAGTATGTTCCATTTCTGGAACATTTAAACTTACTTCACTTAAGTAAATATTTCACTTTAAAAAATGATGCTAGAGGGCTGGGGAGATGGCTCAGTGGAATAAGCGCTTCCCTGGCAAGCGCAAGGGCCTGAGTTCAATCCCCGGCTCCGCAAAAAATAAATAAATAAATAAATAAATAAATAAAGATGCTAAAAGTTCTATACAAATAATAGGATTTACCATTACACTACTGTATCGGGAGTTTACATTTAGATAGTCAATTCTTCCATGGAAACATCTTCAAAGAATATTAACAAGATAATCCATTCCCCAAATGTCATAAAATGGCCAGATTCAGAAATTGGAATTGAAAGATATACAGATCATGACCAAAAGGTAAAATTATTATAGACTTTTTAAAAATGTATTTGCTATGGGCGTCACTACACAGTTCAGACTCATAGTGATCCTCCTGTTTTCAGCCTCACCAGTGCTGGGATTACAAGTGTGTGTCACCATGCTCAATCTTGAGCAGCCGGCTCAATGCGCCTGGGTGCAGGGCCAGCATGTGGTGCCAGGGATTGAACCCTGGTCCCTGTGCTTGCCTAAGCAGTACAGACATATTGATAAACTTAATCCAACCAAGATTTTCTTGAGAATCCATCAAAATCACATACAAATTAATTTCATTTTTTTCTTTTTTTTGTGGTTGGCTCAGCCCGCCCTGGGGGTGGGGCTGGAGCAGCATGTGGTACTGGGAACTGTGGTCCCTATGCTTTGCCTAAGCTTGCCTAAGCAGGTGCTTTAGACTACTGAGCTATCTTGCTGACCCCTACAAATTAATTTCAATTTATGCCTTTCTGGTAAGACATTTTCTACAAGATCCTATGGAATCTATCTTTAGGGGATCTCACTTCTTTTTTTCTTAATTATCCTATTGTTCTCCCCTCTTTTCTGCATTGGTGACCAAGGCTTTTTGGCTGTTTCCTGACATGCCAGGCTTTCTCCCTCAGGGCTTGCTCACTGATGAATATCTACCTAAAAAGCTTTCCTGACACCTGCCTTGTTCCCTGGTCTCTTTCATATCTTAAACATCACTTTCTAAATGAGGCTGCTTGCAGGGAGCAGCTAAATCTGGAAATTGGTCACATGTACATTGACAAGGCAAGGCCAGTCTGAGAACACAGAGCTATTGAGGAAATACAGGCTGCTTCAGTCCAGAGAAATATCATACCCCAGACAATTCCAACCAGTAGTTGCTAAGCAAGCCTGTGCCACATGACACTAACCTTGTCAAATATATAAATAAATGCTCTAAGTTGATTGAGAAGCTTCCTTTCCTCCCATCTGGAGAGAGAGGGCTCCACCTGACCTCAGCTTTTGTCTCTAATCTTTATTTTTCCCATCCTTCCCCCATGGGAATGTCAAGAGCCATGCTGGGAGGTGGCAGCTCCCTTGACCACTCTATTGAAGACACAGGTCACTATCCCCCATGAGCATCCCCTTCAGCTTGCTTTCCTTATTTTTCATAATCTTTCACATTTTCTATTACATAATGTTAGTATTTAATATGCTTTCCCTTTCAGGAATCCTCGCCAATAATATAAACTCCCTATTGGCATATATATATATATATATATATATATATATGGACTATTTTTGACCAGGTGTCCTAATTGCCTAGAAAAAAACACAGAATTTAGTAAATGCTTGATAAATATCTGCTGGATAAATAAACACAGTGGTTTGTTTTCATTTTTTAATTTTACTTAAGATGTTTAATTCTAAAATCTACTGATAATTTCCCTTGGAATCTTCTCACAGCTTTAACACTTCAAAATTTTTTTTGTCCTGAGAAAATAAGGATACCCATAATAATAATAGTAACTAACTTTACTGAGCATTTGTCCTATGCTAGGCAAGGTGTTGTACTCTTAGACTTGGATTACCAAATGTAATCCTCATAGCCACCTCTGAGATAGTTCTGTAATTGTGCCCATTGTACAAATAAGTTCAATGAAACTTAGATTAGGTAACTTTCCAAAATCACATAGTCACAGTATCAAAGCTAACAAGAGTGAAAGATGGAATTTAGAGCCAAAGATAAACACATATATCATGCTAGGAAACAATGATTAATTTTAAAATGACTATTCAAGAGGGTCAGACATAGAAACAGAGAACAGATAATAAGATGCCCACTGATTTGACAGCCACACAGATTCAGCATGTGGCCACCAAAGTTAGATGCAACATGGATGGGACAGGAGTAGAGCTAGCAGATAGAACTGTGTAAGAGTGAATACCTGAACTCTTGGAGTGAGCAGAAGAAAATTTCCATGAGGACATGTTAAAAAGTATTATTAAGCTCCATTGGCCACTGCTTTGTGTGGCAATGACAGTGTCGTGAATTCTTATGGAAGTTACAGCTATCACAAGCAAACTTTGGCATCCTCTAGGCATGCTCACAGGATCAGAATTAATTGACTTTTCCACAGCTATTGATACAATAAATGATGATGAAAGTCAACAAGAGTGTTAAGGGCCACTATTCTCACTCAGTGGTGTTCAAACTTTAGCCTTGAGTCAAAACCCACCCAAAGAACAGGTTAAAGTTGCTTCCTGGCTCTTGTCTCCAAAGAATCAACTCAGTGGACCCAGAATTTGCATTCTCAAGGGTGACACAAATACTCTGTCTCATTTGCTAGACTCTGAAAAATTAAACAATGTTCCTGGGTTGCACAGCAGCTATTGTGAAGGCCGTCACAGCACAACAGGTTTCCTGATTCCACGTCAAAAATGTCTTTTATTTTTTCTGTACACCACTGCTTCCCAGTTCTAATCCAGGGCTTCATAACTAAGCTCAGAAAAATGAACATTAAAATATAATCATTACCTTACAAAATTCACTGTTGCAAATAACAAGAGAGTGAAAACTAAGGTATGAAATTTGAAAGACTCTATATCTCCACATCCAATCACAATGCCAAAGAAAGTATATATTAAATGTTCATATACAGATGAAAACATCATTAGGAATCTAGAAAGAATAAAAAGAATCACAGTATAAGCAATGCATTTAAAAAAAAATTTTAATGTATTTTCATGTATTTGGTACAGGGTCTCACTGCCCAACTCAGACTCATAGTGATTCTCCTGTTTTCAACCTAAGCGATGCATTTAAACAAAAGGAGAAAATCATTAATTTCTTTAAATCCACAATTCAAAGTAAAATTCTATCAAAGAGTTATATAAAAATACTAAGATCTCTGAGCTACTGACCCTTTATTCATAATGAAAATATTAATGTCAATTATTATTGGTACCATTCTCTTAATGAATAGAATGATTTGTTCTAATAGTGTTTGTAAATAGGATCTCAAGTCCGCATCTTGTACAGCAATTAACCACTAAGAAGAATATATGCAGTGTGTTATTTGTTGAATCTGTACTTCGATTTGATTTGAAACTGTCTCATTGCTGTTTATCAATAAAATTTTGAAAAAAATAAAAATAAAAACAAGAACAAGAAAAATAATAATAATAATTATTATTGGTACCTTAAGTTCTTTGCAAATGTAACTCAAATTTAAACCTCAAAGGTTTAACAAAATTATACAAAGAGAATTTTAATAGCATCCACTACTAAAGGCATGCCCTCTTAAGAACTAAACATCTATGAAATCTGTATTAAATGCAGAATAGGAAACTTACTTAGTAATTACATGCTCCATATTTGCTTTAAAGCTTAAGGAATCTAAATTCAGTCCCACTGTAATCAAAGCAACAAGGCCTGACATTCCAAAATGTTCCACTGAGAAAGAAAAAAAGAGTAAAATTAAATACATTTAAATCTGTACACTGAGGTACTTTATCTTAAGTGAAGAAGTGGTGGGAAATTTGAGAGAAGAATTTCTTACTTAGAGTGATCAGCCTAATCTTGTGAATCAGAAGGAGCGAGCTTTTTTTTTAAAGGGCCAGACAGTAAATATTTGTGGGCCACATGGCATCTGTCACAACTATTAACTCAGCTGTTGTATCACAACTGTAGCCACAGACACTATACAAGCAAATGAGTATATGATAAAACTTCATTTATAGACACTACAATTTAAATTTCATGTCATCTTCACATACTACAAAATATTTTTCTTTTGGTCTTTCATAAACCACTTTAAAATACAAAAGCCATTCTTTGCTAGTGGACTGCTCAAACCAAGCCTATTTGACCCTTCTGGCCAACCCCAGACTGTCACTGAGGACAAGGATAATGGAAAAGGAGCTTAACAGTTTCTGCTCGTGGCCACTGTGCTGCGAGTACTAGAAGTCCAGTTTCGTTGGCACCTGAGGTTCTTGAGGCTTGCTTTTCTTTTGCCTCCTTAACTCAAAGGGTAATTCCTTCCTTGGGTTCTAAACAGATTTGTAACTCTAGCCTGAGGCAAGAAAAATAACCTTGAAGAATGTTTGAATGCCACAAGTAACAATAGTCCTAGGCTGCAGAGGTCTCAAATAGCACATTATGCAACAGATAGAAAACTAAAGAAAGAACATGAAAAATAGAAGTGGAATAATGTTGGGAACATACAAAGATGGTTGCTTTTGAAGTGTGGCCTTCCTTTTCTCCTTTGAGTTTTTTCATTTGGAAGCAGGTGTAACTGTATAATTATTACGAAAGTTAACTCAGAGTCTGGAAAAATTGCCTGGCACATTTTGCAGGAATGAATAAATTATAATCATTATTACTGTGCTATTAATTTATCTATTTACTTACTGCTTAGTGAGTTAATACCATATATTACTCTATAGAGTATGTTACTGTTCCTTTCACTTAATCTAGTCACTTACACCTGTGCTAGAATTTTTATTTGCTTACTTAATTGAGCTTAAGTATCCAATAACAGCAAAACCAGTAGTACTTGCAAACTGTGATTTAGTGAAACTGTCTCTCAAAATCTTATTTTCAATTCTACATAATTTTTATAACTGGACTATAAATGATTTTTGGTATACATTTGAATTGAATTGACCAAGCTTTTCAGTTGCATGCCTAAATGAGCATAAGGAATCCTTGCTGCTTAATTAGATGACAAATTCATCCTAAGTTGCAAAGGTGTATGTCAGGACTGGAAACCTTCTAATGAGCAGATGATACTGACATACTCTAAGGAGCTCCGTCCTTCTCTGCTTTTAATTCACACTGGTAAGTATCTTTGTTAGAGGATGCCAAGTGCTGACTAGAAACAACTCCACCTGTTTTGTTTTGTTTTGTTTTGTTTTGTTTGTCTTGTTTTGGGTTTTGGGTTTTGGGTTTTGAGACAGAGTCTTACTATGTAGTTCACACTGGACTTGAACTCGCTATGTAACCCAGGCCAACCTCCAACACACAATGATCCTCCTGCCTCAGCCTCCTGAGTGCTGGGATTGCAGGTGTGCACCACCATATCTGGCTCCAGCTCCATTTTTTAAAAAAAAGAAAAGGGAAAGGAATCAACTTTTTTTAATTGACAAACTTTGAAACCAGTGGTGTTCTGGAACATGGTTTAAATAAGTTCTCTGGTTGTATGTGGGGGATGATACCTGAGTTATGGAGTATTCCAGTATCCATGACATAAAGACTTCTACCATGGCCAATTTCATGGCCTTGAATATGGAGTTGGGAAGAAGTCCACATAATCTACTATATATTTAATACAGGGTCTACAGGGTCTCACTACACAGATCAGACTTGTAGTGATCCTCCTGTTTGCAGCTTCCCAGGTGCTAGGATCACAGGTGTGTGCCACCATGCCCAATCTCAATCACCGTCTCAGTGTGCCCCGGGGGCAGGGCCAGCATGGCATGCTGGGGATCAAACCCCAGTCCCTGCATCTGCCTAAGCAGGCACTTCAATCTGCTGAGCTACCTGGCTGACCCAATCTGCTCTTAAAAGCCTGCAGGAACTCTCTATAACTCAGCAGCATAAGCAAGTCACATAATACACATTAGCCCATCAATGCCTGCCTCTATACTAACACCTTCTGCAAGCTAGACATCATTGGCCATTTTTATAGATGAAGAAACTCAAGCTTAGTGAGGTTAATTATCCATTGTCAAAAAGATAATACATTATGGAACCGGGCTTTAAACACAAGTCCACCTAACTCCAAAGTTCTTTTAAGAGTAATATCAGTTTATTCAGCCAACATGCCTTAGCTTATCAGTCATGCTGAGATGAGATGGAACAAATCAAAGGGGAATTAAAGATAGACTCCAGGGAATTCATGGTCTGGTAGAGAAATAGACTTAATTTTAAAGATCTAGGGCATCCATAAATGCTTCACAGGAGAAGAAACGAAGAAGTTGGAGGAAATAAGACTCTAGCGAATGTTTTCCATAATTTTACTGACTCAGAGCAATGACCAACACCCCATACCACCCCCACTGTATCTACTTCTTTTAGATAACTGGAGGTGAAAGGAAGAATAATTAATCTCTAAGGTCTTTCAGACATGGAGATTGTTGCACTCTGCAGAAATTGACAGTTTTGGCCATGGCTACTATGGCTCTTGGGAACATTGGGCTGGCCAGTAAACACTTTAAATCCTAACTTTACTAGCTGAATGCCCACTAGTGCTGGGCATTCTTATTCCTCTAATTATTTCACTTTCTTATCTCTCTTCCAGACCTAAGTATGTGCAATTTCTCCCTTTCCTTTCCTGCTCCCAGAGTCATGAAAGGGCCACTACTACAACAGCCTCCTCAGGTTATAATCAATTGAATTAAAGGCTGCAGAGCTGGTAAGCCACCAGTGATGAATGCAAGAGGACAGAGCATGGAGCTATGATAAAAAGTGTAAAAGATAACAAGAAAGAGCTGCAGAAGACATAGTATGACAAGAGAGGTGAACAGACCACAGACATTATAGAGGAAAAATAACTGAAAGTAAGATAACAAAAATTAAGATTCATAAAGTTTACCTCAAGAACAGCATATTTTGTATTTGTGTCAGCTCTTACCAATGTAGAAAGTCAGGTACACCAATGAAAAGCTGAGAATGGTATTGGTCAGTGAATTGTTAAAAGGGTCAGTCAATATGAACTCAATGATTCTAGCACACCAGTATCCAATTACAACGCTTCCAAAAATGTCGAAGATGACTCCCAAAATTACGTGTAGCTCTATAAAGAAAAAAGTAAACAAAGAATTGAGTGATGCATTCAGATTCATTCACTGATGGCACTTTGGTTTGCTCTTGAGATTTTGAAAGGGGTCCTTGTCCTTGTTCTTCAGCAAATAGGTGTACCCAATAAAAGTTTGACAAAAGAGGTTCTCTCAGGATGTCTATTCTATGTAGACTGAGGCTTACTTACTCCATGACAGAAGATTCAAATATCCTCAGGAGGCAGGCAAGAAGCACAAATGTGAAAAACCTATGACAAATTGGAGAGTGAATACCTAAACAAAAGAAAAGTAGGGTTGGGATGTAGTTCAGGAGTAATGCCTAGCATGCATGAGACCCTGGATTCAATCACCAGCACCAGAAAACAAAAGGATTCAGAAAATTTTAGAACTAAGCAAATTAGCAAGCTTACCTGTTGCTGAGGCAAAATACCTGACACTTGCAATTTAAAAGAGAAGTTTATTTGGCTCACAGTTTCCGAGGTTCAGTCCCTGATTGCCTGACTCTGAGGCAGGAATGTGATGGCAGAAGGCCACAGCAGGGCCAAACTACTCACTTCATTGGAGCTGGGGAAGAAAGTTGAGTGGAAGGACCCCAGAGAAGAATGGGCCAGACTAGATACAGCCACATCTCCATGACTCACCTGGACACATCTAAACATGTTAGGCAATTCTCAAACCAATCAAGTTGATTACCAAGATTGAGCAAAACACTGCTCTCAGGGCTAAACAAATCATACCCAGGCTCCCAGTGAATCCTGGCTTGCAACTCCTAACCCTAGGCCAGGAAGATTTTGAGAAATGGAGAAGCAAATTTTCCATTAGTCATAATAACCAGCAGTATTAAGGGCACTAAGTGGCAAAGTATCAGGAGACTCCTAAACAAAAAGAACTAAATAACAAAAATAGTCATACACTAAATACCTAAAAGTTCCTTCATCAAGAAGCACTGAAATGTCCCCCAAAAGACACGTGTGCTTGGAGGTGGGGCCTGGCCAGGTCACTAGAGTTGTGACCTGTAGAGGTGTATCCTTCTCTCTGGTTTCTCCCTTCTGTCCCTGCTTCATGACTGTCAAAGTTGAGCAGCTGTCCTCCGCTTGGCCCCTCTACCATACTGTTTCTTGAATCCAACCATCCATGTCCTGAACCCATTAGAAAACATGAGAAATATAAGCCTCTCCTCCTCTAAATTCTGGGTGTTGGATATATTGTCCTGTGACAGGAAAGTGATTAATATATACAGTAAGTGGATGAGTACAGAAATTGCCTTCTCCCAAAGGCATATCTCTTTCATTGAGAAACACTCCCTTATCAACTAATATTCATTTCTTTTGTACCTCTCTCCTTTTGCAACTATCACAAATACATATCAGATGAGCATATTCTCCCCTTTATGCTGTGACTTCCTTTTCCCTTTCTTCTCTATCTACTAGTTTCACATCTAAAAAATTAGCACAACAACATATTCCATATCCCAGTGATAATTAGTTAACACAAATTTGACTATTGTCACTTCTAGAACCTTCTCCCTAATACTATATGAACTATTTTGCTTTCACCTTCAGGTTCAAAAATAGAATCATGCCAATTCTTAATATTCTTAATATTCATTCATTGAGGAGAGGGAGTGGGGGAAAGAGATCTATCTATGTATGTAAGCAGGATAGTTTGGACAACTGTACTGTGCATTTCTGCTGGTCTATGGAAAGAAATAGTTAATGCTTTAATTTATTTTGCCTCCTTTTTTCAGTTGTTTGTACTTGTGCTCTTAATTTCTTATAAATTTCTTTCTTTTTCTCTTTCTTCCAATTTTACATGTATATATCTGGCAATATGAATGACTGATTAGAAGACAACACTATGTATTACAACAAATACTGTGAAATTCATGTAACTTCGTTAAGTGAAGTTGTGTATCACTTGTAATTTTTTCTGTTTTAATTCTAATTTGTACTTTCTTTAAAAAATAAACAAATTTCAGTCATGAGATTCAGAGTGATCCAGAAAATGTTAAAATATGACATGATGCTACTGTGTATGTATAGTACATGAATACTGCATATTGAGGGAATGAAATCACTTATAATGTTTTGCCCTTTGATGTTAAAGAAAACACATAGATGGTAGTTGTTTTCTTGTTGCCTCATATACCATTGGTCTAAGAGTGAAGTATAGAGAAAACAAAGACATCTTGAAAGTATTTTAAGTTCAATAAATCAGCAAATGTATTTTAATTTCAATGAATCAGGAAAGACATCCTGAATGTATTTTAATTTTAACAAGAATGATTTTAGAAAATATATAGACCAAAAAAATACTCTTACCTCTAAACATGTTAATTTCTGTTGAGCTACCCCGAAAAATTCCAAAAAAAATATGCATGACACTACAAAGGATCAATGATTCTCCTCTAAAGAAGTCGGTATACATTTTAGAAATGCCTGGGCAGGAAATATAAAATACAAGTTAATGTGGTGCATGAAAAGTGTGTGTTGCATAGGAAACATAAAAAACAGACAGGATAGAGGGAAAAAATCATTAAAATATGACTGGGATGGGTCTGTAAGATAATCACAATCACCATATTTTTAAATTTCTCCACTGTACTTTCTGAATTTCCAGACAATAAAACATGGTAATAGTACACTTTCTTCTGCCCCTGACTTTACCATGCTTGAGCTTTAAGAGGAGACAAATCTCAGGACACCACATTTAACATGAATAAACATGAATTTTGACTCCACAAGAACCTCATTTTAGAAATAAGTACAAATTATGATCCAGCAATCATACTCGTAGGTGTGTGCCCAAGAGAATAAAAAGCGTATGTCCACACAAAGACTTGTTCATAGCAGCATTATTCATAATCACAAAAAAAGAGAGAACTCGGTGCCCAGAAGCTGATGAACAGGTAAACAGATTTGGAACATCCAGCAGTGAGACAGTCCTCCTCCACAGAAAGGAAAGAGTGCTTACTAATACATGCTGCAGCATTCCTGAACCTCCAAAACACTAAGTGAAAGAAGCCACTTTATCTGTGGTTTTGCTATCTATAGTTTCAGTTAACCTGAAGTCAGTGGTGATCTAGAAATATTAAACAGAGAAGCCAAGAAATAATATTCATAAGTTTTGAGTAACTTATTGCAACATGATATGCTGTAAAATTGTTGTCATTTTCTAGACCATTATTAGTTATTGTTACTAATTCTCTTAGTGTGCATAATTTATGAATTATACTTTATCATAGGTGTGTATGTAGGAGACAAAATGTATTATTCATAGATTTAAGTACTGTCCATGGTTTCAGGCATCCACTGGAGATCACAGAACACATTGCTCATGAATAAGGAAGGCCAATGGTATTGTATGGTTTGATTGATACAAAGTAGCCAGAACAGACAAATACACAGAAACCAAAAATAGATTACATGACCACAAGTAGATTAGCATTTCCATATCTAAATTTCCATATGATATCACTTTGCTGGAAAAGGTTTCCTGTAACATTTCTTATAAAACTGATTTGCTTGCAAAAAATTCTTTCAGTTTTAGCATGTTAAAGTCTTTATTTCACTTTCCCTTAAGAATATTTTCATTAAGTATAGAATTCTACATGGGCAGTATCTTCTTTCAGCTCTGTACAAATGTTATCACATACTCTTTTGATCTGTATTTTTTTCTAAAGAAATTTTTGTTTTCTTTATTATAATTCTGTTGTATATAATATTAATTATTGTTCCTCTGAATATAATGTGCATTTTTCTCTGGCTGATTTTACATTTTTATTTTTCATTGTTTTTAGGGGCTTTGGTTTTTATGTGCCTTAGTAGAGTTTTCTTTGTGTTTACTAGATTTGAAATGTATTGAGATTCTTGAATCTGTGGTTTCAGTTTTTATCAAATTTAGAAATTTTTATCCATTACTCCAATATTGTGGTTCTCTTCTCTCTGCCCTCTTTAAGGAACACATCTATTAGACCTCTTGAAGTTGTCCCACAGCTCACTTAATCTATTTTTTATGGCAGTGTTTTTCTCTGTGAATCTCATGTAAGACACTTTCTATCACTACATCTTTAAATTCATTAATCCTCTCTTCTGCAGTATCTAATCCCTTCTTAATTCCATCTAGATTTTCAATTTTAGGAGTTTGATTTAGGTCTGCTTTATATCTTCAAAATCCACCACTACATTAATACACCAGCTCTCCAAAATTTAGAAAGTCTTGATTTGTCAATTCTATGTACAAATGCTTCTGCCATGGTCAATTCCAAGCTACCAATCCTTCAACAACTGGCTTGAAATTTCCTAATTATTGAACAATTCACTGTTATTATGAGTTAATATAAGCAGGCTCTATAGTATACTCAGTTTTTCCTTTTACCTTTTGTACACATGGACTATGGCTATAGCAACTTTTTCAAACAGGTTTTTGTTACAGCCCTTACCAGGCTGTCCTTGAACCTTTGATACCACGCAACAGTGATTAGACATGATTGATGTTGGTGCCGGCCTGTAGTCCCAGCTACCTGAAAGGCTGAGGCAAGAGATCCAGGCCAGCCTGGGCTACACACTGATTTCACTATCTACATAGTGAGTCCTTGACCTGCATAGGGACATTGTCTCAAAAAAATAAATGAACAAAGAAATAAAACAAAACAAAAATCCAAGAAGTAAACTGTTCTGAAGGGGGAAAAAAACACTTATCTAATTCACATGAAGGAACTATATGGTAACCCTGCCAACACCAAAACTACATGAAAGTGATTTTCTGCATAAAAATAAGTCAGATTTGTCTTACTGAGAAAAAAAGTGCTACTGGATTCAGAACTCATTCAGACATGTCTAAACTTTTAGCTTGCTTGGGTTGCACTGAGCAAAGATGCATTGTGCTAGGTTGTATATAAGAATGATAGATAGATAGATAGATAGATAGATAGATAGATAGATAGATAATCACAAAAGTTCCTTTATATACTTGTTATTATAACATTTTTAAAAAGAAATCAAAAAAGGGCAGGGGAGATAGCTCAAAACAGTCTAAGCACCTGCCTGGCAAGCACAAGGACCCAAATTCGATCCCCAGTACTGCATGCCGTGCTGGCCTGGGAACCCCAGCCACTGTAATTGGGTGTAGTGGCGCACATGTGTAATCCCAGTACTGCGGAGGCTGACAGGAGGATCACTACAAGTCTGAGCTGTATAGCGAGACCATGTATCCACTATTTTTTACATGTTTATAAATCAAAACTAAAATGTCTTACAATGTTACTGTATAAAGAAAAGATCAAAAGCTGACCTAATATCTTCACTAATTTTATTTTAGAGAAACAGAAATCTTTCATTTTTAATTTAATTTTATCTTATTTTAAAGGAAAAAAAAAAAAAGAAACAAAAACAAATAGCAAGGGGCCAGGGAGATTGCTCAGCAGAATAAGCGCTTGCCTGGCAAGCATAAGGGCCTGAGTTCAATCCCTGTTTCTGACAAAAAAAAAAGCAAAGAAAGAAAGAGTAACATACAACAATACATATGGTACATATTTTCAAAGCAAAAAATAGTAAATTAGCAATTGCTCTTAATATTTTTATAGTCAAATCTGTTGTTCAGATTAACAGATGATATAGGTTTGCAAGATTGGGCAAATAATTGAACATTAGCACTTGCTTTCAGGAGACCTTAGTAATTTTTTTCTTGAACTTTTTCTTTTTTCTTTTTTTAATTTATTTTGAAGAGAATATAATAATAATTGATAAGACATTAGAAATGGTACACATTTAGAAATACAATGTGAGAGGTACTCAGCCATTTTTTTTGTATTTGTTTTTGTTTTTTTGTTTTGTTTTGTTTTTTGTATTTAGGACATGGTGTATAGGGTCTCACTGTGTAGATCAGACTCGTAGTGATCCTCTTGTTTACAGCCTCCCAAGTGCTGGGATTATAGGCAAGCACCACCACGCCCAGTCTCAGTGGTCCCGTGGGGCAGGGCCAGCATTGCAGGTCAGGGAGGGGATAGAACTCCCAGCCCCTGCATCTGCCTAAGCAGGTGATTTAATCCACTGAGCTACTTGGCCAGCCCTCAACCATGGATTTTGTATTGCATTGTTGTCTTCCATGTAGTTGCTCAGTTTACAGACATTAGCCTATACAATTACTCAAAGTGGGAAATTTTTAACATCAATTACTACTTTCAAAATATCTACGGAAATTAGTAATACAATCATCTCAGCTATCCTGTGTATATCCTTGCATTATTTTTCCCCTTTCTTTTTTTCCTATTTTTTTCTCTCATCTTTGTTTATTCCTTATGTTCGGTTTCTTTCCATTTTATATCTATTATACCTTTCAGATTTTATTTGTTCTTTCAGGTTCTTATACTAGGGAGACAATATGATGTTTACACATGTGGGTCTGGTTTATTTTATTTATGAGCATAGATTCTAGTTGCATCCACTTATCTATGAAGGCCTCAAGTTTGTCTCCCTTTATAGCTAAGTAATACTCCTTTGTATAAAAATACTACATTTTTTTATCCATTCCTCAGATTATGGGCAATTTGGTTGTTCCCAAGATTTGGCTATAGCACATGCTTTGGCACAAATGTTTATAGTACTGCTATAAACATGGGTGCCCATATAGCACATGCTTTCAATTCTTTTGCAAAAATACCAGGAAGTGGAATAGCTGTATTGAATGGGGTCTCCAATCCTAGTTTTTTGAGCAGTCTCCGGACTGATTTCCACAGTGGTTGTCAGTCTACATTCCCTGAAACAGTGCAGCAGGATTTCTTTTTCCCACATCCTCTCCAGCATTTGTTATTAGTTCCTGTCTTTATGATAGCCATTCTTACTGAGATGAGATCATATCTCAATGTTGTTTTAATTTGCATTCCTCAAATAACCAGTGCTGTAGAACATTTTTTTTTCATGTATTTATTTGCCATTTGTATTTCATCCTCTGAAAAGTGTGTATTCATTTCAAATGCCAATTTTTTTCTGTATTTAGGGCAGGGCCTACAAGGTCAACAGGGTCTCACTACATAGATCAGACTCACAGTGATTCTCCTGTTTTCAGCCTCCCAAGTGCTGGGATTGCAATCACCCTCTCAGCGCACCCTGCGGGTGAGGCCAGCTCAGCACACTGGGGATTGAACCTAGCCGCTGCACTCTGCCTAAGCAAGCACTTTACTCTGCTGAGGTATCAGGCCTGACCTTCAGATGTCAATTTTTGGATTGGGTCTTTGAATTTGAGGAACCTGATTTTTTTAAGTTCTTTATATATTTTATGTGGAAGTCCTTTGTCTGAGTGATGATTGTTGGTTAAGATTTTTTCCCAATTTGTGGGCTGTCGTTTCACTGTATTGGTGATTTCTTTTGATGTGCAGAAACTTCTGAATAAGATGAGATCCCAGTTGTTGATTCTTTGAAATATTTCCCATGCAGTTTGGGTTTTGCTCATGAACTCTCTGCCATCCCCTAGATCTTCAAGATTTCCACCTACTTTCTCTTCCAGGAGATTTAGAGTTTCTGTTTTAATGTTTAGTTCTTTAATCCATTTTGACTTTAGTTTAGTGCATGGTGATAGACCCAAGTCTAGTTTTAGGTTTCAGCATGTAGAGAGCCAGTTTTTCCAGCACCATTTGTTAAAGAAGCTATTTTTCTTCCAGTAAATGTTTTTGGACCCTTTCTTAAAGGTAAGGTAATTAAGTGTGTTTTTAGTTGTATCTGTATCTTCTAATGTGTTCCATTGACTCTTGGGTGTGTTTTTTTTGCCAGTACCATTCAGATTTTATCACAGTAGCTTTGTAGTATAATTTCAAGTCTGGGATTATAATGCCTCCTGCCTTGACTTTGCTGCCAAGGATTACTTTTGGTAGGTCTTTTCTACTTCCAAGTAAATTTTAGGAATGTCTTCTCTAGATCTGTGCAGTATGTTGATAGTATTTTGATAGGGATTGCATTAAATCTGTATAACAATTTTGGGTGTATGGTCATTTTCACAATGTTAATTCTTCCTAACCAGGAGCAAGGAATATCTTTCCATTTTCTGAAATCTTCTTCAGTCTCTTTTTTCAGACTATTGTAATTTTAATTGTATAGATCTTTTACTTCCTTTGTTAGATTAATTCCTAAGTATTTCATTTTTAGATGCTATTGTGAAGGTTATTGTTTCTCTAATTTCTCTCTCAGTGAGGTTGTTATCTGTGGAGAGGAATGCTATTGATTTTTGGGTGTTGATTTTGTATCTGGCTGTGCTACTGAATTTTTTTATTAATCTAGAATCTTCTTGCTGGAATTTTTGGGTCTTCCAAGTAGAGTATTCTGTCATTTTCAAATAATTATGGTTTAACTTCTTCTTTAACTATTCTTATTTCTTTTCTTTCTCTCTCTTGTCTAATGGCTCTAGCTAATGCTTCCAAACTATATTGAATAGAAGTGGTAATAAAGGACATCTTTGTCTTGTACCTGATTTGAAAGTAAAAGCTTTCAGTTTTTCTCCATTTTGAATTATGTTGGCTGTTGGGTAGTCATAGCTTTTATCAGATTGAGTCAGAGGCCATCTATTCCACTTTTCTGTAGGGCTTTGATCATTAATGAATGTTGAACTTCATAAAAAGCCTTTTCTACATCTACTGAGATGATACTGTGGTTGTTAGCTTTGGCTCTATTGATATACTGTATTACATTTAGGGATTTGCATATATTGAACCATCCTTGCATCCCTGGTCATGGTGTATAATCTTCTTGATGATTTGCTACATTCTATTTGCTAGTATTTTACTGAGGATTTTTGCATCTATGTTCATGACAGAGATTAGCCTGTAATTCTCTTTTTTGGTTGAATCTATTTCTGGTTTTGGTATCAGCATAATACTTGCCTCCAGGAATGATTTTGGAAATATTGCTTTTCAACTTCATTGAAAAGTTAGAGCAGTATTGAGATTAAATTGTCTCAAAATTTATTGTAGAATTCAACTGTGGAATTTCTGCTGCATTCAAGGAACCCCAGACCAAGTCCTAGCCCAGGCCCTGTGAGTGTGTGGGAGAGCTTCCAGCTACCCTGCATCAGCAGGACCTACTGGTTCCAGCCCAGGCATAACGTGGGTGAGACCCTCTTCCAACACTTGGGATGCGCCTCCACCACTCTGAAGCACTTTCCCTACCCCGCTTCCCCAGGAGGAATTTCTGCTGCATTCCGGGAACCCCCAGATCAAGTCCTAGTCCAGGCCCGGTGAGTGTGTGGGACAGCTTGCAGCTACTCTGTGTTGGCATGACCTACTAGTCCCAGCCTAGGCACAGCATGGGTGACACCTTCTTTTACCCTCTTGGGACGCCCCCCATCACTCTGTAGTAGCCCCCAAACCCCGCCCACAGAGTAGGAATTTCTGTCGCATTCTGGGAACCCCAGATCCAGTCCTAGTCCAGGCCCAGTGAGTGTGTGGGAGAGCTTCCCCTCCCCCCTACTCTACCTTGTCCCCTCCAGACTCAGCTCAGGCCTGGCATACAGACCTGGGGTAAAACCCTTCAGCTGCAATCCCCACAGAGATTGTAGGGGACAGAACCACTGAGCTAGTCCAGGAGCAGAACATCTTGTCAGAGGGGCAAAACAGGTTCACCCCCAAGGGCAGAAACAGGAAGGAACTGAGCACAGCAGCCAGACCCAAGCCAGGCAACGCTGGATAAAACCAAACTTTGTAGAACTACACCTGAACTTCACTACGTACTAAGGTTATAACTGCAATAAAGATCTACAACAAGGTCAGAAGACAGTGCTACACAAAATGATGAAAAGGAACAAAATGTAATCTCAGAACCCAAGCCCACCCATAACAAGTGCAGAGGACACTAACACAGAACAAATTGGGTATCACACAGCTGAAAGCAATAAATCAATGGCTTCTGAAATAAATAAACAGCTGCAGAAAGGTATAGACGAACTCAGATTGGAAATGAAAAAAGAAATCCTTGAATTAATAGCATCTGCAGTAAAGAATCAAATGCAGAAACATATGGAGGAAACCCAATGCCCATCCAGAACAAGTGCAGAGGACACTAGCTCAGCTCAAATGGATGGATTAATA